>NC_041401.2:100259919-100578491 GCF_900747795.2 Erpetoichthys calabaricus
GCAGACCCCCGTGACCCTTTGTTCGGATTCAGCGGGTTGGATAATGGATGGATGGAACTTATGAGTCAGGGTATTTTAAAGTAGTGTCTTTTATCTCCATTGCCTTAAAATAAAATAAAATAAAATAAATAATGCAATGTAGAAACAGCTGCACTCTGTAAAACGTCATAAAATAATCCCTCCACATAGCAAGTGCATGCAGTCCACTTACTGCCACCAGAATGCAGAAGCAAGAACCAAAGTGAAATTACAGATGTTAATCCATTTCTTTTTAACCAGTTGTCTAGATGTGCCAGAGGTTATCAAGCTGAAACTGTCTGTGGGTAAGGCACATTGACCATCACTCATACCTTAGAGGTGCAGTTTAGCTTTCCTACCTAGCAGGAAACCACACTCATTTCATGTTCAATAGTAACTCAGAGTGTGGGGTGCTTCAGGTGATAATTTGTAGTTCTTCATATAGCTAGTTTTAAATTAAACCGCTTCTTCCTGGTGAAATGATGCAGCAGAGGGCAACTTCGCTGCATCAACTTCTGTTTAGTTTGCTTTAACAGAACAGGAATACCTTCCAGTTGATTAATGCCTTTAGTTTGCTTTACAGTTTCTGAAAAAGATTATTTCTGGCCATTATTGTCATTGTAATTTAAACTGTAGTTATTTTTTTCTTTCTTACTTGTACCTGCATGAAAATAATCAGGTGTAAAGATGCAGTTGATACACCTTTTTATTTTAAAAGCAATATTATAGGATTATATGGTCATTATTGTCATACTTACATTTACAGAGTACAGTGAAATCTTATTTGCATGTGCTAATCAACATGTATCTTGTGGCCACGCTCTGGCAAATATAATTAGTGAGTTTGACAACCTTTCCTAGAATTGTCTGTTTTCCTTACCTGAAATCTCTCGGAAAACATTTGTCAGCAGTGTAGACATTAGACTGTTCTCAGTTATCACTGGCTGTCATTACAAAATAAATATAATCTGCACTTTATGCATTTACAAACTAACACTGAAGCACTTCTCACGTTATTTGTAAAACATCTTTTAGATGCCAAGATCCTTCTCACAATAACAAATAATTCTGAGACTCTGATTTCACCATCTTGTACTTTATTTGGACCAGGTTTTATAATATAACTGTTGTATTGTTGTCATAACCGAATAATGCAATCCAAAAAACAGCTAAAAAAGAAAAAAAAAAAACCTTAATACTAGAATTACCAGAGTCTACGAATAGTACTAGGGTGCTGTACCGTGTTAGCCATTATGAATGTAGAGAAAAGCCAAGCAAAATGACACCTTTTATTGGCTAACTAGAAAGATTACAATATGCAAGCTTTCGAGGCAACTCAGGCCCCTTCTTCAGGCAAGATGTAATCTTACATCTTGCCTGAAGAAGGGGCCTGAGTTGCCTCGAAAGCTTGCATATTGTAATCTTTCTAGTTAGCCAATAAAAGGTGTCATTTTGCTTGGCTTTTCTCCAGAGTCTACGAAAAAACTCGTAGATCCGGCCCACCTTAAAACCATTCGCACCTCTCCGCCTGTGCCGATAAAAACAAGCTGCAAGCAGCCGGCTATTCCATCCCCCCACCGACTTAGAACGTGCACATCTCCCAGCTCATGCCTTGATTGATTATCTGGGAGTGAAGTGGAGTTTTAGAGTGGAAATAATAGATCGTTATTTGGAACACACACATTTCATGTGTGTTCTGTTTCTACAGTAATCTGTGTAAACACATTGTTAAAACAGAAACTTTTTCATACTTTAGTAATAAATGTTACAAAATGTAGGCATAAACTATAGAATGTGTGAAGCATGACGTCTAAACATCAAATAAACACTTTCTCAAAAGGTTCAGGAACAATACGACAGCTTCCGCGGCGTAGCGGTAAGATTTGCTGTCTCAGAGCGCAGCAGGCTTACTGTCCCTCAGAGACCTGAGTTTGATTCCCCGTTAAGGAGGAAGTGGTATATTTTTTTCTTTTTAACCTCAAACGGACATAAAATTTATAAATTGGTGTGTAATAGAAACCACAGCATAGAGAGAAGCGTGTACATTGTAACAGGTACACACGTTGTAAATGTGGGAAAGATGATCCTTGCGTGTGTGAACAGTTAACATTTGAATCTGATGATTGCATATAGCGCTGAAGTTACTGCTCTGTACTTTTCCTGGAGTACAAAAGAAACAGCATACAGCAACATGTGGGGACTGGCAAGAATAATATGAATAATATTGCATCTGTGCCACAAAGTTTTCCGAAATGTACTATACAGGTCATAAAACGAATAATTCCAAATATCATGTATACCTAAGTCTGTGTTTTTTTTTTGTTTTTTTTGACAGCATACACCATAAGGTGCACACTAATTCAGCATGAGCAGGAACACTCAATAAAACTGAATAAAAAAAATCAAGTGACTGTGAGATACGAAGAAGGCAGATTCGCCAGCGTTTGTGTGTCAACTTTAATCCCTCCAGATGAGAGAATGTCCAGTTCCATTGTCTCAAAACACCACTCACATCTACAGTTATTCCGTTTCAAATGAAAAATAACAGCATCAGATCCCTGGGTGGGGGGGGGGGGCGGTAGTATGTATCGTGATTTAGAGAGAATAAAAGTAAAAAAAAAAAAAAAAAAAAAAAGGTTAACTTTTATAGGTCCTATAAATGCACACCGTGTGTTACAGACGCAAACCAAATGTATGTGTGTACTGTATAATATTAACAAAAAGAGCAGCTCACTACTGAAAACGGCAAATATAGGAGTGAGTGGGGATCGAACCGGGGACTCTTAATTACAAGTCAGCAAATCTTACCGCTATGCCACGGAAGCTGTTGTCTCTTCCTTGAACCTTTTGTGAAAGTGTTTACTTGATCTTTGGACTTCAGGCTTCATACATTATATAGTTTATGCCTACATTTTGTCATTTACTACTAAAATTTGAAAAACGTTTCTGTTTTAAAAATGTGTTTACACAGATTACTGTAGAAACGGAACACACATGAAATGCGTGTGTTCCAAATAGCGATTTATTATTTCCACTGTAAAACTCCAGCAGTTCAGTCACTCCCAGATAATGAAACAAGGCATGAGTTGGGAAAACTTAGTGAACGTTCTGCGACGGTGGGGGATGGAATAGCTGGCTGCTTGCTGCTTGTCTTAATCAGCACATTTAGAAGACAAAAGACGCTGGCGGAGAAGGGAGAACGGTTTTAAGGTGGGCCGGATCTACGAGTTTTTTCGTAGACTCTGGTAATTCTAGTGTTAAAGGAGTAATTATCAGAACATGAGCCCATAAGACCTCCAAATGTGCACATTGCCCAAAGATCATCCCCAAAAATATTTTTGTGTAGGTAGTAAATTGGCATTTTAACCTCTAAGTTTGTTTTTATATTGATGGAAAAATTAATACTACTGGAATTAATTAATACTGGAAATTCCTAATTTATTAGACTTGATTCACATGTACTTCCTGTAGTGCTTACATATTTAACATTCACTCAACCCAGGCTCTGTTTTAACAATGGCTGAGACTGACTGCTTGAGCTTCCATACTTTAACAGGAGGCTCAAAGCCTCTGGTTGGATTTCCCAAGCTTAAATATATACATAAACTAGGGGGCTTCGCTCCCTGCTTGCTTCGCTCGCCAACCCCCGTGTTTGGTTTCCTGGATACACACTTTTTTAAGATTTTTTTTTTCTTTGAATTGTTGCTATTTCATTAGTTTCACTTTTATTTCAGAACTTCTGTAAAAACAATATTTGGAATCTTTCATGTCCCAATATGCTGAATCTTTTAAATGAGGTCAGTGAGACATGTGTTTAATGACTTTGTACCATAATTCAGGGTAGGTTTCTCTGTTTGGAATTTCAGCACAGACAAAGCGATCTGCATCATCAGCAGTTAATAATTTTTTTTGCAAAGTAACCAATAAATGCATTTGAGGTAAATCAGGTTTTTGAAATTCTCTGACTTAAACTTCAAAGCCTTACAATATTTATATACTTCTGAAATATCACCTGTGTCCATATATTCGATCTCTATTCACCTTTTCGTTATTTCTCTGAGTAATAATTTCTCTTTGTTTGCACTAATGCGATGTTTACTTTCTTTTTTTGACACTGTCGTTTTTTTCTGCTTTCATATTCTGTATCTTGCTCTGCATGCGTTTTGCGCCTACGTTTCTTTCGAGTCTTTTGAATTCCAGTTTCCATTATCTCTAACCTGCTCTGCATGTGTTTGGCCTCCTTGTTTTTTAACCTCTTTATGATGTTTTACTTTTTTTTCTACTCTGTTTTTTATTTCTGACGTCACTTTGTCCTGCTTTTTTTTCAGTGACACTTGGTCCGTTGTGATTATTTTCCCTTTTTCATGTAAAATTTCCGTTTGTTTGTGCTACTGCGATCTTTACTTTCTTTTTTTGTACTTTCTGATTTTCCTACTTTCATATTCTGTACCTTTCTCTGCATGTGTATCGTGCCAACATTTTTTTTTTTTTGAGCCTTTTGAATTCCACTGCTTTCATAATCTCTTACCTGCTGTGCATGTGTATAGCGCCAACGTTTGTGAACGTCTTTATGAAGTTTATACTTTGTCTTTTACTCTGTCTTTTAATTCTGGGCCCGATTGGACATGCTTTGTTTCAGTTCCACTTGTTACGGGCTGATAATTACTTTCCTTATTTTCTGAATTTGCACCTAGATTATTTTTTCTTTTTTGCTCTTTTTTCTCTCCAACGCTTTTGAGTCTCTTTTCTCCATGCTGCTTTCTTCTTTGCTTAGTCGTCGACGTTTCATTTATAACGTATTGTCCTTACACGCTTTATATGCGCTGAGACCCTGCATCTGCGTGTGCTCAAATCCTTCACATGACTGAATGTTTTGTTGCCCGTTGTTTTTTTTTATATTGATTGTAAGTAGGGTGTGTCTTGCAAGAATCTCATGTTCTACATCATCATGAGACGGTCCTAGGTCAATCTCTTGGCACAATGTCTCATGTTTAAGGTCCCCGCGAGACGCTCCGTGGCCATTTCCTTTCGTCTCGCGGGTCTTTTAAGTGTCTTCCAGGATCTTAACGTGAAGATCACGTCTCGACACCCTAGTGTTTCTCTCCAGGATTTTTTTTTTATAATCGAGAGATATTATGAGTCATATTTAGCAAACTGTAAATTTTTATCTTTGCCACAAACTTCTACACAGGGTCTGATGCTTATTTTCTGCACAAAACATTAGTAACATTATTGCTGAGCATCATAATAACTATTTTTAACTGGGTTTTTAATTATTTCATTGGTAAGGGTTGTGTGTTGATGATCTTAGAAGTGTTTATATAGTTATTGTTATGTAGTTTAGTGAATTAGAATGATTTTGACTAGAACATTCCACTTAGCCCAACGAGTAAGATTCTCCAAAATGGTGTTGAGATTTGAAGGTCCCTAATGTCCCACTCTCTACTATGCTACTTGGTAATTTATTCAGTGCGCCTATAGTACTTTGTCTGAGGGGAAAAATAAAAACACTTTCTTATAGTTGTGTGAAATTTTCCCAATGCAATTTTCAAACTATGTGCAGAGTTTTTGTTGAGGAATTTATTTTAAAGTAACAGCAGGGTTTCACTGTAATCATCCATCTATCCATTTTCCAACCCACTGAATCCGAACACAGGGTCACAGGGGTCTGCTGGAACCAATCCCAGCCAACACAGGGCACAAGGCAGGAACCAATCCTGGGCAGGGTGCCAACCCACCGCAGGACACACACAAACACACCAAGCACACACTAGGGCCAATTTAGAATCGCCAATCCACCTAACCTGCATGTCTTTGGACTGTGGGAGGAAACCGGAGCGCCTGGAGGAAACCCACGCAGACACGGGGAGAACATGGAAATCACTGTAATCATTCCCTAAAAAATTACAAACCCTTCAGTCTCGCCACTTGTTAATTTCTAGATGCTTAAACTGAAAAGGTTCAATTCCTTTAATCTTTCCACATAGCTCATACCTCTCAGTTCTGGAATCAGCCTAGTTGCTCTTCTCTGGACTTTGTCTGGCACTGCTGTGTTTTTTTTTGTTTTTTGTTTGTAACACAGAGGCCAAAACTATACCCAGTACAGTAATCCCTCGCTATATCGCGCTTCGCCTTTCGCGGCTTCACTCCATCGCGGATTTTATATGTAAGCATATTTAAATATATATCGCGGATTTTTTGCTGGTTCGCGGATTTCTGCGGACAATGGGTCTTTTAATTTCTGGTACATGCTTCCTCAGTTGGTTTGCCCAGTTGATTTCATACAAGGGACGCTATTGGCAGATGGCTGAGAAGCTACCCAACTTACTTTTCTCTCTCTCTCCCTTGCGCTGACTTTCTCTGATCCTGACGTAGGGGGATTGAGCAGGGGGGCTGTTCGCACACCTAGACGATACGGACGCTCGTCTAAAAATGCTGAAAGATTATCTTCACGTTGCTACCTTCTGTGCAGCTGCTTCCTGAAACGACATGCTGCACGGTGCTTCGCATACTTAAAAGCTCGAAGGGCACGTATTGATTTTTGGTTGTTTGTTTTTCTCTGTCTCTCTGTCTCTCTCTCTCTCCCTGCTCCTGACGGAGGGGGTGTGAGCTGCCGCCTTCAACAGCTTTGTGCCGCGGTGCTTCGCATACTTAAAAGCCAAACAGCTCTATTGATTTGTTTGCTTTTCTCTATCTCTCTGACATCTGCTCTTGAGGCGCACTCCTTTGAAGAGGAAGATATGTTTGCATTCTTTTAATTGTGAGACGGAACTGTCATCTCTGTCTTGTCATGGAGCACAGTTTAAACTTTTGAAAAAGAGACAAATGTTTGTTTGCTGTGTTTGAATAACGTTCCTGTCTCTCTACAACCTCCTGTGTTTCTGCGCAAATCTGTGACCCAAGCATGACAATATAAATATAACCATATAAACATATGGTTTCTACTTCGCGGATTTTCTTATTTCGCGGGTGGCTCTGGAACGCAACCCCCGCGATGGAGGAGGGATTACTGTATTTCAGCTGAGGTCTCACCAGTACATTATATATTTTAAGCATAGCCTCAATTTTACTCTAAACATCATGTCATTTAACCTAACAACCTGATCGCTTCTGTTCACTGTCTTGATGCAGATAGTGACGCATCCATTAGGACTCCAAAGTCCTCCTTATAGGGTGTACTTCCATGCTTCAGAATTCCCATTACATATTCCACTCTTAACATTTTTACATCCTGTGTGTAATACTTTACATTTTCTTCCATTAAATTTAATCTACTATGAAACTATCCCACTATCCAAGGCTGCATTTGTTCAGGTCCTTTTGTAACAATTCAGCTGATTCTACATTATGTACTTTTTCCTCAGTTTAGCATCATCTACTAAATTGATCGACCTGATGTTTTTTTTTTTTTTTAAACCCAGATTTCTTATGTATATTAACTAGAATGGTGGCTGCAGCACTAATCCCAGCCTTTTCTGAAAAGCTTCCTCATACCTTAGCTCTTTTGTTTTTGCTGTCTAAAGCACTTTTTTGTATCAATTTTTTTGTCTACATTGAATTTGCATTTCTTTTAGTTAGCAGAGAAATGTATGTAGTGCAGTAGAACTCGAGTGTTTTGAACTAAGAACCACTTAAAGTTATTTCTAACAGTGGATCATTTGAGAATTAGATTCACCTATTAATTCTGCATTGCAGTTCTCAAATTTAAATTTACAAAAGGCATTATATGGGGGGGGGGGTGTCAACTAAGATTCAAATCCAGTGTTGCTGGACTTGCATTTCAAAGTCCAAGATTTTAGCCAGTAATACATCATAATCTCTTAGTCATGGTGATCATCTAACATCAGGCAGTTGTGCCAGCACTTACAGTATGTTTCTAGTCATCGGCAGCATAGATTTGACTAGACATGGGATCTCCATATTGGCTTTAAAGTGAGTGTAGAAAAGAGTCCTTTGCACTGATCAGAAAGAGACTGAGGTAGATGGGGCATTAAAAGTAAGAGGCGGAGGGGAAAGGTCACAACAAGCAGAAAGAGAAAAAGTCACAAGGAAAGAGGAGCAGTTAAAGAAGTTGTTACAATCCCCAAGAATGTTGGATGATGTGCTCCATGGTGATAGCTGACCCATTTCTCTTGTTTTTATTTGCATTCATTCAGTAGCACCAATAGTAGGCTAGCAGTGTTAAGTTTCACAAATAAATGCTATTTAAATACATAAGAGACTAACATTTTTTTTGTTTAAGAATAATGCCATTTCTTGTTTTTATGATTATTTATGTGTTTTCTCTTTTGTTTGTTAATTCTTAATGACTTTTTAAATTTAAATTTAAATTTTAGTAATAATGTTTTTTATTCTATGATCAGGAGAGAAATAGGTAGTGATAAACTTACTTTAGTGGGAAAGCCTATACTGACTATAATGATCATAAATAATACATTTTTAAAAACAATAAAACAGATGAGAGTTATCTTATTGTAATTCTTTCCTCAGTTTCTGATTATATAGAGCATGTGAAACTATTTTCTGTAATGTTTTCAAGATATTGCTATGTTATTGCTATATTACTGTGCATGAATTAATATAATTTAAGTTCCTGCATTCTGTGTGATGTTCTAATAATTAGTCCATATTTCTACATAACTATATTTACAAATGTATGTTTTGTTTTTTACACTATTTCTTTTTGGGCAAAAGTCATCAAAGCATGTTCTTCTTTTTCAGGATGCATCAAAACCACTGGAGGTATTGCTACTGGAGAAGAATCGTGCTTTGCAGTCAGAAAGTGCAAGTCTTCGTATTGCTAACAGTGATCTGAGCGGTAGGTGGTGGTTACCCAGATAGTCTTTTCAATGTGACATTCACATTTTTATTGTTAGATAGCAGGTAATTGGTACTAAATGAAACATTATGACATTTTACTATGAATTTATGTATCATAGTGAAGAAAAAGTAGAATTACTTTGTAAACACTTCTTGTTATTGTCCTGAATTTTTATAGAGGGGCTGTTGTCAGCCTTTCTGTGGGCACTAATTGTTAAGTCAAAATTAGAGAAATCCACAAGACAACTTCAATGTCTCAATATTTTTTTAACTGTGAGAGGAGTCCACATTATTATTGTAGTTCAATTGGGACTTTTTAGGGGAACTAGTTAAGTTTACCTGTTAAAATTAAAGGTCACTAGAGACACATTGTTTAGTTTTTGATAACAAGTATTCATTTGGCAAAAGATGTATAATTACTAATGTATCCATTTGTTTTTTAAATGTATTTCAATCTGTTGACATTTTAATTATTTTATTTGTCTTGTTTTGCATTGTTCTCTTTTTTGCATCTGTAATTAACCACAACCACACTGCAGAAGATGTTTTTTTTACAGCAGAATATTAACCAAGTCAATTAATGAATATCCCAGCAGAGAGCTTGGTTGGAACTTGTTCTGTAGAATGATGATTACAGCAACTAGTGCAGCAAGCCCTTGACATTAAGACAAATGGGTGGGGACTGACATCTGACTTCATGTTCTTCCTGATTGAATTGGACATTTTAAAGCTTGAACCATACCAAAATAGGTAGCTTTATAATTTGTTTCAGCAGGCTTTAGAAAAAAAAAACGAACAAAACACACTTGTTTTGATTTGTTTGCTTTATATAACTTTATTTTTTAATCACACTTTTTACTCACACAGTAAATTATTCACCCCACCACCCTTTTTATTTTATTTATTTTTTGTTGTGATTGGGACTCTTCAGGTACTCATTGGGATTTTTCTTCATTGATCAACATTAAAAGCTCTTTTTAATGTCAAAATGGTGTCAAAATTTTGCAAAACTTTCAAAATTAATTAGAATTAAAAAAAATAGAAAATTACTAATATCTGGCATTTTGCGACAATGACTTAAAAATGCTTGTATTCCTCCTAGCTGCATGGGGACCATTGCAGAACAGCTGTTTTCAGTTCATGTGACATATTCATGATTACTTTAACATGGAATCTTTATGTACCCACATGTTTTGGGCCATTGTTCTACTGGAAGTTGAACCATGTCCCAATTTGCAGGTCTCTTGCATACTACTGAAGGTTTTCCTTTCATGCTCTGTCCTATTTTTATTTGCTAAGCTAGCTTCTAATGTCTCTCTGCCACAGTGTTGGATTCTTATTTTCATTACCAACTGTAATTCATTTAAAGATTGCAGATTATTTTCCCTAATTAATCTTAAATGTTTACTAATTTTTGCAATCCCATTTTCTATGCTGGTTTACATTTGTCACATGCTTTCTCAGTTTAAGTCTTTGCTTTGACAATATTCAGTCCTTCATATGTTTTTCCATTTCTGTTACTAGTGCTTTTTCAAAATTATTTTTATTGAATTTCTCTTTTAAGGTTTCTTCCACCCATCCATTTTCCAACCCACTGAATCCAAACACAGGGTCACGGGGGTCTGCTGGAGCCAATCCCAGCCAACACAGGGCATAAGGCAGGAACCAATTCCAGGCAGAGTGCCAACCCACTGAAGGACGGACACACACACACACACACGCACACACACACACACACACACACCAAGCACACACTAGGGGTAATTTAGGATTGCCAATCCACCTAACCTGCATGGCTTTGGACTGTGGGAGGAAACCGGAGCACGCGGAGGAAACCCATGCAGGCACTGGGAGAACATGCAAACTCCACGCAGTGAGGACCCGGGAAGTAAACCTGGGTCTCCATACTGCGAGGCAGCAGTGCTACCACAGCGCCACCGTGCCACCCAAGGTTTCTTTGTCTTGATATTTATTTTATGATAAATTGTTCTGATGATGTACCAGGAAAGAAGCATTTAACCTAAACACATTAGAAACACCTTCATTGGACAAGGTGACTAAACCAGTTATGTAGCCTCAAAACACACAACTGATTATACCTGCCTGTTTAAGGTGTGGCATAACTAAAGGGATAAATACTTGTTCAGTGCATATAGAAGTGCTTCAATAACCTGGTTATTTTAAGAAACCTGGTTTCTAAATTGCCATGTAAACCCCTGTTCCTGTTAGTGAAACCAAGTTATTGGCCTCTGAGAAACTAGGTTAACACATGTTAACTGTGAATAACCCGTGTATTTGGCCATATAAACCCTTAACTGGGTTACAGTTCAGTATTTTGTAGCCTGCGCATGTCCGTTGTACTCTGTCTGCCTGTGCATGTGTTAGCTTTACACATGCTTTCAGCAGTCATGGATAGAAAAAGGCAAATGCTAGAGCAATGACATTATTCCTTCTGCTAGCTGAAATCATCTATCCCAGTATTTCAGAAGTCGCTAAATTTATGTTGATGAGCTGATCATACAGTGCTAAACTCAGCAGCATAACCTTGGGAGCTGTGTTCAGGGTAACATTAAAAGTACCTTGCATTACAAATTACCCCAGCAGCACTGGGTATAAGGCAAGAAACACACGAACCAGTATGCTGGTCCTTTGCAGGGCTCAGTCATACACCCAAGTGTGTGCTGCGTGCAAGCCTTTAACAGTAATATAGTGTTTTATTTCTGACCTCGCTTTATCCTGCTTGTGGCGCTTGCGCACTATGTCTTTTGCGTCCACGGGCACGACCCTGCGTCCATATCCGGTTTACCATTCTCGTTTAGTAATATGGATAATAAACCGTCGCTTTAATTTTAATCTAGCTATTTGCTGTAGATATGTTGAAACTATGTGATTGGGTGATGCAGTGCCCAGCTGCACACTGCTGCAGGCCACACTACAAATCATTGCTGGATCAGGTCCGGGTTCTAAAAAGGGGATGAATGTTATTTACTTTAGAGCCATTTAGAATTAAACGTATTTATAAAACACAAGAACATTATCACAGGATTTATGCCCATTTTTTGAATTCACAGTAGCCAATGATGACGTAGAACTTTTTTTTGCACAGTTTAATAGCATTGGAATGTTAGGAATGTTTTGCCAAAGGAGAACTCTGGAAGCATTCTTGCACATATAATCAGAGATTTTTAAGAATCCAGGTTTCAGCTTTAACCAGGTTACTCATCTTTTCCTAGTTTTGAGAGTAAATGTAAATGTGATGACTGAATCTTTCTTTTCTCTTTTCATATATGTACAAACTTCTTTTCACCTTTATATTATAGTTTAAATCACAGACACAATTTTCATTAAATACTCTATATGAAACTGCCATGGGAAGGGGAGGAGAGGATTTTTCTTTATATTTTATCGTGGCAAAACATCACTTTTAATTAATAGTTTGCAGCAAGAGCTTGCTCTAGTATGTTCTTAGATAAAATAAGTTGTTACACACAAATGTAATAGTTAAATTAGCTTTAAGAACAAACAATGAGCAACAGATGATGCAGCAGGCCACCTCATCCAAAGATATGGCAGAATCCATAAGTTGTTTAGTGATTTCTTTGTCAATGAACTTGTTAATTACAAAGGTGAGCCTCTATTCAGGGTATCCATTTTGACACCCACCAGTGATTGCTTGGCATCTCTAAATATGTAATGACATCTGTTGGCCTAAAGCAAGAATAACTACATTTAATAAAGTCATTTAGATGCTTTGGCTACATTTCCCTGTTTGATCAAGCGTATCTCCAAGATATCTCATTGTGTATATACAAATATTCCATAATCTGAAATTCTCTGCTCCCAGGCTTTTCTGATTAGAGATACTCAACCTGTATATACTTTTGACATATTGTATGTTTTAATTTACGAGATTTTTTTTTCTTTTTGGTACCATTGACAGATTCAGATTAAAAATTATGTTTTAATACTGTTCTTTAGTATGGGTTAGGGTCACTTTCTACAGCTCATACAGGAATCTTTCCAGATACAGTGGCATGCAAAAGTTTGGGCACTCATGCTTAAAACGTCTGTTACTGTGAATAGTTAAGTGATCAGAAGATGAACTGATCACCAAAAAGGTATAAAGTTAAAGATGACACATTTCTTTTCAGCATTTTATGCAAGATTAGTGTATTGTTTTTGTTTTGTGCAGTTGTACAGTAAAAAAGGAAAGAAGAACCATGCAAAAGATTGGGCACCCCAAGACATTTGAGGTACCAGATAACTTATCCCAATGTCTCAGGCCTTCATTAGCTCATTAGGACTATGGCTTGTTCACAGTCATCATTTGAAAATCCCAGGTGATGCAAATTGCAAAGCTGTGTACATTCTTTGACTCCTCAAACCTTGTCCCAACAATTAGCAGCCATGGGCTTCTCTTAGCAGTTGCCTAGCACTCTGAATAATAAAATAATTGATACAAAGCAAGAGAAAGCTACAAGAAGATAGCATAGTATTTTCTGGTAGCTGTTTCCTCATTTTGTAATGTTATTAAGAAATGACAATTAACAGGAACTGTTGAATCAAGTTAATGTCTAGAAGACCAAGAAATCTTTCTAAAAGAATTGCTTGCTGGATTGCTATAAAGGCAAATAAAAAAAAATACCTTTTTCACTGCAAATGACCTTTAGGAAGTTTAAGCAGATGCTGACTGGTGATGCACTGTTCTACTGTGCAGTGACACTTGAACAAATATGACCTTAGAGTAAGCAGAAAAAAAACATTCCTGCATCCCAGCCACAAACGTCAGTGCCTGAAGGTTGCATATGAACATCTAAACAAACCTGATGCATTTTGGAAACAAGTTCTATGGACTGACGAAGTCAAAATAGAACTTTTTGGCCCATAATGTGCAAATGTATGTTTGGAGAAAAAAGGGTGTTGAATTCCAGGAAAGAACACCTCTCCAACTATTAAGTATGGTGGTTGATTGATCATGTTTTGGGCTTGTTTTGCAGTCAGTGGTACAGGCTACATGTCATTGGTAAAGGGAAGAATAGATTCAAATAAATACCAGCAAATTCTGGAGGCAAACATCACACCATCTGTGAAACAGCTGAAGTTAAAAAGAAGATGAGCCGTACAACAAGATAATGATCCAAAACACCTCAAAATCTACAATGGAATACCTTAAAAGCTGATGGTTTTGCCATGGCCCTCACAGGCCCCTGACCTAAACATCATTGAAAATCTGGGTATAGATCTTAAAAGAGCAGTGCATGCCAGAAAGCCCAAGAATATTGCAGAATTAGAAGCTTTTTGCTAGGATGAATGGGTGGAAATACCCTAAGTGAGAAATGAAAGACTCTTACTCGGCTACAAAAAGCTTTGATACTTTTCAAAAGGAGTGTTACTGTCCATGTCGGGGGCCCTTATTATTTTTTTGGTATATTATACCTGTGAGTGATGGAAATAAAAATGTAATCTTGTTTAAGAGAGGGAGAGGAGGTTAGGAGCACGCGCGGATACAGCGCATTACCGCACCCACCACATGACAGACCAACTCAAGATCCCAGATTAGGACCCAAGTACAGCCATGCAATGGGTGACACCTCAGCACCACACTAGTTCAGATGGAGTGGAACAATGTGAGGTTTTTTTGGTGGCTGAAGTGCCAGTTCTGCCACCAACCCCCAGGTTTTTCATGCAGGTTTGAGGGCCTTACATGCAGGGCTGGATGCAGATTAATGTCAAACCCAGGACGGAGCAATTGCAGGTCACGGGCCTTGCTCAAGGGCCCAAGGAAGTAGAGTCACTTTTTTGGTGTTTACGGGATTTGAACCGGCAACCTTCCTATTGCCAGTGCAAATCCCTAGCCTCAGAGCCACCACTGTGCCCCAATCTTGTTTAAAATATTATAGGAATATGTCATCCTTATCTTTGAATCTTTTGGTGATCAGCTCATCTTCTGCTCATTTAACTATTCACAGTAACAGACATTTTAAGCAAGGTTTTAAGCAAACTTTTGCTTGCCACTGTATGTAATGATCAATCAGTCTTCCTAAATGGTTATGCATTGTTTATTTCTGTGATGTTTTGTGAGGGAAGGAGCATAATTAAATATGCACAAGGCCACAGCTGGCTATTAATGACTATTTGTGTAGGCTCTTCAGGTCTTTTATTCCAGAAAAAAATATTGCTATGTAGAGGTGAAAATAGCATTTTTCCAAAAGTTTACAATGAAGTCCTAATCTTTTTCTACAGAAATTTAAACCCTAAAAAAAGAAAACATTTGTTCAGTTTTCTGTAGCATGTTTAGGTATTGTTGCTTGAGATTCGTCTAAAAACAATTCACTGAGATTTTTGTAAAATTCACCAAAACCCTGTATATACTCTGCTGCTGTTCTTTTTAAGTTGATTAACCAGAATTGTCAGTCTGAGTTAGTTCATAAAATAAAATAACAAATGTGCTGCTAAACACATTTTTTTTATTTACCCAGTATTTCAACACTTTTTTCATGTCAGCAGAAACACCTTTCTCTAGGCTTCACCATGTGAGGTGCCTCAGCAGCTGCAGTTGACAATGTCACATATATTGCCTGTAACTTGCAGGGCTATCGAGGGCTTACCTCCTTCAGAAAGATGTTGAGCCATAGTGGGAATTGTTGGTGTATGTATGGCTATGTTAACAATAAAAGGAAATAACAGAATCTTGTTATATCTGTTTAGTCCATAAAGCCAAACCGTTGCTGTTGAGGCCACACATTTTTTCAGTACTACTTTTTCATTTGAATTCCTTTTGTTTTTAATTTTTAAAATTTTTTTTTAGTATGTTTTTTTGCATTTTTTTGGCCTGCACAATGCACATTCATGGCATATTAAGCAGCTTTTCCAAGGACCCTGGAAATGGAAGCAATGCACACATGCAAAGCAAAGCAAACCCCCATTATTATTTTGTCCCTTCCCTTATCCTTGTTCGATTTACAACTGAAAGATGCCAGCCTCCTAACTAGGGCTGCAAGGACTGAACAAGATGCAAATAAAAACCCCAGCTACACATGTAGCCAGGATGCAGCTGTTTCTGCCTGTCCAGTTCTACATGCCTTCCAGACACTTTGGATCACTGCAGTTTAACATTTTTCTGCGGCAAATGACTTGGGACATTGTCAGTGGGCAGAACACCCTTTTCTTTACTTCTCCAGATGAAAACAAAATCCAAAGGCTGATATTTTTGAGCATACTCTATCATGGTTGAATACAAAGGATTTCTATGAGCTTCTCCTAGATGGATGTGGCTGGTACCAAGGAAAGCCTAGGGCAAGTGAAGTGGATGAACCTTGACGTTAACCTGCCTGAGCTTCAGAAACCACTCCTGAATAATTACCCTCCATATTAACTCCTTTCCCCCAATTTATTTACTTGGAGTTCTACAGTGTGTCCACTGTATCTACTCAAAATGACAAAACAGCAAATTCCTTAAAGAAAAATATTGACTGAATTCTTAAATTAGAAGCAGGCTCTAGGCTGCACCAAGCAAGAAAGGTACAAACATCAAATGCATGAGCTTTATGTTGTGGGGGGCATACGTTTGGCAGATTTTGTCTTTTTTCTTTCTTTTTTCCTTTTTTTTTAATTGCACAAAAAATGGTAGTATGGAATGCATATGAAGCCTTTTTTATTATATATTTTTAATCCATGATAAAGTGCTTCGTATTTTTGCCCCTCCCCCTTTTTAATATTTTGAAAAGAAAAAAAAAGCACCCTTTTGCTCCCCCATAATGCATTGTGTTTGACCTTTCTTGTAGGGTCAGCCGGGAGGAAAAGCAAAGACCAAACACCGGAGAGTCAATGTGTCAACGCTGCTGTCACCACCACTGCCACCAACACCACCACCACCACCCTGCAGGCCACCCCATCCCCTTCACAACTGCTGCGCACAACTGGTAGCAACAGTACTGGACTTGCCGAGCAGGCATCCACCACCAACGGCACGCACCAGTTTTCTCCTACAGGCATTGGACAGGACTTTTTTGGGGCCACTCTGGCTGGGACACCTGGCTCATTCCCTTTGGCAGGAAAGGTTGCATTGAACTCTCTTCTACAGCGCCAAATCATGCAAACTTTTTATTCTAAAGCCCTTCAGGAGTCATCTGCTGGTACAGCTACCATGTTGTTTGCCCCAGCAACATATAGCACAAATTCTCTTTCTGTCAGCCCTCTTCAGCAGCAGGCAAGCAGCCCAGATGTCAATGGCATGGCACCATCTCCAAGCCAATCAGAAAGTGCAGGTAGCATCTCGGAAGGAGAAGATATGGACACTGCTGAGATTGCCAGGCAGGTGAAAGAACAGCTCATCAAGCACAACATCGGTCAGCGTATTTTTGGCCATTATGTTTTGGGCCTCTCACAAGGCTCAGTCAGTGAGATCCTGGCCCGTCCAAAGCCCTGGAATAAGCTGACGATTCGTGGCAAAGAACCCTTCCATAAGATGAAACAGTTCCTGTCAGATGAGCAAAACATCTTGGCTCTACGCAGCATCCAAGGTCGCCAGAGAGGTGAGTTTCACAGCTTATGTCACATCCTCAGCTGCTTTGCTGAAGTATTTAGTAGAACGTAAAGTATCTGGTCAGTTTTGCCACATTCTGTAACAGTGATTTTCACAGGTAGAGAGAGAGAGTCTACTTGTCTCATATTTTTTAACCTTTAAGAGTAGCCTTGTGATGCTCTTCAGATTAATTTACACATTCATTATCCTACAATGAATGTGTGTGCCCTGCAATGTGCTTCCAGAACTGGTCACTGTTCTGAGGTCAGGGCATAGATTTGTTTATGTCTAAGCTGTTTTAGATAATTCAGATGAATTGATAGCCATCCTGTGCCAAAAGCGCACACCACAACTTTTTTTTTATAATAATATAAACTTTGATATGGCAATTTCATGCTTATGCCTGATTGACTATGTTATTAAGTATCATAGATTTCACATTCTGATGTTTTTGGCAAAAAAGAGTTGAAGCCAAATTTAGTCTTCTGCATAATTGATCAAATCTGTGCTGACCAAATGCTTTATGTCTATGGTCCTATTTTATTTCATGTTTTTCTCAAACATTTTATTAATATATGTATATTTATATATATATGTATATATATATATATGTATATATATATATATATATATATATATATATATATATATATATATATATATATATAATAAAGTATTTGATAACATAAAGGTTATAAGAGCAATAACTAATCTTTCAAAATAATTACTTTTTACTGGGCATTTGCATTGTTCCATATGTTAAACTTTTTTTTGTCTATGTTGGGATAAAGGTAAAGCATGCAGTCCTATCACTGCTGTAGAGCTTAGGATCTTTTGTCATGAAATTATTTTTTGGGGGGATATAGTAAATGTCTGATCACCCTGCATTGGAACAGAATGATTTATAATAAGTTAGATTGTGGGCAATACAATGAAAATAAGGTAATGTTCAAATTGAAATCCAGGATATTGTTATCCTCTTTCTGTGTTTAACCTTATTTTACCATATTGTTGTTTTGGCTTCAGCATCTATGTTGTGGCAAATGCATTTATCATCTTTGTGCTATAGTAAGCATAATTGAGAATGATAGATGAAATAAGAATTTGGAAGTAGAGCTATTTTTGTGATGAAAATAATTTGTGTGTTAAATGAGGCTTTTAGTTTTGCCCAACTATCCACTTATGTGGCACTTGGGGAAAATGTAACTTGTTACAACTTCATTTCCAGCTAATAATTTGTCTGCCAAGAACCCTGGTTTTTCCTGCATAGGATGGTGGGAAGATGGTTCTCCCCATCCCCTTCCCAGTATTTAATGGCCCAAAATTGTTTTATCTAAGAACATTTTTGCCCTTTTCCCTCAATTATTTCTAATGCTGTTTCTGCTTGTTACCTGTGTTTCAGACTTTTGTGTAGTTATGTATTCTCATGTTGGGGGATTTCAGCAACATTTTTGTGAAGTCAAACGCTCCTTAAGTATTTCTTTAATTTATAAATGTTTGAATATTCAGATCTGAGTTAAAGGTTTCACTATGTGTCATAATATGTCCTAAAATTTTCACGTCTGCATTAAAAAATATGTTCATGACTTCCAGCTAAAGGGTTAGCTTCTGTGACAGTTTTTTTTTTTTTTTTTGTTTTTTGTTGCTAAGTGATGGATATGTGTTTCATACCAAGTGATGATCGACAAACAAATAGCTTGCAGTGTCAGCCGTATATCAGGAATACAAATCTGAATACACATTTCTTCAGTCAGTTTTATGATCAAAAATTTTACCTTGTGGAACCCAACATGCTCACTCACTTTTGAATATCCTAAGGCTTCAGCAGTGTTGTTTGTAATTCCGTTTGGCACAGAAAACTGAGTTGCAAACTTTCTTGGCGTGATCTGTTGATCCTCTCTGATGAATCCCTCACCATATGAAAGCAATGATGGAGTAATTTCTGTTTTTGGGCCACCAGAGTGAAGTTCTGTGGTTGAATTCTCATTCATGAAGCCTAATAACTACCTTTATTTTTATGTTTTTAACTACGCTGTAAATATTCATTACTTAGTGTTTATTACGTTCTTTATCACTAAAAATTCCTTTTCAGCTAGGGGTGAGTGGTAGGGCTAAAATTTGTATCATGATATAATTTAAAATTATTCCAGTGTAATCTATGTACAAATACTTTTTAAACTGAATTCAGTTATATAAAAACAGTTTCAGAGGTGTCATTGTGTGTTATGAGAAATGCCGTTACGCATATGTTTACTGCTGGTGCTCTTAAGGGAAAAATGTTGCATACTGGCCCTCTTCAAACAGTCTGATAGACTTTGTAAAGCACTTGCATGATGCATGCAGACATTTTTTTGTTGACAGAACTATGTCCTAACAATATCTTAGTAATTGTCATTAGTTTGCAGTATTTTATTTTAACAGTTTTTTCATATCTCTGAATTATTTTTAGCTGCTCAGTTTAATGTTTGTAAAATGAATATGTGACCATTCTGAAAATAGCATATATTTTACAGTGTGATAACTGCACATGAGTTTGACCTGACCCCTTCAAAAACTTATAGTTGGAAACAATAATTTCGGTATGCTTCAAGTTTCTTCCTCACAATTATAGTGTATACTCATTTCTCTTAAAAAATTGGTTTCTAAAGTGAGTTTTGTTTCATAGATTTTAAAAATGGTTGTTCTTGCAGCTTACAATGGAGTTGGATGGTACACAGATCCAAATATGAAAGAAGGGCTTAACTTACCAAATACATCCATTTTTTTAAGGCAAGAATGTTATCAGATATTAATCTATGTCTTAAGATTTCACAGGTAGTGTAAAACAGTGTATCCCCATTTCCTTAGAGAGAAATAAAAAGCGTATATAAACTGTTTGTGATACTGCCATGTTAAAATGAAGCAAGCTCCACACCTTATTTTGCTGGAGCGTGGTTTTATCTAGCTTGTTTTGTGAATGCCAGACACTCCGTTTTAATTTTGAGAATTGACTCCTTATGGGTATTCTTTCAGGATATAGACAAATAAGCTATCACTTTAGCAATATGTCCACCTATGAGGATAAGTATACATTTAGCATAATCACTGAACCATATTTGTACGAAGAAGAATATAGTGATGAGGAGCTCCAAAAGATCAAAGGAGAAAGAACAGAGAGAGCAGATTTGAAGAGACAAAAAGAGTAAAATATGCAACTGGAAGGTATCGTGATGTAACGGACAAGTGGTGACTGGTAGTGCAAATGTAAAAAATGTGAAGTAATGGCTACTGAGGAATAGTGCCCCATTGCAGTGTGTGGGACTTACTACTTAACACTAGAATTACCAGCGCCTACGAAAAAACTCGTAGATCCGGCCCACCTTAAATCGCTTCTTAAAACCGTTCTCACCTCTCCGCCAGCGTCTTTTGTCATCTAAATGTACTGATAAAGACATGCTGCCAGCAGCCGGCTATTCCATCCCCCCAACGACTTAGAACATAAACGAGCTTTTCCCAGCTCATGCCTTGATTGATTATCTGGGAGTGAAGTGGAGTTTTAGAGTAGAAATAATAGATTGTTATTTGGAACACATGCATTTCATATGTGTTGCATCTCTACAGCAATCTGTGTAAACGCATTGTTAAAACAGAAACGTTTTATATATTCTAGTAGCAAATGACAAAATGTAGGCATAAACTATATAATGTATGAAGCCTGAAGTCCAAATATCAAAGAAACACTTTCACAAAAGGTACAAAAAAAAGCCACCACCAAAAAAAGCCGCCTTAGTGTGTGACATTGACAAGCATTAGCTATCACTGCTTCCATGGCACAACAGTATCAGTCGCTGACTGGGAATCAGAAGGTCATGAGTTCGAACCTGCACAACTCCCTTTTGAGGAGTGTTCTTATTTTCACTATTTTAGAATAAAAAGATACATTTGATTTCAGTCTGTAACAGCCGGTGTAATTTATGATATTTGTAAAGGTTAGCTTTATTTTTTTTTTAAATTCACTTTTCATTGTCTCAGTCGCGTTCAGGATCCTTTCCTACCCCACCTGACACTGCTGTTTTCACATAAAGACGCGCTATAGCTCTGCAGTGTATCACGATACATACGACCGCGTGTTTTTTTCCCCCAATATTGCCAGTCCCCACGTGTTGCTGTATGCTGTTTCTTTTGTACTCCGGGACATGCAGAGGAAAGCATAATAAAGAGCAGTAACTTCAGCACTATATGCAATCATCAGACACTCCCCATCTGATACTGCTGTTTTCACATAAAGACGCGCTAAAGCTCTGCAGTGTACTTGTGGCTGCATTGTCGTACCAATGCTTGTGAACTGAAGTGTCTGCATGCACTTTTCGTGGCATTACACGTGTATTTTTTGAGTATGCCCATGTAGCTCAAACCCAGGAACATATGTTGATGTAAAAGTATAACAAAACAAGTGCACATTTATTCAAGACTATAACCAAAGAAAACAGAAAGCAAGTTACAGTAGGAGGTTGATATGACAGCTTGCGTGGTGGAATGCTAAGAACTGCTGATTTCCTTTCCGTGCTATATAACTGTTAACATTTGAATCTGATGATTGCATATAGCGCTGTCTTATTCAGTGTGTGCAAGAACATGCAGGTGGCCAGTTGCTGAGTGCTACAACGCACATTTTAAAAAAAGAAAGAGACAAATATATGTGACGTTTTGAAGAAATCATTTTATGACGCGAATAGTACCAATCAGAAAACATCATCGAAGTAATGCAATATTATTTGAAAACGAACAGCGTCAGATCGGATGTGAAGTTATACTGGCGCTGTTTGAGTCAGATCAGAAGCTGAATAAGCTGAAAAAGCTCCTGTTCTGACTCAAAGTAAAAAAGCATGAATTAATCAACAGAAATAACCGCGATTGACATTTTAAAGTTAACGATTTACAGTGCATACCAATTTATAAATTTAATGTCCATTTGAGGAAAAAAAAAACACTTTCTTCAAAGCTGAGAATCGAACTCACGTCTCTGTAGCACAGTAGGGCAGCTGTGCTCCAAGTCAGCAAACCGTAGCGTTAAGCCACGGAAGCTGTTGTACCATCCTTGAACCTTTTGTGAAAGTGTTTATTTGATGTTTGGACTTCAGGCTTCACATATTCTATAGTTTATGCCTACATTTTGTAACATTTATTACTAAAATATGAAAATGTTTCTGTTTTAGCAATGTGTTTACACAGATTACTGTAGAAACGGAACACACATGAAATGCGTGTATTCCAAATAACGATCTATTATTTCATTCTAAAACTCCAGCAATTTACTCACTCCCAGATAATTATAATCAAACAAGGCATGAGCTGGGAAAACTTAGTGAATGTTCTGCGACGGTGGGGGATGGAACAGCCGGCTACTTGCTGCTCGTCTTAATCTGCACATTTAGAAGACAAAAGAGAAGTGAGAACGGTTTTAAGGTGGGCCGGATCTATAAAGAGTAATAACTTAGATGTGTCAGGGAATGATCCTGCTTTGTTATGCGAAACTGTAGTATATATTACTGATGAAGATGAATTTTCAGCTATCATCAGTCATGGAGTTCTTGAGACATATTTTTTCAATTCCCAAATTAAACTGGAAGAAGCTATCAAAACCGGCAGCTTTCATTAGAATAAGTTTTTTCATTGATCTTATTTTTTGTGTTGTTAAATACTTACTTAACATTAATACATGAGAGATTTGAGTGACCATATGGAGATTATTATTATTTATTTTTTTCACAGACAACAACTTGCTGCTCGATTCAAATCAGTGAGACTAGATCCGTGAAGCAGCACCACTAATGATTGTTCTAATTCTCTGCTTTACATAAGAACTACTCATCTACACAAGATTCAGTTTGCTAGTAAACAACATTGCCATTGTTATTATTCTGTGGCTATATATTTCAGTCCGCTTTAGTTGCAGCTGCTGTAAAATGACTCACCTGAAACATGCTTGGAACAGTAATTACCTTCAATAATGGGCAATCAAAAACATCACTGGTTCCTGTTTAGTTAAGAAGTTGGAATTCGGCAGGATGGTACATCTAGGTTGGTAGGTATTTGTTTAGAAAGAACACTTTGATATTTCATCTTTTAGGGGTAAAACATCCCCTACAGTAGAGAAACTAAAATTCCCAAAATTTCAAATATGCCTTGACAGAATTGATTGAAGATTAGTGACATTATAGAAAAAATAAAATTGGCTGACACACTTTATTTTTATTAATATGCTAATATTAATAAATATTATGCT
Source organism: Erpetoichthys calabaricus (assembly GCF_900747795.2). Classification (NCBI taxonomy): domain Eukaryota; kingdom Metazoa; phylum Chordata; class Cladistia; order Polypteriformes; family Polypteridae; genus Erpetoichthys; species Erpetoichthys calabaricus. Next base: position 100,283,547 of record NC_041401.2, read on the forward strand.
GACATAAATACTCTTGGCTGCACTGAGAGCATACTGTATGACAATGAAGGAATTACACCAGTAGACAGTAGTGTGGACAGATGTCTGAAGATGGGGGATTGTCCTGGACAGGAAAAAAGAGATGTGATTACGTTGTAAAATGGAAAGAATGAATTCAGTGACTGTCAAGGAAGAAGCAAAAAGTAATAGTTGGCAAATGCTGGTAATGCATTTTTTAGAATTTGAATTCAGACGACAACTTCTGAAAAGTGTAAACAGATTTCTTTTCTAATTGCAGCATCTTTCAGAAAAGTTGAGGAGTATACTGTAAGTAATGTTGAACCTAGATAATCTGATACGTTTTAGACATTTATGTACCAAAATGAAGAGAATCATCCGTAATTTAAAAATATTTCATTTTTTATTGTGCAGAGTGTTTATATAGCCATTTAAAATTCAACCACATAGTCCAGTATGAAGATTGCATTAAAGCTAAGCAAGCAGCACTAAGTCCAGTAACATTAGGTCTGCGTCACAGATAATCATTAATTACCAGTTTACATTAATGCATGTCTACAGCAGGCATTTGAAAGTAAAATCAAATGACAGTAGTCATCATATTTGAAACTATGTGCATCAAAGATTTTAAAAACAATCAACATTCAGAACAGTAGAAGTCATCCCATTCTGCAGTTATACTTCTGAATTCATGTTACATCCACTTTATTCCAAATGTCAGACAAAAATCAAAATGGACCTGAAACAAGTAGCACTTTATGCAACCACAACTGATTTGTGGTTGAGTAGAAATATGGAAGCATGCTTGAGCATGACAGATCATTATAATGATAAGGAATAAATGCTAAAAAATAGCAGATACTTTCAACACTGCTTCTTTAAATGAGTGCACCTTTCCTTACAATACTTTCCCCAAGAAGGGCAATAATACTGCTCAAGGACTGAATCTGGTAGCAGCATGTTACTATTGGAGTATTTCTCAAGCTTGCTATATTCTGTTTTAATATTGTGACTCCATCCAAAACTGACATTTTTTAAAAAATATTATTTACTCTATGTAGTTTGCAGTGGTGGCCAAGAAAAACTTTTGATCTTATGTTTTCACGGAGAAATTAAATACTGAATTTCCCAGCTCAGCTGTGTTGATAGGTGATCAGAGCTGAACAGTACAAAACGAACTGAAAAACATCCATGGGAAAAAAAGAAGAAAATCTACATGTAACTAGTGTTGCATAATCCACATGTCCAATATCCATTTGTATGGTAAAAATGTACAAAATATGTGCATTTTTTGCTAAAACTTATTAACTGTTACTTCCTGCAAGCTATGGATTATATGTCATCAAGGAAGTTGTCATTCCCACAGTGCTATGCATTTGAATTGAAATTCTGCTTCTCCCTCTCATTCGCTGGTGAGGAAACCAGTCTGTCATTCAAACAGCAAATATAGTATCTTATACAGAGAAACTAATCAAATTAGTTACATAGTACTTCTGATACATCTGGTTAACCGATGGCACTATAGCTAAGACCCATTGTCTTAGGAAATTTCCCAAGCAAAGCCAAGTTACACAGCTAGTTTTTACCTAAACTCCACCCACGTTGAGCAAACAGGAAATGTGTTCTTACCTCAAGAAAAACAGTTCCAAAGATCTGTGATAAAATAATTATTTTTAGTTTCATTGAATGCCTCATAAACACGAAAGGCATGTTTTTTTCTTAAATCAAAGCTGCTGTGGACATACATTGATCAGGCTCATCATTAAAATCACCTACTTAATATTGTTTCAGTCCCACTTTTTCTGCCAGAACAGTTCTGACCCTATGAGGCATAGACTCCACAAGACCTTTGAAGGTGTCCTGTGGCATCTGGGACCAAGATGTCAGCAGCAGATCCTTTATGTCCTGTTAAGTTGTGAAGTGGGGCATCCATGGATTGGATTTGTTTTTCTAGCAAATCCCACAGATGCTCAATCGGATTAAGATCTGGGGAAATTGGAGGCTAAGTCCACATTTTGAACTCGATGTTATGTTTCTGAAACCATTCCTGAACGATTTTTTTGTAGTGTGGCAGAGTGGAATAATGTTGCCGTCTTCTCATAATCTTCTCACTATCATCTCCTTCGTCTTGTCAGTGTTGAGGGTGAGGTTGTTGTCCTCACACCATGACGCCAGACTGTCCACCTCCCTCCTGTAGGCTGCCTCATCCCCACCAGTGATGCATTCTATCACTGCGGTGTTGTCTGCGAACTTTAAGATGATATCTTTGTGGGAGACAACACAGTCGTGGGTGAACAGGGTGTAGAGTATGGGGCTGAGGACGCATCCCTGTGGGGTGCCTGTGTTTGTGATAATTGTGGCTGAAACCCTATTATCAATCCTGACAGACTGGGGCCTGCCAGTCAGAAAGTCTAGGAGCCAGTCACAGAGGGTGAGGTGCAGGCCGAGTGCTGCCAAATGCTTGCCCATTTTCACTGCTTTCAATGCATCACCTTCAAGAACTGACTGTTCACTTGCCGCCTATTATATCTCACTCTTGAAAGATGTTGTTGTAATAAGATGATCAGTGTTATTCACTTCACTTGTCAGTGTTTTTAATGTTGTGGCTGATTGGCGTATTTGGAAAGTTTTAATTTTTTTTTCTGTCACCTGTAGATCAGTTTTCCCTTCAGCCCCATTGTAATTTTCAAGAACAAAGTATTTTTAAAATATATAGAAAAGCACTTCACATTAGAATTCAATTTTATGTGGCATTTAATATAGAGCATGATTGTTATCGAATAACAAACTCGAAAAACACTGATCATATCCTTTTACTTTTGACATGAAAAATATGTCATGTTATGCTGTCATGTCATATCGCTTACAAAATTTAACAACTTAAAATACCAATTTTTAAATTGATAAAACAAAAGTAGTCAGAGTCCTACTGAAATATGATTCCACTGCCCATTATTATTATTATTGTAGTATGCATTTTCCACAACATGCATGTTTTTACATAAACGAAACAAACACACTATGAGTTTTACAACATGTAGACTAAATGCTACTTAATTGCATGTGAACATTCAAATTTAGCTATAGCAAGCTGAAGTCTGTGTAGACTGAGCAAACGACTTTTTTTTTTCTAACCCTCTCTTCATTTTGTTTGTTTTGTGAATGAGAGGGAACCTCGCCTGCTGTCTTTGCTTTATTTTTGTCATCTCCTGTTGTAGCGGTATATGTTGCTTTGTGTCAGAAGGTAACAGAACTACCACACTTCACCACGCATTCTCTTTTGTGAAGAGCAACAAGGACACCTTCCCAATTTGCTAAGCCATAGTATTAAAGATGTATGAAAATTTCTACCTGTGTCTTGGCCACCACTAGTCATTTTAATGCACATCACTTTGGACAACATATTGAGGGACATCTACACATGGGCAAATAGATTGTTCACAGCACTAACATGTGAGACATTTCAAATTTATCTTAGAGTACATTGCAGACATTTTCTGGTAAGTTTGAGTGAAGTATAGAAAGTGTTACACAATGCTTTGGGTAACCCAACCCTTGTGAAATAGTACTAAATTAAGTATTGGTCTGAGATGTGGTAACTTTTTGTTTTCATTTTAATTCAGTAAAGCAAGCACTGTTTTGTAAGTACTCCATGTAATAGACATATTCAAATTTCCTTACCCACCCTGCAAGTGAGAGGAATTACAGAATTGTGTGGAGGTAAAGGTAGTATGGTAAAACATAACACGGGTAAAGTGCTTACAGAAGTCTGTGATTGCTATGAAGTGTGCTAGTGGAGGATAGTATTTAAAATCTTTATTGTTTCTTTTAGTGTGAATTACATTTTTTTTAATTAATTAATGCTAGACATATTTACCATACAGCATACTCATGTCTATCTAATTCAACCCTTGATTTAATAGGATAAGATTTGATCATTCAGAAACAATTCCAAAGCCATTTGTGTGCTATATGCATTTCTAATGCCATATTGAAATTTGTTTAACAGTACTGCATTTCAGTTTAAATATAATTTAACTGTATTAACAACTGCATTTTCCTAACATTATGCCCAAGAATAGTAATTTATACAAAGATCTAAACCTTTCTGTGGAATTCAAGTGATTTTTCCAAAATAAGGACTAACTCAACTAGTTCTCACAGTGTCCTTAAAATGCCAGTCCCTAAAGAGCAACATGTAGTGTCCAGAACTTAGGCTTGTCTTTAGAAAACAACCAAAAAGTAGGTTATTGGAATAGGAGTGACTAGGTGAGTAAAGTTAACTGCAGAGTTTTTTCACAAAAGTCAGATTCAGTAGTGTTATGAAAAACTTATTTCTCTGTAAGAAACAAGGTAAAAATTAAAGCTCCACTTTACTGTGATTAGTCATATACAGTAAATCTAATGCTTAGCAACCAACACACAATCTTTGCAGTTGGCTGAGGTGATCTGACTTAGTCACCATACCAGGACAGGTAGTAAACACTTCATTAATAGTAACGCTGAGCTTTAAACCTCATGCCATAAGTCTTAAGTAAGATTGCAATCTCAACCTGCCACATTGTGCTTTGCATCTTACATTATGTTTTAGGTTGTATAAATTTTGACCTGTCAATCTCCTCTTATTTGCAGATGTGCAGAACACAATTTGTGGCATACAGTAAGACCTATGTTGGTCTTTCCACTAACCAAACTCGTTATCCAGTTGTTGTTGAATTTTTTTAAAATTTTATTTCTGATTAGTTAATTTGTTTAATGTTGATAAAAGACAAGTTGTTCCTTAAGCACAAATAATTTTGAAGGAAATACCCTACTCATCCCTCTTGCTCAGCTACTACTACACTGGACTAAAGTAGAGCAGAATTTCCTCAGTGAATGAGCAAGTATGGTAAGGATTCCATAAACCTTTAGTTTTTTCACTTTCCATGTTGGTAACAATTCATAAACGAGCAGTGAACAGCAGAAATGCTTCAGAGTAGCTAGTGAAGCAAATAGAATGGGAGAGTTTTAGTAAACTTGTACTTTTCTTTTTAATCATTGTTATAATTTGGAAGGATTTACCTCTCTTTTTCCTTTCACAGCACATAAAACTGCAATCTGAATATTTGATTTCAAACTAAGATGCTGCTCTGTATGTTTTTTAATGGGCTTGTTCTATTTTCTCACAGTAAACTTTCATCACTTCTGACTAATTTATTGAATGAAGGATGAATAGCCAGAATCATCAGTTAAAAGACCATGTGCATGTTTCTCCCAAACAATTGTTTTCAGTTGTATTAAAATAATATAGAGTAAATAAATGTCAGACATTTGTTAAATGAGGCATGTGCATAGAGTTTGAAAAGGGCAGATGCTAAATTCATGTTAAGAAGGTGCAGGATAGACTTCATAATAAAATTTAATAATTTCACTTCCCTAGTATCCATGTAGTTAAGAGGGATGCTCTTATAGTGGATAATCCATCCATCCATCCATCCATCCATTATCCAACCCGCTATATCCTAACAACAGGGTCACGGGGGTCTGCTGGAGCCAATCCCAGCCAACACAGGGCACAAGGCAGGAAACAAACCCCGGGCAGGGCGTCAGCCCACCACTGGGCGTACACACACACCCACACACCAAGCACACACTAAGGACAATTTAGGATCAGCAATGCACCTAACCTGCATGTCTTTGGACTGTGGGAGGAAACCCACGCAGACACGGGGAGAACATGCAAAGTCCACGCAGGGAGGACCTGGGAAGCGAACCCAGGTCTCCTAACTGCGAGGAAGCAGCGCTACCCACTGCGCCACCATGCCGCCCATGGTGGATAAGATTCATCCAATGTGCCATACTAAAAGTGGTACTTTACATTTTAAACTTTTATGTTGTCAACTGTTTTATTGCAAATCAGACAGGTTGACTGATCATTTCAGAATCATGGTGTTATAAGGACATACCTTCCAGTCCATTCGAAATGACAAATCTCTGTATTAGTTTTCCTCTGAGTATATTTTGAAAGACACATTAAGCCCAATTTTTGCTAGCTAACTTGTTTTAATAGCTAACTTGCAACCTGAGTGTTACTTCCTGGGTAATCAGTAAAAGATATGTAATTGGCAACATCCACTTTGGATTTTCATGAGGAACAAAATACAAATTTAATTGAACGAGCTCGTTCATTTGGAATGATATTCGCATAATGAATTCAGTGTAAGAAGATATGGTTGATAATTCCTTATCTTTCGTATATACAGCATATATTCGACAGGTTTGAACCGACGTGTGTGTGTGTGTGTGTGTGATGAATGAGAGGGTGATTGGATGGAAATATCTAGAGTAGGAGTTAATGAAAAAGTGTGTCTATTAGAAGTGTGTGACATGTTTGTATTTATATATGAGGAGCATTTACAGCAGGGTCTGAATAAAAGAACATTTGCTCTGTGAGAATTTGCCCCAGGTTTATTTCATGAGCAAGGCTTTTGGAATGGGGACTAGCATTCCTGTACCTGGGTATATCAAAGATGCACACTACTAATATGGAAATGGTTCATGTGAACCTTTTTCCTTTTGGCTATTTAATCTTCTAAATGAATAAATGAATGAATATGTCTTTAATGTTAGTGAAAGGCTTTATCTTCATGCATGTGCAAAGGAAAAAAAGTTAAAGGCTATTTCCACACTGAAAAGGAGGAGAGGGTTAAAGACACAACTAGGGATTCTCTGATTGATCGGCCGACAAAATCTAATTTGGCCGATTTTCACTAAAAAAGACTTGGTTAGTAAGTTGGCCATTCACAAAAGCCAATCTTTTCAGCCCCTGCTGTCCCAAACTGTACGGTAATATACTTGGAGTGCATCTTTACGCAAGTTGTTACGGAAGTCGCAAACTTCCTGCAGTGCGAACAAAGAGCAGCAGTGGAGGCTTGTTTTATCATCAACCTTTACATTGAGAAAGGAGAGTAATAAACTAAGAAAAAAGAATCATATTAGTTGCCCTGTCCATTTTGACAAATGGCAACAAAAGCTACTTGAAATTCAGACCCTTTTTTTTTTAGTTCTTTAATTAAAATGAACATTGTTTCAGTTTGTATGGTGAGCTTGTTTTTAAGTACAGCAGCTTACATTTTTAGTTGGAAAAAGAAAAGATAAAGACAAATTTGAAATTGTTGCTTAGTAAACAACAGGCTGGTTAACTTAACAGCAAAATGTGTATTTTACTTATAAACCTATTAAGCATGTTAGTCTTATGTCTTCTGGATAAATTACTACTTTAAACTAGAGTATGGTACCAGACAAGGATGCCCCTTGTCACTATTGCTTTTTGCAATCGCCATTGAGTCACTGGCAGTTCACTGTCGAAATGCTTATCAGATAAAGGGGATTATCAGAGAAGGACTTGACAGAAAATTTCTCAATATACAGATGATATGGTACTGTATATATCAGATCCACAAAATACTGTGCCTGCAGTCCTAACAGCACTGACAGATTTCTGGTCTCAGAATTCATCTGAATATTTAATATTTATTATTTAATTAAGCAAGACTTGTATAGATGGTCAACCCTTCATCTCACTTTAGCTGGAAGAATTAACATTGTTAATATGAATATCCTTCCTAAGCTTCTCTTTTTATTTCAAAACATTCCAATATATAGTACATCAATAGATAATTTTTTTAAGAAATGAGATTCAACCATAACCTCATTTATTTGGAATTCAAAACATCCACGTATCCAAAGGGCAACCCTACAAAGACCTAAGGCGGATGGTGGTATGGCTGTACCTCACTTTCAGTTTTATTACTGGGCAGCAAACATACAAACTATAAAAACATGGACATGGACACAAATAGATGAACATACACTGGCTTGGCCTGCAATGGAAATAAAATCCTGCAGTACTTTTTATATTCCTTGCTATGCTCCCCAATAAATACAAGTTATTGCCAATATACTAACAACCCAATTGTGCTTCACTCACACAGAATATGGAATCAATATAGGAAGTATTTTAAGAAGCACCTTTTTCAATCCTCTCAGACATATGCAGTTTTTAATGTCTGGAAAACATTTGGGATTAAACCACTTAGATCTGTACGTAGACAATGTTTTTGCATCCTACAAACAATTACATTCCAAATTTAACTTTCCAGCAACACATTTCTTTCACTACCTTCAAATTTGAAACTTTGTTAAACAGAACCTGCCCAATTATTCCTCACCTCCCACCTACCTCTATGCCAGAAAAAAATATTGCTCAGTCTCAAGGACTCAGACAGCATTTCCGTAATATAGAAAACTATTTTACAGTCCGTCCCTTTTAAAGAGCCAAGAGAACAGTGGGAAAAGGATCTCTTACTCAACATTTCAGAAAAGGAGTGGAAAGTAGCAATGTCCAGAATTCACTCAAGCTCCATATGCACAAAGCATAGAATTATTCAACTCAAAATTATATATCGAGCACATCTCTCTCATTTAAAATTGTCCAAAATGTTTCCTGGGCGAGATCCAACCTGCGAATGCAGCAATCAAGTTCCGGCCTCACTAGGCCACGTGTTTTGGGCCTGCATCAAACTAACATCATTTTGGACCAAAATCTTTAAATGCCTTTCAGACAGCCTTGGTGTCACAATCCCTCCTAATCCACTAACAGCTGTGTTTGGTGTACTTCCAGATGGGCTTAAAGTGGAGAATGACAAACTAATTGCAGTTACTATACTACTGGCACGTAGACTTATCTTGCTCAATTGGAAAAATCCTAACTCACCTATTCTAAGTCAGTGGGTAACTGATGTTATATACTATTTGGAAAATGGAAAAAATCTAATTCTCAGTTACAGGATCTGTACAAAACATTTTCAAAACCTGGCAGGATCTAACCAATAACATTTTAGAATAAGCATTTAAATTGAGGAACCAGATTCTCTCCCCTCTTTTATATATCCACTTATCTTTACTAGTATAAAGTTTTACACTACTGGCCTAGCTGTCTTTCTCAGGGGAGGGGTTGATTTGTTTAGAACCTTTTTTTTTCTTTTTGTAAAACTTGAGTTACATTTATGGAATGTTATTTGATTTTAATAAAATCAATAAAATTTAAAAAAATAACATTTGATACATTTGCAGCTTTTTAAAGATTTGTACCATGTTTATTATTTGTTGGTGTGTCATTCAACATACGTTTTGGTAAGAAACAAGTACAGTAATCCCTCCTCCATCGCGGGGGTTGCATTCCAGAGCCACCTGTGAAATAAGAAAATCCGCGAAGTAGAAACCATATGTTTATATGGTTATTTTTATATTGTCATGCTTGAGTCACAGATTTGCGCAGAAACACAGGAGGTTGTAGAGAGACAGGAACGTTATTGAAACACTGCAAACAAACATTTGTCTCTTTTTCAAAAGTTTAAACTGTGCTCCATGACAAGACAGAGATGGCAGTTCCATCTCACAATTAAAAGAATGCAAACATATCTTCCTCTTCAAAGGAGTGCGCGTCAGGAGCATATAATGTCACATAGATACAGAAAAGCAAACAAATCAATAGGGCTGTTTGGCTTTTAAGTATGTGAAGCACCGCGGCACAAAGCTGTTGAAGGCGGCAGCTCACACCCCCTCCGTCAGGAGCAGAGAGAGAGAGAGAGAGACAGAGTTTGTTTTTCAATCAAAAATCAATACGTGCCCTTCGAGCTTTTAAGTATGCGAAGCACCGTGCAGCATGTTGTTCCAGGAAGCAGCTGCACAAAAGATAGCAACGTGAAGATAATCTTTCAGCATTTTTAGACGAGCGTCCGTATCGTCTAGGTGTGCGAACAGCCCCCCTGCTCAATCCCCCTACGTCAGGATCAGAGAAAGTCAGCGCAAGAGAGAGAGAAAAGTAAGCTGGGTAGCTTCTCAGCCATCTGCCAATAGCGTCCCTTGTATGAAATCAACTGGGCAAACCAACTGAGGAAGCATGTACCAGAAATTAAAAGACCCATTGTCTGCAGAAATCCGCGAACCAGCAAAAAATCCGCGATATATATTTAAATATGCTTACATATAAAATCCACGATGGAGTGAAGCCGCGAAAGGCGAAGCGCGATATAGCGAGGGATCACTGTACTACACAATTAAAATTATAATCCTTGTTTATAATTACACCTCAATAATTATGAATGCCTAGCTGATAAACGGAAGAAAAAATACACCATTATAAATATCGTAAAAAGCTATAGTGCAATTAATGAATAATTGCCAATATGAAATAATTGATTATGTGAGAATATATAATTTGTTGTTAGAGAAATGAAACTACTTTTTTTTTTTAATTAAGCCTTTTTTTGATTAGGCCTTGTTTCAGATAGGTACATTACAGAAACAAACAATATGACAGCTTATAATTATAATAAGCATTTTATTTTCTATTATGCTGTATATATGATTGATACATATTTTTGTATATATTTTAAGGAAATTTTAACTAATAACTAATTTTAGTTATTTTTGTATTTTTATGGTCACTGAACAATAAGCCTGCAGAATTTCATTTTGTTAATAAAGAATAAACAGTAAACACCTGTGGTGTTAATTTTCTATCTACTCTATAACTAAGCCTAAAAGTGCAACAAGTTTATGTGACATTTTTATGTCACTTTTTTGTCACGCTTGAAATTAGGCTTATTTTAAAATCTACATATATATGTTTGATACCATTATTTTCAGAATTTATCGAACTTTAATGTGATGTTGTTAGATTTTCAGATTCTAATTCCGTTTTTAAATGATAAACTAAAAAATATCAAGAACTAATGTCCTGTGAGACTAGACTTTTTGCCAAGAGATTTAACCACACCCGGGGCCAGAAGTAAAAGACAAAGAGTAGGACATATACTGTACAGGCTTTTAAATGTTCAAAGCTCCGTGCAAGATGCAGATCATGCGGCATGGCCGCAGCAGTAATCCAGCAGCTGATCGAGCAAAGAGGAGGTAAAAAAAACTATTAGTTTCCCATTGTATCACCGTTTAAGAGGGGTTTTGGAGGAGCGACCGCATCTCCTTGGGGTGTGTTCTGCCCCCCTCTTCACAACGTGAACGGCAGAGACATGAAGTGGCTGGTGCATAGCACAGGCCGGGGGGGTTGACGAGCGAAGTGGGCAGGGGGTGAACCCCCTAGTAGTAATTATAAAAATACCAAAGGTAATGTAGAACATAGTGCTTCTATGCACTTCTGAGCATCTAGTTATGCAGGAGGTTAGTGTAAAATGTTTTTTTAAAGGGATAAAGAAAAAAAAATCAGTGTTTAAATTGGCCGATCAAGTAGCATGAAATAATGATCGGTATTAGCCTTAAAAAAAAAAAAGAAAACCTGATCAAAACATTCCTAGACACAGTGTTACAACGGTATAGACTTCATTAGGTGTGCAACTGAAAAGGAAAGAGCAGGATGGGAAGGAGGGAACAGAGTTGGGGCAATATGGAGGAAAGAAGGTAAGAATAGATGAGAAAAATTTGCAATTAGAAAAAATGAAGGGAGAGACTAAAAATTTTGCTGCTTTTCAAGACCTTTAGAATCATGCGTTTCCAGGCTGAGAGTGAGCTTGCTTTCTTCTGTTTTTCTTTGAAAAGTGTCTTTGAAACCCTGTGAAAGAATGCACACACATTATATATTTTTAATGTGTGTTTGTGAAATCTAATTACTCAACGAAGACCAGGAGCTTCATGTATAAAGCTGTGTGCAGAATTCACATTAAAACATGGCGTACGGATGAAAGTGGAAATGTGCTTAATCACAAAAAATTCAGGTGCCCAAAACCATGCATAAGCCAACTTCCACGCACTTCCGCTCCATGAATCCAGGTCAGTGTGAAATGTAACACACGTGCATGCGCCTGCTGCCCCACCCGACTCCTCCCAGAATTTTTCATATTTTAATATGCAAATTGATATAAATATCACTTTCTGTTCAGTGTTCGATTAAAAGACAATGGCAAAAGCACGTGAATAAAAGAAGAATTTCAGCGAATGTGAAGTGGAATCAGGGAAAAACATTTATTGGCGAAAGCGGTGGTATAAGCAACAAAAGTGTGGCGGAGACACTCAAATGTTCAAGTTCAGTTTCAGTACCTGAAATAAAAAAGAAGTGGTCAGATATCACAGTCAATGTGAAAAGGTGAATTGCAGCCCACTGTTTGTTTATTCTATTTCAGACAATATTACAAAAGCTGACCCCTGTGCGATGGTCAGGCAGTGATGGTGCTGCTGTGCCAAGCATGTCTTTGGATGCTTATTGCACAAACACTTCTGCCTCGGAAACCACCGGGCAACCATCTGATGGTGTGCAGACAGACACTGTTCTGAGTCACAAAATGCAATAAGGGATGCTGTAAGAGGTGTGGCCAATGAACTAAGGAATATAAGGGCTGTACTATGTGATATTGACCACAAATAAAATGAATTGTTTAAAAAATAAATGCTGCATCTGATTACCTGTTTTTACAGTCTGCTGATTACATTCAAACAAAGTTGTAATGCTGTCATCATAAACCATCTCTTCAGGTACTATACATGCTTGCACAATGCAATACACTATCTGTGCACTATAGAGCAGCACATTAATAGAGTGCAAATGCTATCTATTTACATAAGCAAATTTATTCTCTGAAGGTGCCTTTATAGTGTAGTGTTGGTGTTGAGCACCACAACAGATCGATTCTCTGCTTTTTATCCTTAAAGGGACTGCTTACCCTTTGCTGCACTAGTTGGATTAGTTGATTGGGGTTGATTTGTTTAGAACCTTTTTTTTTCTTTTTGTAAAACTTGAGAGTTACATTTATGGAATGTTATTTGATTTTAGTAAAATCAATAAAATTAAAAAAAAAAAAAAACATTTGTAGCTTTTTAAAGATTTGTACCATGTTTATTATTTGTTATTACCTGTGTCTGTGCGGAGCTGCCATTTTTATAGGCACCCCTGCTGTATATGATGTAATGCCAGCTCATTCTTTTGGTGATTCATCCTGGTTAATGTAATTTGTCTGGTGCCATTGCAATAGCAATGTGTGTGCAGTTGACCGCTCCGATTACATTTGGAAAACTGGACGTTGCGGCGAAGTGCTCTTTGATGTTTCGCAGTTCAACCACAGTGTATTGAAATCTTGTATATCTTAATGACAAGCGTATAATACCATCCTATGCAGCTGGCATGGCGTGACTAAGTGTTGATTGAGAAATACCTAATCTGTCAACAGGTTCACTTTGAAAAGCTCCTGTGACTAAAAACCTGAGAGTGGACAGAACTTGCAAAGAAGCAGGTAGAGCACAATTCCTTAAAGTCTGCCTTTGTAAAGTTGGCACCAGTTCCGCACACAGCTACAAGAGGATAGCTCTTAGAAATCGAAATCAACTTAGAAGCCAGTCATCATCATCTCTAAATATGCGCTCTCTTCTAATTCTTACATTTGTATTGTCTTCTAACAACACTAAAGCAGCCATGGTAGTTGGAATAGTTTGGCTATGCACCATTATATTGTTTCACAATGATTATAATAAAATGAATTAAATTTGTAAACAATATGCAATTAATTTGATAAAACCCGCATCATAGATGTGATTCTAAAAAAGAAAAGCAGACAACAGAAACAATATCACTGCTTTGACTCTGAGTGCTATACCAATTTGTAAAACCGAGCAGAAATGTGTGTATGCAAGGTGGGACCCTACTGTGAAAATGTGTGTGGCTTTACGCCAAGTTTAGTTTTTATACATCTTGAAGTGAACGTGCAAACCGGCGTACACAACATTTACACATGAGGCCCCTGATGTAGACGCATGTAGTTATTATTAAGATGGATAAGTTAATTTCTGTCCGCTATATCTATTGTTAATACAGTATGTTAAACTACAAGGTTTGTGTCTAGGCAGCTTTTTTGATTTTTATATTGACAATTCACTTGCTTCTTGTATTTATGCAAGTTGTTACCTATATTCCACTTGGAGGTGCCATGTATGTTATGCTAAGTGGCCAGTCAGAAATCCTCTGTCCTGAATTGTTGGTATTGTTCTTTCAAATTTTGAGTGTATGATGTTTTCTTAGACAGTGTGTCTACTGGTTTGCTGTGGTATTTGAAATGTAATTGTGGCATAGTCATCAGTGCTGATACCTCACAATTCCATTTGACTGGTATCAAATCTAACATCTGGACACAATGACATATTTTCTTAGAGTTTTTCCCTTCTTTGTTTCTCCTATATGCATGTTAGGTAAACTGTTTAGTAAGTATGCCCATTGACTATCTATCAACCCAGCTTGGGTTGTTTAGCAGTCTTGTGTCTAGCACTATTGTGATGGGCTTCAACCCCCTGCATCCCTTAATTGGATTAATGTGTGGTTAAAATTCAATGTGAATTTTTCTATGTATTTTTGCACAAAGCTATTTCACTGGGATAGCTACTGGTTCCTTCTAATAATTTTCACATACCAGGAAGTGTTCAAGGCTTAGCCCAGTAGGAGGAGACTAAGGAATTGTTATTGGATAGGCTAGAAGGATTACATCTGGCCTAGGAGCATCTGGAAATTTTCTGGGACAGGTTGGAAGAAATTGTTAAGGCTAGGCAATCCTGGTCTGTCAACATGTCCATAAAAACTTTCAGTCTCTCTACTTTATCATTTCTTCATCCAAAACTTGACCGTTTAAAAGCTGGCATATTCTAAAATGTTATTGGTTTGTTTTGAATTTCTTGTGTGGCACAAATACATATGCATGCACTCCTGTAAAATATTATATGCCAGTGTGACAAGCATCAGACTGATATGTGCTTAACCGCAGCTGTCTTAATTATAATGAAGTTTTGCAATTAATGTGGCCATGTTTAACATGGAAAAATATTGTCTTATTCAGAGCTGGCCAAGCAGCAAACACCTCAAGCAGCTTTTTGGTCAGAGTGGCATTTTAATGTAATTTTTTTAAACATTATGAAACAATAATACAGAAAATTAAGAGTGTACCTAAAGACTTGCATACACATCCAGTACCGTATTTATATACTACCTTTAAAAATTTTATGAAATAAAATTTTCATTTAAAGGTTTAACATTTCATATTACACGGTTCACAACGATATGCCACATGTGGATACATGGCTCTTATCTTATTCTTGATTTATACATACTGACATAGGTGCAAGGACGTGGGAGGAACAGGGGGACAGCAAAAAAAGCAGCTCTGAGATTGATGTTCGCAGACATAGCACTTGTGGGGAGTATAATTTTCAATCATTGATGGTGATGAACAATTGATAGTATTTGTGGAGTTTCAATGTATGCCCATTTAAGAGATGTTCATTCTTTCAGTTAAATCAGTCTTTATCAGTGCATTCAATGTCTACAGTTGTTTCAATCATTTTTTAGTTTGACACGTCTGTGTCTCATATGTTATGCCAATTTGAGAATTAATCCATTAGCCTTGTTCTCTTACTGTGTTCCTTTTATCTTGAAAGGCATTCAAATTCAGGTTGTTCTTGCTCACATAGTATTTTGATAAAAGTTCAGGGTAAGGTAATTGTTTAAGTTTAAACTATGCCATTATTTTTTTTTTAATTCCTTTGTTTTGATTCTACATTAATATTGTGATTCAGTGTTTATTTACTTGATGATTTATGTATTAATTTTATAATTATATATTGTAATGTTAGATGTTATTAATCATAATTACATACATTTATGTGATTAAATTTTTTTTTAACCGATTTCAAGCCCTAATCAGTGGAAGGTGTACCATTTTGTCCCTTTGCTCCAATACTCTTCTTTCCTATGCTGAATTTATTTAAGAAAAAAAAAAAAAAAACCTGCTTGCATGCCTCAGAATATATAAACTGAAATCTCTAGAATTTGACCTTTTTTATTTGCACAAGTTTTTGACAAAAATAAAACTTTTTCTCCAAAGTTGTTCGTGGACTTTGCAAATTTGCTTGATGAAGATGTTGACATGTTTGTCTGGTTTTGGCAGTCATTACACATCACAGCAGTACTTCATGCAGAGATCCATTTCTTTAACAGAAATAGCTAGTTTTGATCCCAATGAGAATAGGCAAGTGTTTTTGGGAGTTCCCCATAGAAATGGGGCTTTTTGGGGAGTACAGTAGCAGACTGCCTCAGGTAATTGCATATGCCCAATATCCCATATTATAATTTATGCATTTTTGTAGATTGTATTGCGTAAATGTACTGGAGTTGCAACAGCAGCGCTCACCTCCATTGACAAAATTTGATTATTCTTAGGCCCAACCCTGCATAGGCAATTAAATGAATCTGTAATGCAGATTAGTTCTTAATGCACTATTAAATAGTGGAGTCAGTATAGCCTACTGAAAAAGCCACTAGACTTTGCACCACAAGGATTTTAGTTTAATTTCTGCTTAAAACTGATAATGAAACTCTGAATATGTCACTGAACCTCTATGTGCTCTGTTGAAATAATGTACCATAGTTCAGCACTTGTACACTGCCTTTGAATAATTGTGTTCATTGTAGAATGTAGCTTTATTAAAGAAAGCTTTTCTGTTTATTTGTGAAACCAAGTTTACAGTGGCTATGCTAAATTGGCAAGTTGGCCTTTCCAATGAAGTTGAAAAGAATCCAGCAGAACTAATTAAATGTAGTAAATAGATTTTCATAAAGGAAGATGAACATCTAGCACTGTAACTCTTAAAAGATGTGTCAGTCAGAATTTTTATGGTCAATTCTGATGCAAGATTTTTATTATTTGTTGGTTCACTAATTTAAAAAAAAATAAGACTAACTGATTTAATCTGCACCATGCACAAAAACTATTTGAATAACTGAATAGTATAATGATGAAATGTAGTATTTTGACAGTGATGGAAATTTCAGATGATGCCCTATTTAAAAAAGAAAGTTACCATTTAGCAGAGTAAAAGTATAACAGTTGTAAATGTCTTTGAAAACAGCAAGTTATAGAATCTTTCATTTTCCTGTAGCCAGAAGAAGGCTGATGATCTAGTACAATTGATTCCATTGCAGTAGAAACCAGTAAACAAACAGGACTGAGGGGCTGAAACTCATACATTTTTTATATTAAATTGTTTAAATAAAGTATTGTAGTAGTCTCTGTAAACTAGAGTTCCACCTATAACTGATAGATATTCCTATTTAATTCAAGTTTAACAATTCAGTTGAAGGTGAGTGATTCATAGGAAGGAATTGGCATACCCCTGGTGAGAGTGTAGTGGAGAACAGTTTTTAGACACTGGCTGAAATACAGCCCTGCCCTGACCAATCTAACGTTCAGTTAATTTTCATTAACCTTCCCATTTTCTTACCTTCTTTATATACTTATTATTATATAAAGTATATTTTTAAATAATGTCAGAGGCATGCTTTAGATGCGAGTAACATTTCTACATAATTATGGTCTCTTTATGTCAAGTATTTAAAGGCAGCGTTAATTGAATTCACACATTAAGAATCTCACAAATACCTTGATAGTTACCATTATATTTTGGGATATGCTGATAGCCAAGATACGGATAATGGTTTTGCCAGTGTACATAATAGGCTTGTTTAACCAGGCCCTGATGGCTACCCTGTCAAATTTTATAAGAAATTCTCCCCTCAGCCAGCTCCCCTCTTATTAGCAACTTTTACAGAAGCTAGAGACAATCAAATTCTACCTCAAACTTTTCGCCAAGCATTAAACACCATCTTTCCTAAACAAAATAAGGACTTATTACAATGTGCATCATACAGACCAGTTTCACTTCTGAATCATGATGTTAAGATACTCTCCAAAGTCCTAGTTAGAAGGATGGAGAATGCGCTGCCTTCGGTAATATCACAAGATCAAACTGGATTTATTAAAGGCCGACACTTAGCTTCCAATCTTCAATATCATAACAACACTAACTATTGACAGTCAATGATACAGTGTCATACGACAGTCACAGGACTAAAGCCTGCTTAGCAAAAACAAAAAATGCAAAACAACTACAACTACAATATTTAATGCTTAATACTCATACTGCATAACTACAATACAACATTGTTCATTTAATAATAAAGAGTAAGACTATTAATTTTACGGCTACCTACCAGTGGTAAACGTTTTAATTATTTAATACGTTCAAATGTATTACAAATACAATTACATTAGACTCTAATACTCATAGAAACTAATGAGATGTGTGGGCTTGCATTTTTCGGCAGAGAAGGTCTAGCCTTGGTGAGATTTTTGATAGACACACTCAAATGTCATCTTCCACCTGGAGACGTGATCTAAACTTAGATTTTATCACAGCTAATGCTGAGAACGATGCTTCGCACTGGTAGGTAGTTGTAAATGGGACCAGCACAGTCAGTGCTCTCTCAGCTAAAAGTGTATATTCGTTCCTAACGTTGCACCAAAACACGGTCAATGTTTGTTCTTGAAATTTAAGTTTGAGACTTCTGTCACTAGACAATTCAGCCAACTGTTCTTCTTCCTTCCCGGTCAAGTCGGTAAGCTGACAACTGAATGGATTTCTGATCCAGTCATAATCTGCAATGTTATCTGTTGGAAAGTACTTGTCAAAGTATTCTTCCATCGCTGACAAATGGTCAAAGATATCTGTTGCCAAGTTATCAATGGCCATATTGTTTTCATTCAGAAATTCAGTTAACAGTTCAAACATATCACAGCTTTTATTTTGTACTCGTGTCTTCCATATTCTCAACTTTTTCTTGAAGGCAGTTACAGTGGTGTGAAAAACTATTTGCCCCCTTCCTGATTTCTTATTCTTTTGCATGTTTGTCACACAAAATATTTCTGATCATCAAACACATTTAACCATTAGTCAAATATAACACAAGTAAACACAAAATGCAGTTTTTAAATGATGGTTTTTATTATTTAGGGAGAAAAAAAAATCCAAACCTACATGGCCCTGTTTGAAAAAGTAATTGCCCCCTTGTTAAAAAATAACCTAACTGTGGTGTATCACACCTGAGTTCAATTTCCGTAGCCACCCCCAGGCCTGATTACTGCCACACCTGTTTCAATCAAGAAATCACTTAAATAGGAGCTGCCTGACACAGAGAAGTAGACCAAAAGCACCTCAAAAGCTAGACATCATGCCAAGATCCAAAGAAATTCAGGAACAAATGAGAACAGAAGTAATTGAGATCTATCAGTCTGGTAAAGGTTATAAAGCCATTTCTAAAGCTTTGGGACTCCAGCGAACCACAGTGAGAGCCATTATCCACAAATGGCAAAAACATGGAACAGTGGTGAACCTTCCCAGGAGTGGCCGGCCGACCAAAATTACCCCAAGAGCGCAGAGACGACTCATCCGAGAGGTCACAAAAGACCCCAGGACAACGTCTAAAGAACTGCAGGCCTCACTTGCCTCAATTAAGGTCAGTGTTCACGACTACACCATAAGAAAGAGACTGGGCAAAAACGGCCTGCATGGCAGATTTCCAAGACGCAAACCACTGTTAAGCAAAAAGAACATTAGGGCTCGTCTCAATTTTGCTAAGAAACATCTCAATGATTGCCAAGACTTTTGGGAAAATACCTTGTGGACTGATGAGTCAAAAGTTGAACTTTTTGGAAGGCAAATGTCCTGTTACATCTGGCGTAAAAGGAACACAGCATTTCAGAAAAAGAACATCATACCAACAGTAAAATATGGTGGTGGTAGTGTGATGGTCTGGGGTTGTTTTGCTGCTTCAGGACCTGGAAGGCTTGCTGTGATAGATGGAACCATGAATTCTACTGTCTACCAAAAAATCCTGAAGGAGAATGTCCGGCCATCTGTTCGTCAACTCAAGCTGAAGCGATCTTGGGTGCTGCAACAGGACAATGACCCAAAACACACCAGCAAATCCACCTCTGAATGGCTGAAGAAAAACAAAATGAAGACTTTGGAGTGGCCTAGTCAAAGTCCTGACCTGAATCCAATTGAGATGCTATGGCATGACCTTAAAAAGGCGGTTCATGCTAGAAAACCCTCAAATAAAGCTGAATTACAACAATTTTGCAAAGATGAGTGGGCCAAAATTCCTCCAGAGCGCTGTAAAAGACTCATTGCAAGTTATCGCAAACGCTTGATTGCAGTTATTGCTGCTAAGGGTGGCCCAACCAGTTATTAGGTTCAGGGGGCAATTACTTTTTCACACAGGGCCATGTAGGTTTGGATTTTTTTTTCTCCCTAAATAATAAAAACCACCATTTACAAACTGCATTTTGTGTTTACTTGTGTTATATTTGACTAATGGTTAAATGTGTTTGATGATCAGAAACATTTTGTGTGACAAACATGCAAAAGAATAAGAAATCAGGAAGGGGGCAAATAGTTTTTCACACCACTGTATCTTGTCTGTTGTTTTCAACACGCTTGAATCTCTGCCTTGCAGTGATGTGTTAAGTGCATTAAGTTGACAAAAGATATCAGCCAGGTAAGCCAATTTTGCAAGCCATACATTATCTGAAACAAACTTCACCAGCTCTGAGTTTTTATCCATTAAAAATGATGCCAGTTCACTGCGAAGCTCGAAGACGCGTTGAAGTACCTTTCCGCATGACAACCAGCGAACCTCTGTGTGTAGCAGCAGATGTCGATGATCTGAGCCGCTTTCTTCACACAGTGCAGCAAACAGTCGTTCATTCAACGGTCTGCACTTTATCCAATTAACTAGTTTAATGCATGTATTTAGCACTTTACCGAAGGATTCGTTTAAATTCTTACTAGCAGGAGCTTCGCGATGAATCATGCAATGTGTGGAAATAATATTCAGAGAAACAGTTCGTACGTGTGCAACAACCCCACTTTTATGACCTGTCATTGCTGCAGCTCAGTCCGTACAAATTCCAATACAGCTGGACCACTCAAGCTTGTTAGCAATGAAGAAATCATTCAGCATTGCAAATATATCTTCACCTGTCGTTCTAAGTGGCACAGGTTTGCAGAACAGAAAGTCCTCGACCACATCATTGTCAAAGCAATATCTAACATAGACCAGTAACTGTGCTTGGCCTGCAATATCGGTACTTTCATCCAACTGTATGGCAAATGTACTGCTTTGTAGGCGCTCAACCAATTGTAATTGGATGTCATTGGACATGTCGCAAATTCGCCTTCTGATGGTATCGTTTGATACTGGTATAGACAGTAATTTTCGGCTGCTTTCTTTTCCTAACATTATCTCGCATATGTCTAAAGCCGCTGGCATAATCAAACTCTCCGCAACCGTGTGTGCTTTTTTGCTCCTAGCTATTCGCATTGCCATAATATACGAAGCCTTAACAGCTTTTTCATTCACTGTTTTCGCAGTGCTAATAATTTTCTGCTGATTTGCATACACTTCTGCTCGACGTTTGAAGAAATCAATGGGTTTGTCTTTTAGTTCATTATGCTTTGTTACAAGATGGCGCTTCAGTTTAGCAGGTTTCAAACTTTCGTTCGATAACACGTTTAAACAAATGACACATTGTGGCTGAACACTGTTGTCTTTGTACGGTATAAATCCGAATTGTAAATATTCAAGATCATATTTACGTAATTTTGCCTTACGCGGTGCGGACTCTCTTTCGGCATCATGTCTCAGTTCATCGCCACTATTTCCATTACCCCCGTGCTCCTCTTCAGATATCCGTTTACGCTTCAAATATTTATCCATACGTTAGTTGGCCATGCGAAAAACAATTTAACAAGCAAGAATTACCACTGTATAACTTAATAATTAATCATAAACTGTGCACGATTACAGGCTGCGTCTATAATGACGTCATCATAGAATAGTTCGTAATACCGTAGACATATATATATACTATATATAGAATATAAACAGTAGTGAGGGGCGAGTTGATTATTATTCGCATTATCCGATTGGATAAAATGGTGTTTAGTGAAGAAGTTATTAATTGTAAGCAATTTTCACCCTTTCTGCGGACCCCCTACGGTCGTCTCGGGCCGCGGACCACAGTTTGAGAACCGCTGTCCTAACCCATTAACAGCTGTGTTTGGTGTACTTTCAGATGGGCTTAAAGTGGAGAAGGACAAACAAACTGTGATTGCCTTAGATTAAGCTCTTAAAGCACTGAGGAAGCAGATTCTCTTCCCATTTCTTTTTCTTCTCCATTTATCTTTATCCGCTTATTAAACTCATCAGTTTACTTATTTTTACTAGCTTTAAGTTTTACTCTGTTGGCCACACTCTCTTTCTCAGGGGTGGGGGTTTTCAATCCTATTTTCTGTAAAAATTGATCTATTTGTATGGAATGATTACAATAAAATAAAAAAAAACAAAACATTGTGTTGTTAAACACAATACTAAACAATGGACATGCACTTAGCAAGTCTGTTTTACATAAAATTAGAAAAATTAGGAAAAACTAACCTCTAATTATGGACAGATCTGCTGATTGTGTCTCAAGGTATTTTCTGGGTCTGTTAGTTATCTGATAGCTTTCCTATATCAAGTCTTTAAGCTATTCTATTTTCACATGAATATTCAGTTGTCCCCTATGCTTTACCTTTAAGGGCAGACTTCCTGCACACATACCCAATTTTTTTAACTAGCTCTTTTGAACAAATAAACTGAAGAAGGTAGATGGATTTCCTTCTTCTTGTCTAATCAATATTATAGGTGAAAAGAGGATGATGAAATTAAAATAAATGATGGCCACAGCTAAAAAATTTCCATGTACTGCATGTATGGATGTCACAAGAATCAATATTTCAGTACTACAGTCATCCCTCACCTATCGCGGGGGTTACGTTCCAGAGCCCCCCTGCGATAGGTGAAAATCCACGAAGTAGCGACCTATATTTAATTTATTATTTATACATATTTTAAGGCTTTATAAACCCTTCCCACACTCTTATAAACCTTTCTCACTCTCTTGTTAACCTTTCCCACACTCTTATAAACACCTACTATGCTCTTAAACACTTTCTACATTCTTAAACACCGCAGACCAACACTGCACGCAGCGATCAGATGTCGATGTGTCTGCACTCGCTTTGTGAAGGGGGGCAGCTAAACTCACGCTGAGCAGAAATGGACTTTGTGCTGCTTCTGCCAAAATGTCTGCTTGTCGCTCTGCGCGTTCAGAAGGAGGAGGAGGAGTGTGGGGGGGGGGGGTTTGAGGGGTGTGAGGGCTGAACGCACGTTCGCTCAAACCCCCCCACCCCGGAGGTGCAGTACGCTCCTGCTACCTCGCATTGTCAAGGGGGTGGGGAGCTGAATGAACGCTAAGGAGAAGTGGACTTTGTGCTGCTTGTCGCTCTGCGTGTCAATAATTTTAAAGCCTTGTATTTTCCTGTCTCACTGTCTTGTCTTGCGTGAAGTTAAAATGTTTTATAATAGTGAGATGTTACTCATATCCTTAGCCCGACATCCACATATCATATGTGTTAACAAAGTGTGTTTTATAAGTTTACATGTGTTTAAAGCATGTGGGATGGGTATTTTAAGGCTTAAACTATAAAAATGTTTATTTATATGGTCTTTCTATATTGCGGATTTTCTCCTGTTGCTGATGGGTGTGGAACATAACTTCCGCGATAGGCAGGCAATCACTTGTATTTAAAAACCCGCGAAGTCGTGAATCCGCGAAAAGTGAACCGCGAAGTAGCGAGGGATTACTGTAATTCGCTTCCAAAATTCGAAAATGTAATGGTACCAGCTTTTTAATAGTATTGGTAGTACAAAGAAAGTTAGCACTGCACTCATGTATAATAAGTAAGTAAATAGTAGATAGATAGTAGTAGATAGTGCAAGTAGGTAGTTTACTCTGGAAGGAAAAATCCATATTACTAACCGAGAATGCTAAACCGGATGGACGCAGGGACATCCGGCCATGGGCCGTAGCCGCAAAAAGACGTACTGCGCAGGCGCCACAAGAAATGAGGGGCCGCGAGAGGCGGATGAGGGGCCGCGAGAGGCGGACAAGACCACAGAAAAAAGGAGTCAAAGAAATGAGGCGCCAAGAGCACAGAAAAAAGGAAAAAGCACAGAAAAAAGTAGTCAAAAGCAGGTGCCGCACGAAACCCATTGCACACGAAACTAGCACACAAAAAAAAAGAAGACGCTCGCGCACAACAGCAAGGCACCCCCCCCCCCCCTACAGGCACCGGACGGGACACACACCAAGAGGGGGATTTAACAAGCCTCTGGAACACAAAAAAAAAGAACACAAAAGCACCCCACACACCCTACAAGCAACGGACGGGACACACACAAAGAGGGGGATTCAACAAGCCCCTGGAACACAAAAAGAAAGAAGACGCTCGCGCAACAAAAATCATCACCCCCCCCCCCCACATCAATAAGAAGTGACACCCAAAGCCACATATCTAAAGGAAACGTCCATATTACACATACGTCATCTCAACACCTTCACACTAGGCAGCATAGGTGGATCTCCTTACAATAAAGTACTATTAACCGTTCAACTGCAGAAAAGGCTCCATATTAACAGTGAGTGCGATCCTCCTTATTACTTATCCATATTTCGCACGCTGAGGAACAAACAAGACATGAATACACGGTCACGGGTACAAAACGATTCGGATCGGATAACGGGACCCAAACACACGAACACGAATGAAACAAGAAAATACACGGCGGCGCATACAACGCGCAAAGGAAACTCCGGGAGAAAAAATGTCTCGGATCAAAAAACGCAAAGCTCAAGTGACCCCGTTACAGAGACGTGCCCAAATGGACAGACACAATGAACGTAGACGCATACAGCGCGCGTCTCAAAGTGCTACATCGAAACAAGCATGGGTTCAAAAGAAAGAGCTCGCGTCTCAGACATACAAAAAAGGGAGCGAAGAGACAGAATAAATGAACGCAGACGTGTACAACGCGCGTATGACCTGCCACAAAACAAGCAAGCAAGACTCCAAAACCAGAGACCTCAACTGACCGACATACAAAAGTAAAAAAATAGCGCGTCACAAATAATGGACATGCAACAACGCGGCACTCCGCCACAAGCAAAACATGCCCGTCGCGGACATCAACACCAGACACCTGCTAAACGATTACGACAGTTGGCTGACAACGCCTTCAATAATGAGTCCACTATTGAGGAAAATTCATTGGGATTAATGAATGTCATTTGCAATCATTGTCATTCACTTAACTTCCCAGAAGAAACAACTGGCAATACAAATAATGAATTTACACGTTGTTGTCAAAAGGGGCAGATTAGACTGCCTCCTTTACATTCATATCCTGAATATCTACAGAAGCTTCTAACTAACGATGTGCCTGAAAGTAAAAACTTTATGAACTGCATTAAATCCTACAATAGTTCATTTGCTTTTACATCTACCGGAGTACATATCAGGCCACCAAAAGGCAATGGCCCATACTGCTTTCGCATATGTGATTAACACAGCGCACTATATGGATGGACTGACTATATTATGTCCAAAAAATATTAATGTTAATCACATTAATAACCAGGTCATTTCATTACTTCCTGGAGAGACACTGCTCTTTCTAAGCTCTGACAAAGTTGACTCTTATGACGACAATGAACATCTGAATTTCCCCTTAGAATATTTGAACACTATTAACCCGGACGGATGACCACAACACAACCTTACCCTTAAAAACGGAACAATAATCATGCTATTAAGAAACCTTAACACTAAACAGGGTTTATGCAATGGCACACGTTTAGTCATCAACATCATGACGCACAATGTTATTCAAGCAACAGTTCTTACAAAATCACATGCTAACAATACTGTTCTCATTCCTAGAATTGACCTTACGAGTTCTGACCTAGAATTACCTTTTACATTGAAACGCCGACAGTTCCCCATTAAACCTGCATTTGCCATGACCATCAACAAATCACAAGGACAAGCCATGGACAAGGTTGGCATCTACCTCTCTGAACCCGTTTTTGGACATGGACAACTTTATGTTGCCTTCTCACGTGTTCGACGTTCATCTGATGTTAAAGTTAAAGTTATAAATGATCCATGCCAAGGAAGACTCATTCAAAGACAAGACACCATCTTTACTACTAATGTTGTATACAAAGAAATATTCCAATAAAACATTACTCTATGCCAAACACTCTATTTTTTATTTATATAGGCATCATCCAAACCTACACACTATTCTATTTCTAATTCATACATCTCACTCTTTGTCATGCCCCAACGCCAGGGGTTGGCTAGCGAAGCGAGCAGGGGGCGGAGCCCCCTAGTAATACAAGAAAAGCCTATTAATATGACATGTACTGTGTTAATAAAGATACATAATCTGTAAAACATGCAGTTACTAGGACAATCAATACAGCATACTTCATTGCTAAATATGAATCTTCAAACACTGAATTTATGTTAGTCATTTGGCTTTTGAGAGCAAACTAACATTCATTAGTATATGCCGTAATTAAAAGTACACATCATATATTTTAGTGATACGTTGGAGAATGTAGTGCTGCTTCACAGTTATAAATTTACTGAGTACAGGTAAAAACAGTTCTTCATTTGTACACAAGCATAAGAAATAAAGTCTAATCACTCATGCAAAAACCTTGAAAACACAAAACAATGCTGTTTGACATGAGTTCTGAAATAAAGGATTCATGTAAAACTGAAAGTTGGGACAAATGTTCAAAAAAAAGAGTGACAGATTTGGAAAATTAAAAGCATCATGAGTTTCTGATGTTTGAAAGTTGAATTAATTTGACGCACCTTTTAAATGTTACTGTTTAGTAATATTTTTTAACTAGCTTATGCAAATATAAATCTCACAATAGCAAACATAACAAATTTAACTGATTTGTTTACTGACAAACCAGACTGTAAAAGCATGTTTTTACAAAGGCAGCTTTAAAGAGTTTGTTTAAATGGAAATATCTGGAATTGTAATTGACTATTTCAACAGTACATATCTATATACTGTATATAATTCACTAAGCAGCCGACAGGGCACGCAAGACAACCATGGGATATGCACGACATAGCCACGCCCGCCAACTCACAGAGACCTGCCCACCAACTCTAACACCATGGGATATGACGACAACTCACAGAGCCACTCCCACCAATTCACTAAGTCCATGGCAAGCAAGATGCACGCAAGACAGAGCCATGCCCACCAACAATTCACTAAGCAGCCGACCATGGCACATGCATGACAGAGCCCCGCCCACCAACAATTCGAGTGAGAGCAAAAGCATTTGCCAAGAATGTTTTCATTAATCAAGAATGAAAGTCGGAGTTTCGAAGACGATCACATACCGTCGTAGTTCTGACCATAAACGATGTCGACTAGCCATCTGGCAGCGTTATTCCCTTGACCCGCCAGGCAGCCAACCGGGTAACCAAAGTCTTTGGGTTCCGGGGGGAGTATGGTTGCAAAGCTGAAACTTAAAGGAATTGATGGAAGGGCACCACCAGGTGTGGAGCCTTTCACTTAATTTGACTCAACACGGGAAACCTCACCCGGCCCGGACATGGAGAGGATTGACAGATTGATAGCTCTTTCTCGATTCTGTGGGTGGTGGTGCATGGCTGTTCTTAGTTGGTGGAGCGATTTGTCTGGTTAATTCCGATAACGAACGAGACTCCCTCCTGCTAAATAGTTACACGACAAAAGAGCGGTCGGCATCCAACTTCTTAGAGGGACAAGTGGCTTTCAGCCACGTCAGATTGAGCAATAACAGGTCTGTGATGCCCTTAGATGTCCGGTGCTGCACGCGCGCTACACTGAATGGATCAACGTGTGTCTACCCGGCGCCGAGAGGCGTGGCTAAGCCGTTGAACCCCATTCGTGATGGAGACTGGGGCTTGCAATTGTTCCCCACGAATGAGGAATTCCCAGTAAGTGCGGGTCATACGCTCGCACTGATTAAGTCCCTGCCCTTTGTACACACCCCCCCGTCGCTACTACCATGGTCGGGTGACTTGGTGGATTATATATAGAAAAGCAGCCGGAACCGCAAAGAACAATGATAAGTCAACGTGGCTGAGAGGTGCATGTGGACTGTAGCAGAGACGAAAGCGACTGAGGCGGTGTTTGGAAAATGAACAGTCAACGTGACTCACAGGTGCATGTGGACTGTACACAGACGAAAGCGACTCAGGTGAGGAGTTGGGGGCGGGCACATGAGCAGGCAGTGCATACTGAACGATGACTAAGAGATAACTAAGAAATCAGCAGACTAGAATGGCGGGGGGGCCGGGGTGGAATGGGCATCCTTCCCCTCTCCCCCCGTTCCGCCCTCCGTGCCCGAGCGCTGTCCAGCCCCATCCCTCGCTCTGGGAGGTGGAGGTGCGACGGCGGTCCTCCAGTTTTGAGTCACGGACAATTGTATGTTGCCCTCTCCAGAGTTCCATCTTTTCATTTACCTGCAGTCGTATCCTCAAACCCACCCCATTTGGACAAGTGTGTCTTTCAGGAAGTGTTCACCCATCAATACATAGTTATGTGGCGTATGCTACGCCGCGGGTTGGCTAGTATATTTATATTTAGTCTGGATTTTAAGCAGTAGTTTCAGTTACTGGACAAAAAATGTCAGAGAATACATTTAGATTGTGCACTGTGGGATATGGCTGGCCATTCATCCCAGCCAATACCCCCAGGCCGCTAGATGGAGCCCTCCTTGCAACATGGAGATGCCCCGAATTCCAGCAGGGCATCATGGACTATGGAGTTTTAATACACAGCCTTGCTGGATAACGTCGGGGTTGCCAGGGGATGCTGCAGGGAGACACAGAGATGTTTATTTTCCATACAGCCCGGAAGTAAATCCCAGTCACATGGTTGGAAGAAATAAAGTGCTTCCGGGCTGATGAAGAAAAGGAGAAGTTTTTACCTGACCCGGAAGTGATTGAAGTCACATGGACTGAGGGACAGAAACACTTCTGGGTCACGGACTATAAAGGACTCTGGGAAATCCCAGACGGACGAGCTGAGGTGAGAGGCAGGGTGGCTAAGCGTCTAGGAGTGGAGGATTGAGTATTGTTTATTGGTTATTGTGGATTTATTGAGTATTGTGGAGAGGAGGGTGCTTTGTGCACTTATTTATAATAATAAATATTTTTATTGGACTTTTATCTGGTGTCTGATGTCTGGTCTGAGGGTTCAAAGGGTCGACAGTGCCTCTATCTGTCACAGCACATACTAGGGTAAACCAGGTAGTTCATGATATATCGTCCTTTATAAACATAATGCTGAAATCTACCCAAGATTATAAACCCCATTTGTTGCTACACTAGAGAGATGTTCACTTCAATAAATGGATGTACTTTAATTAAAAATACATTGAATGGGATTTCTGTTTTTGCCGTGGTATTGAGTATTGTAAAATTTCACTGGTATTGATATCTAATACAAAAATATATTGTGACATCCTTAACAGTATGTGCTGGTAACTTCAGTCTTTGTAATAGTAGACTCTTTTTCACAGACACCTAAGGCTGGTGTATTTCAATCATTGATGGTCCCCATTTGTTGCAATTAAATAATAGCAGATCATTCAAACATATTACAATTTGAATATACTGGTTCCAGACCCTACTGTTGTGTGCCACTGGCTTGAAAATGGAAATCATTTGACATTCTAGCAGAATACTGATGAGAGATGATCCAGTGTCATTGATGTTGTTTCACCAGAAATATCGTTTAATTTGAAAAGTTTATTGATCAAACTTACATTTGTCGATGACATTGATATTTTAAGGTGATGCAAAAGTAGACATTTAGTGTAGAGTTTGAGGTTATTTGATGTAATTTGTTCTTTCCAACTACTGCTTGGAATGGGTGCATGAAATTTTTGATGTGGCTATATTTTTTTATGATGACAGCAAATGTAATTTTCAACCTCACGTTGCTTTATTAAAGGTGGTCAGTCAGGGCACTCGACCAGTGCAACCATAGCTCAGTTTTTAGAAAAGTTGTCTAGAATGACACTGCAGCACACTTGATGGATGGGATTGTCTGTTGCTTACTGTAGGGATGCTACCTCCTACATCTTGGTCTTGAATGGTTTGACTTTTACTAAGTTGGACTTAATAGATTTATTTGTATTGCTCTGAGCGTGCATGTGAATTGTCTCTCTTTTGAGCCATCTGCATCATATCTGAAGTTACTATGGTTTACACCATTTAAATTGTGTTTTGCAATTTACTTCAGGATTAGTGTTAAGTTAGTCCATGTACAGAATTGAATTAGGCTTAGTTGATTCTAAAGGAGAGATGGATTTCAGTGGAGAGTGGTAGCTGTTCTCTCCTTCTAGTGAACATGAGACATGTTTTCCTTCACCTCCTTCAGTCTCGTTTTTTTTCCCCCAACCCCTCTTTACTTATTTTTTTCTATCTGTCGCCGCTTGTTTTTCAACAGAGAATCCAGGCCAGACCCTGAACAGAGTGTTTCAGGAGATACCGAAAAGAAGAAATGGCTCAGAAGGTACGTCGTGGCCAGGTCTGTTTTTTGCCGTCACTTATTGTGATTGGAGTGTGATAAACTTGTATTGATGTATTTTTTGGCTTGCCTAGTCTTTTCATTCTGGCCTGGAGTCTGCTGAAAAACAAGGACTTGAACAATCAAAACAAAAAGTAATAATGGAAGCAAAAGGGGTGATGTACCTGACTAGCGGAGTTGTTTTTCACAGCACATAGGTTTAACAAAATGCATGTCTCTCTGGTCTCCTTTCAGGTCTGGAAATAAGAGCCCAGTTAAGCTTTCAGCTTTATGCGAAATTTTGCCTGTACACAAGATTGTTTGACACTAAAACATTTTTCTTCAGATTGGCTGCAGAGACTAGTTCAGCTATTTTTGTCTTTCTTTTTGACATATTTCTTAATCTTTCTGGATGTGATCTGAAAAATAATTGTGAAAGGAGTTAAATGTCCAGGTCTGGTTGGCCCTTTTTTTCTTTCCTCCCCAAGTATCATTCTCAACCCCTGCATGTCTAATCCAGTCTGAGTTCTTTTTTGTCAAATACATCAGGGTGATATCTGATGAACTTGAAAAGAAACAGTTCATAGATCAAATTATCTCAAATACATCACTTGGCTGCTTTTTAATTTGAATTCCTAAAATATTTCTACCCTTATGACATAGGACAGTTTTCTGTGAATGAATGGTGCCCTATAAGTGCTTATAGAACCCAAAACATCAACAGCTCCCTCTGCTGTTTTCATAGATATCATGGAGTAGAGATGCAGTTTTGTATTTGACGGATGAACATTTAGTTTATTTAAATGGCGTGAATATAGTTGCAAATTGCATGAGACAGATTTGTTTCAGTTATCAATGAAAGTTTTTGCTGTTTCAGTAAGTGAATACCTTCTAATTTCTTTAGTATTTTACTTTTTGCTATGTTCTTCAGGTCTTTGGTACAATAAGATGAACATAGGGGAATTTTTTTCTTGTATGAAACAGGTCACTTCCTTATTTTTTAAAAGAGGGTGGCATATTTTGGTTCTCTTTGTGCTTCTCTCTACTGTATATAATAAACAAGTGGAAGACTTGTTTCCTGTGTCAGTAATAGACAGTAAATTCTCACTTCCTCATTTTTGGTGATTCCAAACACTGTGTGGTATTAATTATGGTTCTAAAATGATGAATATCTTCCATTTCCTGATTTCAAGGGTCAGTACAAAGTCAGCTTAAAAGCCTTTACTTGCCACTTTGTGATTGCCTGCTATGCATAGTAGACCATCAGTATTATTACACTTAAACTATAGGAAATATTTGCACTTTTCTCAACTGAAATTAGCCTTTTATGTTGTCTTTATTTATGGTGTCCATTGTACCAGACAAATACCCAGAGAATTCTCTGTCGTTATAATCTATTTTTATGATATTTAATTACAAAAAGGTTGATGCCTGAAATCAGAGAGTTGCTTTTTGTGGCAGCAGAGCTTTTTTATCCATTTTTTTCTCCTTTTTGCTGTCACATATGAGGAACCTTGCAAATAAAATACTTGCTTCAAGGTCTGTTCATTCGAAAGAAAAATGTTTCTTCTAATCTGTAATGCCTATTTCTCTTTCACTCAAGGTGGATCATTGTCTCTTTTTCTCTTGACCCACAGGGAACATTACAACTCGAATTCGGAGCACAGAGAGTGGCTCAGATGAAGCCATCAAATCTATCCTGGAGCAGGCTAAGAGGGAGCTGCAGGTGCAGAAGACAGGTAAGATGCTTCCAGGTCTGTATGCATCTGCATATAAATCACACTGGCATACAGCCTTGTCCTGTCAAAGCTACTGTAACAGCATAAATATTTCTTGCTCATAGTCAGCTTGCATTACATCTGTCAGGAAAGAATCTCAAATGGAGATATTTTACATTACATACCATCCTGTAATAGTTCTAGTGATGTTCCCTCTACTGCCAAGATTAACACTGGCACCTCACCGCAAGAAAAAAAAGACATGGGCTCATAATACTGTGACAAGGATGTGTGATTTTTGGCTTCAGAGATAATCCCAGAAACTTGTACTTTCTGCTTTTCAAATGTCTATGTTTATCACACCCAGAGAGGTTTTCTCTTGAAGATTACAAATGTAAGGGGATAAATCCTCACCCCACCTCTGCCATCTGTTGCCCCAAATGGTAAAATTAGATCTTCCACTGTATGTGCATGTGTGGTAAGGACTATGGCCAACATATTACCCAACCCTTGAAGAACAAATGAAAATTTTGGTTGTAGTGGTTTCATGTTACTTTGTAGTCTTATATTTTTGATCACTTTTTTTATCGATCATCTGAAATTAATAGGATATATTTTCTTCCATCAGTTGAGCCTTCTCAGTCTTCTTCAGTTTCGAGCAGCAGTGCCTGTGGAACTGGGTCAGGAAGCAGCTCAGATGAAGCCATCCGCTCAATCTTGGAACAGGCACGACGGGAAATGGAAGCCCAGCAAGCTGCTTTGGAGCCCATACTCAAATCTGGACCTCTGTCCACAACAGAGATCTCTGTATTGTCACCCAAGCTTCTGGCTACTCCTCAGTTAGTGCCTGCATTTGCTCCCATGTCCCTTTCTCTGAAGAAGCCTACTGGTTCAGCTTCCGTCCTGGAGTTCCATTCTTGCAGTACAATCAAAAAGGAGAATACAGAGTCACCAATTGCAGAACTCCAAGGAATTGCTGATGGCGGTCCAAAGCAGGGAAAGAATGCTGAGAGCAACCGTACAGCCTGTTGGAGGGACCAATGGTGGAGCACCATGCATTCAGATCGACGCAGTGCTCCACTTGCTACAGATGATAGCCGTGTTCCAGAAGATGTCAAAGAGGTATTAAAAATACTCATTCATTTGCAATTGGAGATAAGTGGCTTGTCAAGGAAAGCTATGCCAGGGATGATATATGTGAGCAGAGATCAGATAGGGCAGGGTTTTTTAGATTGAACATCTCACCAGTTAAACTGGCAAGAAACCATATTAACCACTCTTAGAAATCGCTCACTTGACTGTATATACAATGCTTGCAGAGCATGAGCAAGACACAAAACAAGAAGGGGTCAGCTGGAAGTGGAGATAATGTAACAGGGCTGGATTGGCCTGATGCGGCCTAGAGGAGTATGGGGATGGGGCTGCACAGCAGAACTGGTAGGATTTTGCAGTAAATGAAAGGGCAGTTTGCGGTAGCAGGGTCTGAAATGACTTGGCCAATCTGAAGGTGAAGAAAAATAATTTATTTGGCATATTGGTATTTTTAATTTGACAAAGGAATGTTTATCTTCTTATAAAAGTTATTTATCATTACACCTTCAGTTGTGATTTTATTTAAATATTAACTAATACATGCAGTTTTGCATTTAATGTACAAAGTTTTAACTCTAAGAGGCAAATTTAATTTCTCCATAGTGTTTTTTTTCCTTCTAACCTTACCCATTGCTCGCTGTTTCTGTGTTGTCAGAAGCCCCCACGGCTGGGTGGGTCCTCTGCCCCTGCGTCATCCTCCTCAGACTACTGGAAGGACTGGCCGAGCGCAGAGTCTCCTTACTCACAGAGCTCAGAGCTAAGCATGCAGGGTGCCAGCCGCAGCGAGACCCCTCAGAGCAGTCCCCTGCCCTCCTCCCCGCTGCTGCCCCTCGCCAAGCCCACCAAGCCTGCTGTCCCACCGCTGACCCCGGAGCAGTATGAGTTCTACATGTACCAGGAGGTGGACACCATCGATCTGACACGCCAGGTCAAGGAGAAGCTAGCCAAGAATGGCATCTGCCAGCGGATCTTTGGAGAAAAGGTCAGGGCCTTCCCAGTGTGCAGCCTAAATTGAGCTTTGGAAGTAGTTTCTTAGCTTCCTCCCTACACTAGGCTTTGTCTGTATGATACACGTGATAAGCCTATCTTTGATTTGAACTTTCTTTTTACCTCCAGTTAACATGACATTTTTTTAATTAAAAATATCAACTCTTTAACAGTTTGTTGGTTGAAGCAAAATCAAATTTAGGCACTTTCTGACATTGTTTTTCCTCTTATTTCCCACATGTTGGAATGTGTGTGCTTTATTTAACCTAGTGAGCATAAGGCATTTAACTTCTGTTCTAAGGAGTAGGGTATGAAGTTAGAAATGTAGTTGTTACCTTTAAATGTTATTGTGAATGGAAGAGTCAACAACCAATATACAGTACATATGAATTTTAACAACGCGCCAAGAGAAATACATTTTCAATCACAAGACTCTTTTCTTTTTTTTTTCTCTATGAGCAAGCCTCCCTTAACACACTTCTTATATCTTATAAATTTATTAATTATGACCACAGTCAGAGCCTATGCAGTTAATGCATTTGGCTTTTTTAACCTTATACCTTTGAGATTTGGCACAGTAAATGTTGCTGTGTGTACCACAATAGTTTATGTTGCTGCCTCACAACTCCAGGTGGCCAATTTGTAATCCTGGATCTGTCACTGTGTTGTGAAAGTTGTCAGTTCTCCTCATGCTTGTGTGTGTATTTCTGGTATATCCCATTTTTGCCAACATTCTAAAGCCATTTGAAGCTGTAACCATAGTTTGTTGTGAGTGTTGTGCGGTGGAAAGTTATTTCATCCAGGGACGGTTCCTACCATACTCCCATTTCTTCAGGGATTGCTGAAAACCTTGTGCTTTTCTGGAATCAAAATATGTGGAATCTAAATGGAAGGCAAATTTTGATCACACTATAAAATGAGACTGCCTGCTCAATCACACAGAAATAATTAATGTCCATAACATACTGAAACCCACTTAATCCAGTTCAGGTTTGTGAGGGTGAGAGTATAGTCACGTTAAGTCCACCTCAGCAGTGTTGGAGACAGTCCATTAGTCCACTGCATGGCTCACTCACACACACATCACACACAGTTGGGCCACTTTTGAGTCAAACGTTAATAAAATGACATGCATGCCTTTGGGGTTGTGTGAGGAAAACCCACTCTTACACAGTGAGAATGAGAAGACTTCACATGGACAGGCTTATCCTGGGATTTGATCCCAGGATGCTGGAAACGTGAAGTAGCAGCGCTAACCAGTGTGCTGTAATGGTACACGTAGCATATAATGCAAGGATAGATTTCCTAGAAAAGGATTTGTTTATGCTTTATGCATGTAAGAATGTATTTAATGTTAAGTGAAACTGGATCACAAAGTATTTCACTACAATACTGGAAAGTGCTTTATGTGTTTCTGTTTAAGATTAGTGTATTGATTTGCTTAAGAGTTAATCACTTGTGCAATCTATTGATTGACAAGGCTGCCACATACTCTTTGAACATGAATTTGAAGCAGCAAGGACTCAACTATGGAGGTTTAAACACAGTTGTCAAGATGAAAATGGTTGTCTACAAAATACATGTGTTGATCTGCATACATCTGTATGATTTGGCCTTTACATATGCTACTGTCATGTACTAATTTTCCAAGTATGCTCAGGTTGCCTCTTGCCATGTTTAAGATACATACTAAGTCAGTCATTGACAGTGGTATACAAATGAAACATGCTTCTGAGGCTCATGAAGTGTTTGTGAATATGCATTCATATTGTTTTGTGTGTTATCACGAACACACACAACCACTTTGCCTGCTAGTTCCCATGTCTTCAAAGGGTTAGTTTCTCGTCAAGCAATATGCCTGGTTGAAAATGTTGTGTCCCTAGTGCTCTTTTATCAGTCAGTCTTTATCTGCATAGTGCCATGTTAATTTGATATGACTCTTGACTCTAGCACAATCCAAGTCAGTTGTGAGTGAGAGCCTATTGGCTTGTAGCTAGCTGAGTGTTTCAGCTCTTGTATTTTCTCAGTAAAATGTGTTTTTTTATTTTTTTTTATTTTTATTACAGCTAGTGACACTACTTCTAGATAAATTGTGGTTTCCTCATTCAACATAATTGATTAGCTGCCAAAGGCATTTGACATCAACTGCTCTATAAATAAGATGTAATTATTATATGTTGC
Organism: Erpetoichthys calabaricus; assembly: GCF_900747795.2. Taxonomy (NCBI): domain Eukaryota; kingdom Metazoa; phylum Chordata; class Cladistia; order Polypteriformes; family Polypteridae; genus Erpetoichthys; species Erpetoichthys calabaricus. The sequence continues at coordinate 100,319,931 of NC_041401.2, forward strand.
TGGACAACATGTCTCGTTGTGCCATTGTACACAATTGTGTGATTTTTCTGTGGGCACCAGTCATTACTGACTTTCTTTGAAAGCAGTTCACTTGTTTTTTGTGTGATAATGCATTGTAGCTGTGCTGCTTTTGTATTTTACCACAATATTACACAGTTTGTAGCAACGTTTGTCACTCTTTGACTTTCAGTGCTACTAATCCAAGCACCCTTTAATTTCATTGAATGCATCTATTCTTATTTAAGATGTAAAACTATTTGACGTTTTATTTAGATGCTGCCCTTGTGTCTGTTTAAATTAGCATTTTGTCTCAAAGTAAGTTTATTAGGTGTTGCAATGCTGCAATTAAATTCAATTTCCAATCATAAAATTTTACTTGAATTGTATAATTAACACATCTATTCAGTTTAAACTCAATCTGAGCTAATAAATCAACAGTTAGTTGTTAACATCCTGGTTCAAAATCTTTTATCCTACCATGGCGTAGACACTGATTACTTATTTCTTAAAGTAATAGAATTAGACACTGAGTTTGCATTTAAGCATAAACAGCACCTTCTGTGTTTCCTCTATTTCCTACTTTTTTTTTGAGAAATCTTAGCAGTGTGTGTATTGTCTGTGAAATGTATGTAAAAAGTCTGTGAACTGTGGGATACATTTCTGGAAGTTCTTGTTTTTATTTTTGTTGTGTAGTTGACTTAAGTATTTCTTTTTAATGCACTTTATTCCTTAGGTGTTGGGACTTTCACAAGGAAGTGTTAGTGATATGCTATCTAGGCCCAAACCCTGGAGCAAACTGACACAGAAGGGCCGAGAACCATTTATCCGCATGCAGTTATGGCTCAATGGAGAGCTCGGTCAGAATGTGCTACCTTTGCAGGGCCAACAGCAAGGTAGGTCATGTTGCAAGTATTTTGAAGACCACAAAATCAAAAGTGTGTTAAAGTCTTCTGACTTTGCTTTAAATATTTTTTCCCTGCCTGGACCACATTTTTAAGTGCTAAGAACTGACTGAATATGGGCAAGGGTTACTCCCACATTGAAAAAGCAGAACATTTTGAAACACAATGTGTTAGCTGTATTAGATTTATGCTAGTCAAACCTTGCTCATGCTGATCAGCATCCTCTGCTAGAAATCTTTTCACTATCAAAACTCAGTCTGCGTGCTTTATAAACACATCCTTATATTTCCTGTGACTGCAAAAATCCTTTATATTAAGTGTTGGATTTTGTTAAATAATATTTTTGTTGTTCAAAAGGTTTTTAAATTGATACATCATGTTGTTCCATTTAATATTTAGAAAGTGGTTAAATATCAGTGTGCAACTTCCATTAGGAACTGGTTTTAGTGTTGTGCTAGTGTCAGAATTACAATATTCTCCTCATTTCCTGTCTTGAAGATCAGTCGTGAAAGATATCGCTTACCCAGAGTGCTTGTGTATGTAATAATTACATTTACAGGTACAATGTACTTTAGCCAAGATTTTAATGTGTAATTGATTGTTGTTTTTCAGTCAGCATCACTATAATTGTCTTCTTCCAAGATAAAAACCCATAACAATACTATTTTTCTCCTTTTAAATTATAAACTACTTTATACCATTTAAGTGCTTTAACTCAGGAACTTAACTATTTCAGCTACTCGAACTGTCAAAAATGTCATTTTCTCTATTTGTTGGAAACAAGATATAATTGCAGGTTGTAGCAGTAATAATAATTGCACTTTTTTAGGTAGTTATCCACTCTACAGTGTATTAGTTTTGAGTTCAGTATGTAGAATGTGAGTTTGCTCGTTTTTTTGTTTGTTTTTTTTTTTTGGTGTTTTGGAATCTGGTGAGTGGGAATCTGGAAGAGTTTGATTTAGGTTTCTGTTTGTCTGAAGATTTCTGTGCTATTTATCACCGGTATCAACCAGTGAGGCAGCAGAAGGGTAGAGTAACAGCACATCACAGGGAACAAAATTGCCTAATTATTCTCTTGCATTCTTTGCCCTGTTGTGCAGGGAATTGGAGTTCAAATGTGATAAATGAGCCACATCCGTCCTCAATTATTGCAAACAAGTCTCTGACCTTACTTATGGCTCAAAAGAGGGAAAATGATGCTTTGCATTATGGTGAAAGCATCATTTAATTGTTCATTATTTTAAGGTTAAAGGCATCCAGACAATTGATAAAATAGTATTTTAAACAAAACCAAATACATTTAGTCTCTTCCCAGTCACTTTGAAAGTGCATCCAAGCTCCATGCAGTAACTTTACACAGAATTTTCTCAGTAGATTTAATAAAAATGCATAATTCTACCATTTTGATGCTTTGTAGCTATTATCAGTGCTATAAGCAAAATTAATCTTTTTGTTTTTATCTTATTTTAGCAAATAGTGAAATTGTGAGGTTACAGCTTTCTCTGAATATAAGAAAGCAATGATATTTTGAAATATGTCCATAATTTTTATGAAGAAGCTTTTTTTTTTGTAATTGTTTATTGATTTTATTGAAATCACACAACATTACATACAAATAGATCAATTTTACAAGAATAGGATTAAAAACAAATCAACCCCCCCCCCCTCCGAGAAAGAGAGCATGGGCAGCAGAATAAAACTTAAACCTAGTAAAAATAAGCAAATAGATAAATAAATAAGTGAATATAGATAAATGGAGAAGAAAAAGAAAAAAAAGAATAGGGAGAGAATCTGCTTCCTCAGTGCTTTAAAAGCTTATTCTAAAATGTTATTGATGAGATCCTGCCAGGTGTGGAAAAATTTCTGCACAGATCCTCTTAAGTGAGAATTTTATTTTTTCCAATTTCAAATAATATATAACATCAGTTACCCACTGACTTAAAAGGGGAGAGTTAGGATTCTTCCAGTTGAGAAAGATAAGTCTATGTGCCAATAGTGTAGTAAAGGCAATTACAGTTTGTTTGTATGCTTATCTGGAAGTACACCAAACACAGCTTTTTTAAAATTTTTGAAGGCATATAAATGCTTTGATAGGTAGCATAGCTTTCAATTTTTGTCTGTTTCTTTTTTTGTGTTTCTTTCTTGAGAACACTTTTTGGTTAGTGAGTTTGAGTTTTGCCTTGCACATGATGTTGCAAGAATAGGCACTTGTGGATTAGGTCAACTAGGTGGATTTGATTAAGAATGAGTGGATGGATGGAAAACATTATATAAGGAAAGAAATTAAAAACATTTTTAGATGGAAGTTATTTTTGCAAGTCCAAAATGTGATGAGACAGGTAACTGTAATTTTCTATGCTAAGACAGAGTTGTGATTTTTGGCAGTTTTAAATGGTAAGTTCTGATTTTTTCAAGTCTGTTATTTCTTCACAATCATGGTATAAAATTTGTCATGGGAAATTATTTTTAAGTGATGCTTTTTTTAAGAATTAACAAAAAACAATAAAATATTCTACATGTTTTTAAGGTTTAAATTGGCATCTACTTGGCACTGGGATAAAAACAAGGGAAAAATACCATACAACATACAAAATATGTCCATTTTCAAGTCAGGAATGTTATCAAGTATTGGTCTGTGTCTTGATTTTGTGGATATACTGTAAAATAGCATATCCATGTTATTTTCAGGGGGGAAAAAACCTGATTTTCCATTCTAATTGAAGTCTGGCTGTTGTCTTCACCTCATTACCTGCCACAGTCACCCCCACCATGGATGAGATTTTCTTGTAGCCTACTATGTGAATGCTGCAATTTCACAAGTGATTCAAGCTCTTAGGGCACAGTCAGACCCAGCCATTGCTGGCTTCCCAACAAGTTTTCTTACAAAACATATATATGTATACATTTTTTTAATGCATGTGTAATGATATTAAATAGTGAATATTAAAATGGGCTGAAATAAAAATTGTTTGGTAAAAAAATGTACATTTTGGCAGTTTTCCTAAACAGCAGTGCTTTACAATGTTGATCAAATGACTGATGCAGTGATTCAGTTCACAGATGCGTCACATTTAACTCTAATCATGTGTTCAGTGGTTTAACATATGCCTACCAATGTCATGCAACAGTCTTGTTGCAGTTTTACCTTTGATGTGTTCTGCAAACTAAATATTAAGCCAGCAGTCAGTGACATAATTTTGCTAACCTTTTTAAGCATATGCTGTGGTAAGCTAAGCTTATAAAGAATCTTTCTAGAATTTGTGTGCCTGCAGAGTGAACACACTCTCTCACACACACACACACACACACACACACATCACACACATGCTAGGGCCATTTTAGCATGACCAATCCACTTGCATGTCTTTTTTCCTCTAATTTAATCCTGTTCAGGTTTTATGTGGCCAGAGCTTTTTTTTTTGGATGAGGAGTATCAGAACAACGACACAGACACAGGGAACATATTCAGACTCTACTAGGTGACATCTTTATTAGTCACCAGAGCTAAGGAGGGTTATCTTTAAAGTTGATTTTTAAAAGTGAAAATCTAAAAAATTTGAATGAAAATACATAAAACATGTTCATCCTTTGTCCATAGTCATGTGCTCAGTGGTACATTCTATGATTCCTGGCATTCATGTTGTTAAGATTTGAATCTTAGTTTTGCCACAGAGGCTCAAAACCAAAAGTGTAGAGCATACATGTTCTCTCCATTCAATCCTCCTCACTCTTGTCATCCTCTTTTTGACCTTCTTTTTTCATGAGTACACCTTTTTTTTTTTTTACCACGCAATGCTCAATGTTTTACTTAATGATTTCTTCCATTAATGTACTTGCATATTAGGCTTACTGGCCTGTAGTTACTTGGCTCAATCTGATATCACCCTCTTTATATAATAGGATAATATTTTCTGCCTAATTTATGAATTTCTCTAATGTGCAGTTAAAAAAATATGTGTCAATGATTTTATATATATGTGCTACCTAACATCCTTAAGCATTGTAGCATAAATTTTGTCTGCTCCTGGTGTTATTTGTAGACTTCAGCCTATTTAAGACCTCCTTGATTGTCCTTGCTACTAATTGGGGCAGGAGTTGTCAATCTTCTTTACATCTTTACACACGTAAACAACAGAAAATTTACATTTAGAGTGTTAGCCATTACACTATTTATACAGTATATTTTAGACTAGCAAAATACCCGCGCTTCACAGCGGAGAAGTAGTGTGTTAAAGAGGTTATGTAACCATATATATACATAAACATATATACATATATATACATATCTACATATACACATATCTACATATACATATATATACATATACTCATCCACATATACATATATATATATATACATATACAAATTTACATATCTACATATATATATATATATATATATATATATATATATATATATATATATATACATATAAATATAGACATACATATATACATACATACATACATTCATATATATATATATATATATATATATATATATATAAATATGCTGTATACATATCTACTTATTGGCTCCTGTATTTAGGATATAGCGGGTTGGATAATGGATGGATGGACATCTGTATGCATAGCCCTATTTGCCCGTTTTTGTTTTTTTTCTTTCTTCAGTAATATTTCAGCAAACCCGGAGCTTGTCAGTTCAAATCTTGGTACTGACATCACTGTATGACCCTGAGGAAGTCACTTCACCTGCCTGTGCTGCAAAAAACAAAAGTAATGTAACAAATTGTACCTCAGATGTTGCAAGTTGCTGGAATAAAGGCATAAGTAAAATAGATAAATATGTATTATACACATAGGAACTATTAATTTATTTTCAGTCAAGTCATCTGCAGCAAACCTTTATAAATGAGGGTTTCTCCTTTTTAGATAGTGCAAACTGTTTCTTCTTCATTGAGGTTTTCTCTTGGAGAGCTTTTTTCATTTCATTGAAAATTAAAGCAGCAGCTGCCAAAATATGTAGCTTTCTTATTAATTTTTCAACATTGTGTAAAATAAATTTATAAAGTAACATAAAAGGTTTAAATACTGGTTATCCTTTTACACTAAAATATTACTAAAGAGATACAAAAAAAGTAAAATGCATATGTTCTTTTTCTTTAAGGAGATTAAATATTACTGAAGAAAGAAAAAAAAAAAAACTAAAACAGCCAAATGGGGCGATGCATACAAACATAAAAGGTTTAAATAAAACAGAAATATACACTTTTATTTTTACTTCCTTAACTTGTGGAGGGTGTATCCTGTAGCAAAGCCCTAACTTTTTTCGTGAAAGCCCGTTTCAGTCAATAAGTCTTAAAAACAGGTGTAAAGATATTGACAATAAGCTACACCGTTTCAGTCAATAAGTCTTAAAAACAGGTGTAAAGATATTGACAATAAGCTACGCAAACCCACCAAGACATGGAATCGTTTAAATCAAGTATCATTACATCTTCCTTTCTTAAAGAGAAGTAAGGCAGTACTTGTAAGCTTACATATATATATATATATATATATATATATATATATATATATATATATATATATATATATATATATATATATATATATATAGACATACATATATATATATATATATATATATATATATATATCTATATATATATATATCTATATATATATATATCTATATATCTCTATATCTATATATCTCTATATATATCTATATCTATATATGTATATCTATATCTATATCTATAGCTATCTCTCTCTCTCTCTCTCTCTATATATATATATATATATATATATATATATATATCTAAATCTAAATCCCCGCGAAGTACTGCTTTTAAATTTTTATGAAGAAGAAAAGCTTTTTAAATTGAGGGAAAATATCCCAATAGCAATTTGTTAAGGATCTGTTTTTTTGTGAAGCAGCCTTAACACAGCTTTTCCGCTGTTTTATAAACGAACGCCATATAAGGTCTTCCTTTTTCCTTGCTTCGCCAAGGAAAGAGCCTTTTTATTAAATCCAAGGGTTCTTCGCTTTTTTTTTTGTTTGTTTATTACGATTGTTATAGTTCTGTTTGTATATGACGTTGTCAGTTCAGCACTCCGGTTGTAATATGACCAAGCCGTGCAAGCTTACTGTTAAGAATGCAACGTATAGTTGTACATGAGAAAAGCAATCTTGCCACAAATCAATGGCAACCTTTTGTAGGTCTATGAACTTAATTTAAAGTTTAGGTTTACACGGTGCTTTCTTTCCGAAGTACCTGCACTCATGAATATGTCTGTATGCGTCAGTCGCTCAAATCCCCGCGCTTCGCACCGGCGAAATACTGCTTTTAAATTTTTATTAAGATGAAAAGAAAACCTTTTAAAATTGAGGGAAAATATACCAATAACAGTTTGTTAAGGATCTGTTTTTTTGTGAAGCTGCGTTCACTCGAGTGATCACTTCGAGCTGACTTGCTGGCTAACCATAAGCGTTACCTGGTAGGTAACCACCCATACAATCAGATTGTGAATCAGACTACGAATGCCGTGAATGTAATTACCCCGATCTACATGCTGTCAAATAAACGAACCACACGCCGTGGTGCAATTTTAGGGGCTTCGCCTCTAGCGCTGACGTCCGAGGTTCGATTCCCGTAAGGGAGTGAAATGAGTGGGTGGTTACCTACCAGGTAACGCTTATGGTTGGCCAGCAAGTCAGGTAACATCAGCCACAGTGCCTTCAGTTGTGAGAAGCAGATCATAGAATGGATGAAAATAGTTTACTGTCAAATAATGCAAAGAGTACGCGACACCTGTTTCCCCCTTATTCTTGGCTCATCAGGCGTACACACTCATTGCACTCGCTTACGGTAATCGAACGTCGGACGTCAGCGCTAGAGGGGCTTTGCAGCGGTGAAGTATTGCTTTTAAATTTTAATTAAGAAGAAAAGAAAGCCTTTTTAAATTAAGTCTTAAAAAGAGGTGTAAAGATATTGACAATAAGCTACGCAAATCCACCAAGACATGCAATTGTTTAAATCAAGGCGCAAGTCGAAAAACACCATCCCATAATATTAGTTAACGATTAACACATTTCTATATGTATTGTAAGCATACAATACATCTGATAATATGTTGCGGTTATTTATCTGGTGTACAGACATTTTTGCGCATTTAACGGCTGAAATCTAACGTGGTTTGTGCCCTTCAGAATGAAAAGAGTTTGCATTTACCTTTTTAATAAAAGGCGAGCTTTTAAGCCTGAGAAATCACCCCGTAAATGCACACGTTTAATTGCACATGTGTTAATATGTATGCTTACACAGTATTAAAAGACACTCAACAAGTACACAGTATTAAAAGACACTCAACAATTAACGTCATTTACCTTCGTTCCCACGTTTGACTTGTGCTGTAAATCCCTTCCTCGTTTTCAGTTCACGTGATTACGTAGGAGGCGTAATACGTGATGACGCGATACGTGACTCCGCCTCCTCCATTAGAGTATATGGACAAAAAACAGGTTCCAGTTATGACCATTACACGTAGAATTTCGAAATGAAACCTGCCTAACTTTTGTAAGTAAGCTGTAAGGAATGAGCCTGCCAAATTTCAGCCTTCTACCTACACGGGAAGTTGGAGAATTAGTGATGAGTGAGTCAGTCAAACAGGTTCCAGTTATGACCATTACGCGTAGAATTTCGAAATAAAACCTGCCTAACTTTTGTAAGTAAGCTGTAAGGAATGAGCCTGCCAAATTTCAGACTTCTACCTACACGGGAAGTTGGAGAATTAGTGATGAGTGAGTGAGTCAGTCAGTCAGTCAGTCAGTCAGTCAGTGAGGGCTTTGCCTTTTATTAATATAGATATATATCTATATCTATATCTAAATCCCCGCGAAGTACTGCTTTTAAATTTTTATTAAGAAGAAAAGCTTTTTAAATTGAGGGAAAATATCCCAATAACAATTTGTTAAGGATCTGTTTTTTTGTGAAGCAGCCTTAACACAGCTTTTCCACTATTTTATAAACGAATGCCATATAAGGTCTTCCTTTTTCCTTGCTTCGCCAATGAAGGAGCCTTTTTATTAAATCCAAGGGTTCTTCGCTTTTTTTTTTTTGTTTGTTTATTACGATTGTTATAGTTCTGTTTGTATACGACGTTGTCAGTTCAGCACTCCGGTTGTAATATGACCAAGCCGTGCAAGCTTACTGTTAAGAATGCAACGTATAGTTGTACATGAGAAAAGCAATCTTGCCTGAAATCAATGGCAACCTTTTGTAGGTCTATGAACTTAATTTAAACTTTAGGTTTACATGGTGCTTTCTTTCCGAAGTACCTGCACTCATGAATATGTCTGTATGCGTCAGTCGCTCAAATCCCCGCGCTTCGCACCGGCGAAGTACTGCTTTTAAATTTTTATTAAGAAGAAAAGAAAACCTTTTAAAATTGAGGGAAAATATACCAATAACAGTTTGTTAAGGATCTGTTTTTTTGTGAAGCTGCGTTCACTCGAGTGATCACTTCGAGCTGACTTGCTGGCTAACCATAAGCGTTACCTGGTAGGTAACCACCCATACAATCAGATTGTGAATCAGACTACGAATGCCGTGAATGTAATTACCCCGATCTACATGCTGTCAAATAAACGAACCACACGCCGTGGTGCAATTTTAGGGGCTTCGCCTCTAGCGCTGACGTCCGAGGTTCGATTCCCGTAAGGGAGTGAAATGAGTGGGTGGTTACCTACCAGGTAACGCTTATGGTTGGCCAGCAAGTCAGGTAACATCAGCCACGGTGCCTTCAGTTGTGAGAAGCAGATCATAGAATGGATGAAAATAGTTTACTGTCAAATAATGCAAAGAGTACGTGACACGTCTTTCCCCCATATTCTTGGCTCATCAGGCGTACACACTCATTGCACTCGCTTACGGTAATCGAACCTCGGACGTCAGCGCTAGAGGGGCTTCGCAGCGGTGAAGTATTGCTTTTAAATTTTAATTAAGAAGAAAAGAAAACCTTTTTAAATTAAGTCTTAAAAAGAGGTGTAAAGATATTGACAATAAGCTATGCAAACCCACCAAGACATGCAATCGTTTAAATCAAGGCGCATGCCGAGAAACACCATCCCATAATATTAGTTAACGATTAACACATTTCTATATGTATTGTAAGCATACAATACAACTGATAATATGTTGCGCTTATTTATCTGGTGTACAGACATTTTTGCGCGTTTAACGGCTGAAATCTAACGTGGTTTGTGCCCTTCAGAATGAAAAGAGTTTGCATTTACCTTTTTAATAAAAGGCGAGCTTTTAAGCCTGAGAAATCACCCCGTAAATGCACACGTTTAATTGCACGTGTTAATATGTATGCTTACACAGTATTAAAAGACACTCAACAATTAACGTCATTTACCTTCGTTCCCACGTTTGACTCATGCTGTAAATCTCTTCCTCGTTTTCAGTTCACGTGATTACGTAGGAGGCGTAATACGTGATGACGCGATACGCGACTCCGCCTCTTCCATTAGAGAATATGGACAAAAAACAGGTTCCAGTTATGACCATTACGCGTAGAATTTCGAAATGAAACCTGCCTAACTTTTGTAAGTAAGCTGTAAGGAATGAGCCTGCCAAATTTCAGCCTTCTACCTACACGGGAAGTTGGAGAATTAGTGATGAGTGAGTCAGTCAGTCAGTCAGTGAGTCAGTGAGGGCTTTGCCTTTTATTAGTATAGATTACCCTTGCTATTCCTAGTACATTTTAGCTTCTCCTTTACCATTTTTTTTACTACTTTAATGAAAGAATCTGTTTCAGTTATGTGCCACATTTTCCTCAATATTGTTCTCCAGCTTCCTTTTTGGTTTCCAAGTATCCTATGTAACAGTCACTCTTACAAGCCCTATGGTTATTGTGGTAATTACGTGTCTTATACACATTACACCACTGTTTTTTTCTTTATTCACTACAGAATTCTGTTTCATTTCTTACTGCTTCTGAATTTTGACTTGAACTTTTATTGGATTGTACAGTATCCACCTTCTCATGTGCTACATTTTTACTGTAACTTTGATCCTAAAAAAATGTGTTGGATTGGTTTACATCCCCTGCTTATGTAAACCTCATAGAAGCAGGCTTTATCAAATTCAAGCCTCTGAAAGTCCAATATCATATGGATTTGTATGGTATTGGTGTAACTCTTAAAAATTTTTTTGGGTGACTGTTAATGCCATTTAATATTAACTATAAATAAGAGTTAAATGAACCAGCAGTGCCTGCTATTACGTACTGGACGTCTCTGAGCTCCCACTTCCCTTTGTTAATCATGAACTTTAAGCTGCTTGCTAATTGTCTTTGTCTCTTTTGCTTTCCCCTTTCTTTCTTTCTTTCTTTCTTTCTTTCTTTCTTTCTTTCTTTCTTTCTTTCTTTCTTTCTTTCTTTCTTTCTTTCTTTCTTTCTTTCTTTCTTTCTTTCTTTCTTTCTCTTAGTAAAAATGCTCATCAGCTTGTGTACCATGTACTTGGTTTAACTAGTACTCTTTGTTTTAATATTTTATTTCCTTCCTTACTAGGAAATTCATACCTTAACCACTGATACCTTATACAGAGATGGTTAATTATTTACTTACCGACTGCTTCTGCAGTACAAATGCCACAGCTGCTTGAACTGAACTGAACTGCTTTTCTCTTAAGAAGACGAAAAAAAGCATTAAGGGTAAAAAAAACTAACAAGTACTGCATGGCTTCTTAGTGACAACCAGAACCAAAACTCTTAGAAGCAACTTCATGTGAAGAACAGACGGACGTTTTGAAACTGAACAGACTTAAATAAGTTGAAAAGCCTGCAATTAAAGTTGAAATGTTTGACCAATCTATCATAAACTGTTGTTCAGTTACACTAACATTGGTTAAGCATTGTGGAGACCAGCTTCAACTACTCCTTTTCCCTTTCTTTTGCTTTGTGTCCTATTAGATTATTAGATTAGATTATTTATTTATAAAAGCACATTTAAAAAACAACAGAGGTTGCTGTACAAAAAAACCATTAAAATAAACACAATACAAACAATCATGCAAAAGCAGATTAATAAAATAACCAATTGTAACATCCACCACAATCCCATCATACACAATGAATGACAGAAGAAAACAAGTAGGTCTTAAGCTGACTTTTAAAAACCTTGATCGAGGATGAAGACCTGATGTGCAGAGGCAAGTCATTCCAAAGCCTAGGAGCAACAACTGAAAAAGTTCTGTCTCCCCTAGACTTCAGACGAGATCTTGGCACTACAAGGAGCAGTCATCCAGATGACCTCAGTGCTGTTGGTGGCACATAAGGGTGAAGGAGGTCACAGATAATATTTCAGAGCGAGACCATGCAAGGCTTTAAAAACCAACAACAAGATTGTAAAATCAATGTGACACATCACCGGTAGCCAGTGGAGAGAGGCTAAAATGGGGGAGATGTGATCCCTTTTTCTCGACCCAATCAAAAATCTAGCTGCCGTGTTCTGAACCAGCTGAATGTGCGACAGTGCAGATTTTGGAAGACCCACATATAAGGAATTACAATTATCTAGTCAAGATGTAATAAAGGCATGAATGACTATTTCCAAGTCCTTCTGTGATAGAAAGGATTTTAGTTTAGAAATTTGCCTCAGTTAGTAAAAACTGGACTTTACTACCATGGAGATTTGTTTTTCAAAACTTAGTGACGACTCAGAGATGATACCTAGGTTTCTGACATCATTATGAATCATTGCTACCAAAGGTCCTAAGTGCATGCTGATTTCAACTGCAGATGTGGTAGGACCAAAAATAATGACTTTTGTTTTATTTTCGTTTAATTGCAAGAAATTTTGTTCCATCCAATATTTAATATCCTCAAAGTATTTCAATAGCTTTTTTTACATATGAAGTGATGTCAGAACTAACTTTGAGGTACAGCTGCGTATCATCAGCATAACAGTGATACGCGACATCATGTTTGTTAAAGATGGCCCTCAAGGGGAGCAGAAAAAGGGAAAATGGAAGGGGAGCCAGGATAGAACCTTGAGGGGGCGCCTTGTGTGAGAGGAGCTAGCTGAGAGAAATTTCCATCAATGTTAACAGACGTAGATCTGCCTTTCAGGTAAGACACAAACCATTTCAGTGCACAGTCTCAAGCGGTTTTAACAGAACTCCATGGTCCACTGTGTCAAATGCTGCACTAAGATTCAGCAAGACCAAGATTGCAGAAGAGCCAGAGTCCAAAGTTAATAGAATATCATTTGTTACCTTCAGCAGAGCTGATTCAATACTATGAAGTTTTTTTAAAACCTGACTGAAACACATCACATACATTGTTATCCTCCAGATACGAAATCAACTGCAAAGAAACCACTTTCTCCATAATTTTGGACAGAAATGGGAGCTTAGAAATAGGCCTATAGTTTGAAAGAGCTGTATGATCAAGTGTGGGCTTCTTCAGCAAAGGGTGAACAATTGCATGTTTAAAGTTGTCTGGTATTATATTGGATTTTAGACAGTTGTTAATAATAGCCAACACAATTGGACTAAACGCTCTAAAAGTATCTTTGAATAGGTGTGCAATTAAGATATCTAGTGGGTAATTGGAAGGTTTCATATGCAGGATTATATCAGCTATAGCTGATAGCTATAGCTATAGCTATAGCTGAGAAGAGTCAATATGTTGAAAGGAAGTAAACTAGCTGTGTACTGGTATTAGAGTGACTGGTATCTTCCCACAGTAATCAATACTTGGAAGAGTAATGCTGGAACGAATGGCTTGAATTTTATTTATAAAATAATTAAGAAAAAGCTCATTGTCATATTATTATAATATAACTATTCTCACAAGTGATTGACCATAATATATAAACGTGAATGCATCCTGAAGCATTTTACTTTTCTCCCTCTCCATTAATGGAATTTATTTAACTGTAATTGAGACTAAACAAAGTTAAATTGAGGTAGTCTTGAAGTCTTGAAAATATGGAAGCACAGTCAGCTGTTCTTGTAGAAAATCTCTTCCTCAGAGTTTGTTCTAAGTAGATTTAAGAAAAAATTAGCAATACCAGTTGTTCCTGAATGCAATATAGTTAACCTGCCTCTGAACCATTCACGAGAAGTGTTTTCTCTGTTCAATTTCTCATTAATATTCTCCTGTTTGGTGAAAAATGCAATGGTTGTAACCTGAAGGCAAAGTGTTTATGATATTGCACTGTGCTACCTTGACTCAGCCAGGAACGTATGGATGTGATATTTTATATAGTGGTTTACAGACTTTGAAAGTGGTTGGTACAGCAATGAAAGCAAATCATCATATCCATTGATCTGAGAAACACAAGGTGAATACAAGTAACCCTATATCTTGTCTCTCTATTATATGGGAGGGAGACGAAGGAGATGAGAAGTCCCGCGAGAATACTTGCATGGAAGACAATGCAGAATTTCTATGGGAGTGTGCTGTAAAAATGAGTTAAAACCTGAAAGTATATAAATGAATCCATTTCTTATCAGTTCAAAAACAGCAAAGACTTTACAGCTTTTTCTATTTTTTCCAGTTGCAGTGTCATTCACTTTGTTTTTCCACCATTTTCATTGCTACCATCAAATTTAAACCAACTAAGACAACTATTAACATTCTTATTTTTTTTTCTCTGCCAATTAGCTCTCTGTTAACTGAGTGGATTTATGCCGTGACAAATCTCCAAAAGATAAAGGAAATAAAACAAAATCTGTTGTTGTGTCTTTAAAATAAGGCAAAAGTCAAAAAAAAACAAAAAAAAAAACAATGAAGGGGTTTGTTGCTCATGATAGATTGTACTATACGCTCAAAGCGGATTTTCCTCTATTGCCAAAGTGATAAACGTGTTTATTAATTTTGTGAACCTTCTTATTCCAGTACTGAGCCATGAGTTGTAAGATATAATATGAGGTAATTTACTTTAAGCATTTATTCTGCCTTTCCCAAACACATTTTCTGTTTCCTTAACTTGTTACAATTCTGAGACAAAATTAAAAAAAAAAAACATAAAAGATAAAATCCATGAAATACTTATTAGTTGTCATCTTGCTGCTCAACAGGGTGATAGTCTGCTTATTGCTTGCTAAATGATTTCTGTAACATGCACAGGTAAGGTTTGTGTAGACAGTACTTATCGAGTCTGTACTAAATTGTTACTCATATTACATACCAATGAAGAAGAAGAAGAAGGAGAAGAAGAGGGTGGAGACGTGTCCGGAGGCAGGAGGAGAGGAGGAAAGTAAAGAGAATGGAACTGAGGGTAGGAACTTTGAATGTTAGCAGTATGACTGGTAAGGGGAGAGAGTTAGCAGATATGATGGAGAGCAGGAAGGTTGATATATTGTGCGTGCAAGAGATTAAATGGAAGGGGAGTAAGGCAAGGTGGATTGTAGGTGGATTCAAATTGTTCTATCATGGTGTGGATGGGAGGAGAAATGGGGTAGGAGTTATTCTGAAGGAACAGTAAGTCAGGAGTGTTTTGGAGGTGAAAAGAGTGTCAGGCAGAGTAATGATTGTGAAGCTGGAAATTGGAGGTGTGATAATGAATGTTGTTAGTGCATATGCACCGCACGTTGGGTGTGCAATGGGTGAGAAAGATTTTTGGAGTGAGTTGGATGAAGTGATAAACAGTGTACCCAAAGGACAGAAAGTGGTGAGTGGAGTGCATTTCAGTGGGCATGTTGGTGAAGGGAACAGTGGAGACGAGGAGGTGCTGGGTAGGTATGGTGTCAAGGAGAGGAATGAAGAAGGTCAGAGGATAGTGGATTTTGCCAAAAGGATGGACATGGCTGTGGTGAATACGTATTTTAAGAAGAGGGAGGAACATACGGTTACGTACAAGACTGGAGGAAGATGGACACAGGTAGATTACATTCTATGCAGAAGTGATGATCTGAAGGAGATTATGGAAGACTGCAAAGTGGTAGCAGGGGAAAGTGTAGTTACAGTTAGGTCCATAAATATTTGGACAGAGACAACTTTTTTCTAATTTTGGTTCTGTACATTACCACAATGAATTTTAAATGAAACAACTCAGATGCAGTTAAGTGCAGACTTTCAGCTTTAATTCAGTGTGATGAACAAAACGATTGCATAAAAATGTGAGGCAACTAAAGCATTTTTTAACACAATCCCTTCATTTCAGGGGCTCAAAAGTAATTGGACAATTGACTCAAAGGCTATTTCATGGGCAGGTGTGGGCAATTAAGCAGATAAAAGGCCTGAAGTTGATTTGAGGTGTAGTGCTTGCATGTGGAAGATTTTGCTGTGAACAGACAACATGCGGTCAAAGGAGCTCTCCATGCAGGTGAAAGAAGCCATCCTTAAGCTGCGAAAACAGAAAAAACCCATCCGAGAAATTGCTATAATATTATGAGTGGCAAAATCTACAGTTTAGTACATCCTGAGAAAGAAAGCAAGCACTGGTGAACTCAGTGTGACATCTGGAAAGAGGAAGGAGGAAAAGGAAATCTGGTGGTGGAATGAGGAAATACAGGAGAGTATACAGAGGAAGAGGGTGGCAAAGAAGAAGTGGGATAGTCAGAGAGATGCAGAAAGTAGACAAGAGTACAAGGAGATAAGGCGCAAGATGAAGAGAGAGG
The DNA here is from genome assembly GCF_900747795.2 of Erpetoichthys calabaricus. Classification (NCBI taxonomy): domain Eukaryota; kingdom Metazoa; phylum Chordata; class Cladistia; order Polypteriformes; family Polypteridae; genus Erpetoichthys; species Erpetoichthys calabaricus. The sequence goes on from NC_041401.2 coordinate 100,336,435, forward strand.
TGGCGAAGGCTAAAGAAAAGGCTTATGATGAGTTATATGAGACTTTGGACACTGAGGAGGAAGAAAAGGACCTGTACCGATTGGCTAGACAGAAGGACTGAGCTGGGAAGGATGTGCAGCAGGTTAGGGTGATAAAGGATAAAGATGGAAACTTACTCACAAGCGAGGAGAGTGTGTAGAGCAGATGGAAAGAGTACTTTGAGAGGCTGATGAATGAAGAGAATGAGAGAGAGAAGAGGTTGGATGATAGTGAATCAGGAAGTGCAACGGATTAGTAAGGAGGAAGTAAGGACAGCTATGAAGAGGATGAAAAATGGAAAGGCCGTTGGTCCAGATGACATACCTGTGGAAGCATGGAAGTGTTTAAGAGAGATGGCAGTGGAGTTTTTAACCAGATTGTTTAATGGAATCTTGGAAAGTGAGAGGATGCCTGAGGAGTGGAGAAGAAGTGTACTGGTGCCGATATTTAAGAATAAGGAGGATGTGCAGGACTGCAGTAACTATTGGGGAATAAAATTGATGAGCCACGGCATGAAGTTATGGGAAAGAGTAGTGGAAGCTAGGTTAAGAAGTGAAGTGATGATTAGTGAGCACCAGTATGGTTTCATGCCAAGAAAGAGCACCACAGATGCAATGTTTGTTCTGAGGGTGTTGATGGAGAAGCTTAGAGAAGGCCAGAAGGAGTTGCATTCCGTCTTTGTGGACCTGGAGAAAGCATATGACAGGGTGCCTCTAGAGGAGCTGTGGTATTGTATGAGGAAATCAGGAGTGGCAGAGAAGCAAACATCACAGTACTCTTACGTACTTAAGAGTTGTACAGGATATGTACGAGGGAAGTGTGACAGTGGTGAGGTCTGGGGTAGGAGTGACGTATGAGTTAAGTTGGAGGTGGGATTACATCAGGGATCGGCTCTGAGCCCTTTCTTATTTGCAATGGTGATGGACAGGTTGACAGATGAGATTAGACAGGACTCCCCGTGGACTGTAATGTTTGCTGATGACATTGTGATCTGTAGCGATAGTAGGGAGCAGGTTGAGTAGACCCTGGAGAGGTGGAGATATGCTCTAGAGAGGAGAGGAATGAAGGTCATTAGGAACAAGACAGAATACATGTGTGTAAATGAGAGGGAGGTCAGTGGAATGGTGAGGATGCAGGGAGTAGAGTTGGCGAAGGTGGACGAGTTTAAATACTTGGGATCAACAGTACAGAGTAATGGGGATTGTGGACGAGAGGTGAAAAAGAGAGTGCAGGCAGGGTGGAATGGGTGGAAAAGAGGTGCCAGGAGTAATTTGTGACATAAGGGCATCAGCAAGAGTGAAACGGAAGGTCTACAGGACGGTAGTGAGACCAGCTATGTTATATGGGTTGGAGACGGTGGCACTGACCAGAAAGGAGGAGATGGAGCTGGAGGTAGCAGAGTTAAAGATGCTAAGATTTGCACTGGGTGTGAAGAGGATGGACAGGATTAGAAATGAGTACATTAAAGGGTCAGCTCAAGTTGGACAGTTGGGAGACAAAGTCAGAGAGGTGAGATTGCGTTGGTTTGGACATGTGCAGAGGAGAGATGCTGGGTATATTGGGAGAAGGATGCTAAGGATAGAGCTTCCAGGAAGAGGAAAAGAGGAAGGCCTAAGCGAAGGTTTATGGTTGTGGTGAGAGAGGCCATGCAGGTGATGGGTGTAACAGAACAAGATGCAGAGGACAGAAATATATGGAAGAAGATGATCCGCTGTGGCAACCCCTAATGGGAGCAGCCGAAAGAAGAAGAAGAAGAATTACATACCAATAATCTGGAGTCCTTCACTTAATTATTTCAACTTACTTATGTTAAGCTCCATCATATTATATCATTCTCAACGCTTCTCAATCCAATTCGTGTTTGCTGGAAGTTATGCCAAAAAAAAAAAAAAATCACGATTATTATATGTACAAAGCCCTAATCAAAATAAAGCATTAGAAATCATACTTTATGACACTGGACCATAATCTTTCCCTCAGAACAAACCAGTATTATTTTACAGCGGCTGACCTCTGAAACGTGGAAGTTCAGAGATGGCTAATTTTGCTAATTTATACTTCAGAAATGCTCTAGCTTTCTATTTTTATTTACGCGTATAGGTGTTGCTTGCCCTAAAAGCCTTATTGTTCTGTAGTGAAACAGGAATCCTTTTATATTAAAGTTAAATAAAGGCAAGTTATAATTAAGATATAAACAAATTTTGAGGTATTGAGCAATAAAAAAAGCAGTTGATGGGATGGATGAGTTTTGGGGGTGTGTGGATAAATTCTGGCTCTCCCTAGGGCCTCTCATAGATGTTGTAATCAATTACCCCATCATAACGCTGATGTATGGTAATTACTGAGCTCTCCTCCCGAGATGGTGCAGCATTTGGCCGCTATTCTCAGCTCTCACGCTTGGTTGCCTGATTAATATGCAAATAATCGGCTGATTGCTTGATGAATGCTGAAAAGAAGCCGGGCCATAACGTAGGCAGTGGAGCGCATTGATGATAAATTGCTTTTACTGCCTGTCCCATATTAAGTACCCCCTTCTCAATAATTTTTATGGCAAATTAAGTGAGCAATGTATAGATTATTTGTATGCTAGGGAGAGGGAGAAGTTAGTAATGGATTTTGCAAACTGGTGCATAGCTGGCCAAGTGGATGTCATTTTTTTTTTCTTAACACTCTGCCCGCTTTGGAATCGTAGAAATTTAAAAGGATATTAAGTTCTTATGATCTCTTTAAGGTGTCGGTTTGCTGAGAATGGCCTTCAAAAAATATCAAGGAAGAGTGGAACATTAAGGGAAAAAAGAAGACCATTTTCTCAATGAATGGCAGGCTTATTTTAAATAATAATATATTAAAGTTTTCAGGAAGAGGCACTTGCAGAAATTAAGCTGGGAAGAAATGCATTACAACTTGATGACTGTTTTGCTTGTGCTATAATTAAGCAGCATTCTGGCTTGTCATCTTTAAGTTATTGAAAGTTCACTATGCCTCACTACGTGTGGCACAGAATCACCTGAGTTAGGAGAATCATGTTTTTTCCTCAGTGTTTTTTATGCCTTCAATTTAACTTAATACAGTAATCCCTCCTCCATCGCGGGGGTTGCGTTCCAGAGCCACCCGCGAAATAGGAAAATCCGCGAAGTAGAAACCATATGTTTATATGGTTATTTTTAGAATGTTATGCTTGGGTCACAGATTTGCGCAGAAACACAGGAGGTTGTAGAGAGACAGGAACGTTATTCAAACACTGCAAACAAACATTTGTCTCTTTTTCGAAAGTTTAAACTGTGCTCCATGACAAGACAGAGATGACAGTTCTGTCTCACAATTAAAAGAATGCAAACATATCTTCCTTTTCAAAGGAGTGCGCGTCAGGAGACAGAGAACAAAGCAAGCAGTCAAAAAAAAAAATCAATAGGGCTTTTTGGCTTTTAAGTATGCGAAGCACCGCCGGTACAAAGCTGTTGAAGGCGGCAGCTCACACCGCCTCTGTCAGGAGCAGGAAGAGAGAGAGAGAGCGAGCCACAGAAAAACAAAGTCAAAAATCAATACGTGCCCTTTGAGCTTTTAAGTATGCGAAGCACCGTGCAGCATGTCCTTCAGGAAGCAGCTGCACACAGCCCCCCTGCTCACACCCCCCTACGTCAGCGCAAGAGAGAGAGAGAGAAAAGTAAGCTGGGTAGCTTCTCAGCCATCTGCCAATAGCGTCCCTTGTATGAAATCAACTGGGCAAACCAACTGAGGAAGCATGTACCAGAAATTAAAAGACCCATTGTCCGCAGAAACCCGCGAAGCAGCGAAAAATCCGCGATATATATTTAAATATGCTTACATATAAAATCCGCGATGGAGTGAAGCCGCGAAAGGCGAAGCGCGATATAGCGAGGGATCACTGTATATATTGTGTCTCTTTCTCCATTTGCACATGCAAACATGCCTTACGCATGATATCCTTTGATCATTTAGTTCCAATCACCTGTCCTAATAAAATAGCATTCTCAAATTAGCTTATTCCAGTTCATGGTTAGTAGGGGCCATAGCCTATCACGGCAACACTAGGTGAAAGGCATGAACCAAAGCTGGACAGGGCAGCAACCCTGTGTAGTCCAAAATATGTAACTTTGAAGGAAAATAAAATAGGGAAAAAATTTGTGTAAACAGTGCAAAGATGACCATTTATGTACTGCCAAAAAAGTTATTTATCTTTAGTCTTGGAAAAGTTTTAAAAACAAAAGTGTATCTTGTATGTCTATATACAGTATAAACTGTGTGTAATATATATATAATAATATAATGTGAAAGAAAGAAGTTGAGTCAATACGCTCATAAAGGTTTGGGGTTAGCCCCGTGTACTGTAAGGTCCAAAGCAGCCTTTCCTGGCTTATGCATTCAAAAGGAATCATACAAAGGACATTACAGTGAGTGAGAGGGTTTTATATAGTGAAACTGGCAGGAAATTGAATAGAGGGAATACTGGGAAGAAAGTCAAGTGGAAATGACGTGGAATATTGAGGCCGGAAGTGCAGTCGTCAGGTGAGTTCGGAAGTAAAGACTTTGTTATTGTGTGTGTGGAATTGTCTGCCAGTCTTCAAACGGAGCGTTTTATTCTTCAGTTTTTCTGTTGAACGAGAGAGAGACATTATTGTCCTGTACAAAACCCACTTTCTTTGTGTATCCTGCGTCGTTGAGCCTGTTAGCTGCTCCCCAAGCGTGTCTGTTTGACAATATATATAGGGTTTACACTATAACAATAGGCATTTATAGGCATTTTTTTTGAACACATCCAAAATTTGCGGTTTTTCACAATTTGTGGGTTCTCTAGGAATATATATATATATATATATATATATATATATATATATATAAAATGCACACACATATATACATATATATCCATCCATCCATCCATCCATTATCCAACCTGCTTTTTTTGTTATGAACCAGATGGGCGCACAGTTTTTATCGCTACCTGTTTCCTCTGTTCTGTACTATTCAGCATTAATTCCCCAAATTACATTTGAAATCATCTGTCTCCTAAATTCAGTGCATTACAACAGCGGTTTTCAAACTTTTTGCACCAGGGACCCTTATTATATTCCGGGCCTAGCTCGCAGACCCCTATATTTTATAAGTAAAATTTTGTAACGTAAAATGCAATCAAAATAACGGACATACAAGTTGCACAGTACCTTCTTCACTGTCATGATGACTACTATAACGGAAAATCATAAATGAACAAGTAATGCAGAATAAATTTTATGCGATCGCATAACAATTCAGCTAACTCCTCCTGCTTGTGCCCAGCGAGGTCAGTCAATTCACATCAAAGGGACTGCGGACCCAATCAAAATTAGCAATGTTATCATTCAAGAAGTATTCTTCAAAATGGTCAGCCAGCTACTGCAAATGCTGCTCGACATCGCAAATTATGAGATCGCTGTTGATCAACAAATTGTTGCAGATGTAATCATCTAAGATTGGAAACATGTCTAAAACCTTCTTGTTAATTCTGGTTTTCCATATACTGAGCTCCTTCTTAAATGCTGCAATCTTGTCGTGACTTCTTCAGATGTTTGAATCTCTTCCCTGAAGTGACAAGTTCAGCTCATTTAGTAAGTTGAATATATCAGCCAGATAGGCAAGTTTGCCTAGCCAAATGTTATCAGCCATGACTGAAGGTAGGTCAGCATTACATTCCATCAGAAATACCAGTAGTTCTTCTCGAAGTTCAAATACAGGCTGCACTATTTTGCCTCGTGATAGCCATCGTACTTCTGTATGGAGCAAAAAGATTGTAATGCTCAGCCCCCAACTCTTTACAAAGAATTGCAAACGTGCGAGCGTATACTGGTCTGGTTTTAATCAAATTTACAACTTTGATGCAACCAGACAAGACTTCAGATAGTGATTGTGTCATGTTCTTCGCTGCCTGTGATTGTCGATGAATCACACAATGTGTCACTGTGATGTTAGGTGCTTCTTTCTTCACACATGCCACAACTCCAGAATGCTTCCCGGTCATGGATGCTGCACCGTCCGTGCAAATGCCTATGCACCGACCCCATGACAGACCTGACTGTGAAAGGAAATTGTCGAGCATGTTGAAAACCTCCTCGCCAGTTGTTCTGCAAGGCATTGGATGACATAAAAACAAATCTTCTATCATTTCCCCTTACCAACAGTATCACACAAAGGCCAGCAGTTGTGCCTGGTTGGCAATGTCGGTGCTGTCATCCAGTTGTATTGCAAAATAACCTTCTTTCAGTCTGTCACTTAGTTGCGCCTTTATATCATCTGCCATGTCTTCTATCCTTCTTCCAATTGTGTTGTCAGACAATGGAATTCCTTTCAGTTTTGCAGGGCATTCTTTGTCTAGAACTGTTTTGCACATAACAACTGCAGAAGGAAGAATTAAATCTTCAGCAATCGTGTGAGCTTTCTTAGCGTGAGCCACTCTCGATGCCACCAAATAGGGTACTTTCAGCAATTTTTCGTTTGGTATTAATGACGACTTAAAAAATGTTGTCTGCTTGATATATTCTTCCTTCTTTCTTTGGAAAAATACTTTCGATTTGCCAGCTAAATCAGGATGGTTCTTCGTTAAATGCCTTTTCAATTTGGCTGATTTTAAATCTTCATTTGACAAAATTTTGTTACAAATCAGACACTGCGGTCTGTCTGAATTTGAAGCACATTCGACAAAACCAAATTTAACGTAATCCTCGTCATATTTTCTTAACTTTGGTGTTGGCTTTCTCTTGCATTTTTACAAGTTATTAGCTTCTGATTCTGAATCGTTAAAACTGTCATCTGTTTCGTGTAACGGCAACTCTGTTTTCTTGTGCTTCAAAAATGTATCCATTCCCTACCTACGGCAAACAACAAAATACTTATTTACTTAGGAACTACAGCGAACGTGAATGAAATAGGCCAGTTACACCAGTATATTATAGTATTACGATATAAACGCTCTGGCCATCCGTTTTAATTTTGACAACAGACTAGAATACGTCTTATTGAAATTTGACGTCACTGTAGCATGCATAGAATAATTAAAACCAGCATCACTAACATTACTAAAATTCTAAATGGTCCGACTCTGACCCAAAAGGCACATAGGGTACCGAAGCGTTTCGAAAGTAACGGCGATAATTAACGAGACGCTGCATTATTATGGAACTACGCATGTTAATTAATGGATATTTCACAATGCCCTCGCGGATCCACGCCGTATCCTTTGCGGACCCCCTTCGGTCTGCGGACCACAGTTTGAAAACCGCTGCATTACAATGTACTATTCAGGATGAAACTGCTTATTTCTGTAGATTTGGATGCTTTAAGTCTGCTTCTCGATACTGTTGGTAATGCTATATGTATATATGTTTTGGAACAGAAAAAAAAGAAGTTTACAGAAATTATGACTGGGTGTCTCAATAGGGCAAAACATCATAGTACAATACATGATATTATACAAGATTACAGTATTGTGAATCTTGATAAGGCCAGTGTCACCACTGAGCAGTTTAGTCCTAGTGCCAAATCTGCGATCAAGGTAAAGATGTGCAATATCATCTAACATTTATAATGTCTAAAGACAAGATGTAGGTATGCTTTAATTAACTCTTTTAGGGCTAATTTTTTTTTGTTTCTTTTCTCCCAGGGCTGAATATTTTTCCAAAAACTAACTTTTTTTAAAAAAAGAACACAAAGCAATTGAAATCAACAAAAAATATTTACTTTTGACAAATGTTACTGTCTTGCATGTTGTATGAGCCTGCATACTCTATGATTTCACATACATATCACATACATTTTACACAGCAAAGTCCTGCAAAGTCTGATCTCGCTCAAAGCAGCCAATTTCAGTCATTGCCACATTGCACTGCTTACAATATGTGTTGCTTTGGTGCCTATTTTTCAATTGTCTGTTGCTGCACTTTCTCACAAATATTGTTAATGTGTACTGTAGAGAGACAAGTCACCCGTTTGCCATTGTGCCATGCCACTGCCACCAAGTTATCCGCCTGCATAAAAACCGTATTGTCACCTCTTTTCATCTTCAGCCTGTCTGGCTTCAACTGTGAAGCCATGTGTATCCTGTTCACCCTCACTGTGCCACAAGCTCCAATTCCTCTGCTCTGTAGCTCCATGAACAATTCTGGGCATGTATAAAAATTGTCCATGTACACAACATGACCCAAATGTTCATAGCCCTGAAGCAGCTCCAGCACAACCTGACTTGTCAAGGGACAGTTCTCTCTTTGAAAGAAATACTTTCCTGTATATGTAATTACTTTCAGGCAGAAACCAGTGTTTGCTTCTGCCAGTACAAAATCCTTTATGCCATACTTTGTGGGCTTGTCTGGCATATATTTGCAGAAAAATAGGTGTCCCTTTTATTTTATCATAGATTCATGCACAGACAAATTACAGCCAGGCTGATAAAATTGTTTCTATGTTGGTTCGACAATGTCAAGCAGGGGCTGAACTTTATGCATGACATTATAGCCTGGCTCACCCCGTGTGATTTGCTTCTGTTTATTACAGAAGTGAATAAAACTTTGCAGCATCACGTACCTATCATCACACTGCATAACCTGTCCAAAGCGACCAGGGGACAAAGCATGTTTGGACCAATGTTCCTTGAAGTTATATCACCAGTTCTGTCCCATCTCTATTTGTAATGCCACAGCGCGCTTCATCTTGTCTTTTGTTGTGGGTTTCCACTTTGAAAAACGAGAATGTGATGCAAGCCAACGAGTCTAGCATTCCTCCAAGCACAGAGGGAATGCCTGCGACGTGACAGTGAGTTTTGTCGCCATTAACAGCTGATTGTTGCCCTCTATCCCTGGATGTCAACTTTTGTCGACATTCGCCCTCAACCCCTCCAGTCGACAAAAGTCGACATCCGCCCTAAAAGAGTTAAAATGTTCTAATTCAGTGTGTTTATTTGCACTTTAATAACCTGGTTATTTACAGAGACATAGTTTCTAAAATGCCATGTAAACCCTTATTTTGTCCAGAGATTCCAGATTATTAGTTCCTGTGAAAACTGGTTAACAGGCATAGATTTCTTCTTGAGTAATCTTGTTATGTAAACCCTTAACCCTGTTACACATAAGGATTTTAAAATTTGTGCATGTCCATTGCACTCTTATTTGCCAGCACATGTTCTAGTTTCGCACACACTTTCTGCATCCACAGGTACAGTAGAAAACAGTGAAAGCGTCCACAAAGATGAATTTCCTGCGGCAAATATTTGCACAATCACTTTGTTTCTTCTCCTCTTTGAAATAATCTGTCTCAATATTTCCGAAATTGCTAGCTTAAGTTTGATTAGCTGAATGTGCAGTGCTATGCTCAGCAGAGCAATTTTGGTAACATATTAAGAGTGACGTGTATTTTGCAGTCTGATTACCTTTTAAAGTTAAAAGTTACTTATCACAATACTTATTTTATTGAAGCAAAAATACCAGCGTGGTTATTATCCGATCATCACTGGGTATAAAGCAAGAAGCACACATACCATACACAGGTTCTTTGCAGGGCTCATTTGCACAGCCCAAAGAAAAGAGTGTGTTGTGTGCAATCCAGTAACATAAACATATTAAAAAAGTGTCAGTTTAGTTTTCATCCAGCTATTTCTATAGATATGTTGAAACAGTGAGGTTGAGTGACACAGTGACCAGTGTTCATAATATGAATCCTCGGGTGCCCAGGTCAGAGATGTAAAAAGGCAACGGATGTTCCTTACTTCAGAGTACAGTACACCCCCAAAATTCACGGGGCTTACGTTCCTAGAGTACCCGCGAATTGTGAAAACTGTGAATTATGGATGTGGTTAAAAAAATGCCTATTTTTGTAGTTTAAACCCTAAATATGCCCCCAAAACACTTTTATTTCATTTCAAACTCAGCTTAATACATTACCTAAAAAAGAATGTAAAGGTAAACCTGTATACTGTACTGCTACTGTATGTCTCCCGCAGTGCTAGAATGTAAAATACCGATGTTACCGCTATATGTAGTTCATGCAAGCGCGTTTTCATTGCTAGAAGCCTTAGAAGGTGCAGGGCGTTTCGATGGCATCCTGGGGCTTTAACCCTTAAAGTGCCACATACTTTCGGGTTAATGCATCCCTGGACGCCAAATACTTTTTTGCTGCACTTTTAAGTAAATGTCACAATTCACAAAGAAAAACTGAAATTTTAATAGAACACTTTTTTTTTTTTCATGCAAAGTGCATCACAATTACTGTAACACTGATCATTTTACACATTGCTAATGAACTGTAAAACTATTTAAAAAAAACTACTGGAACAATATGTACAAAGTGCAACTGACGCCATGGATGAAATTAAGTAAATCACCGAGCCAACTGTGCTTGAACTGGCAGCACGCAAACACACAGAGATGAACGCTGACACTGTCTCAATCCCAGAGACAGTGAGGCTGCAGTGTGTCAAGCTTGGGTTATAGAATTGCACAGAAACACAGGAGATTGTAGAGACAGGAACTTTATTCAAACATTTCAAACAAACAAACATGTCTGTTTCAGAAGTAAAACAAGCTCAGTATGCAGTTAGTTATTGATTAAAGAATAGACAAACATCATAGGGGAGCACAACCCCCAGCAGGAGCAGTGCATGTCTAGGAGAGGAGAGAGAAACAAAGCAATCAGCCAAAAAGGACAGGTGCTGTTCAGGCTTTTAAGTCAGCTCCTGTGTGCTCGCAAATGGCACTAGGAAACGACTATAGCTGGTTGTGGCGGTTTAAGGGTTAAGAGGAACAAAACGGAAAACACAAGTACACTCAGCTGGAGATGCATCACAGTCAATCAGCGGCAAGAATAAATGAATAATGTAGCGGTCCAGTGCCGCTAAGATTCACACCGTCGAGAAGACAGCGATTTATTTATTTTTATGGTGGAGATTCCAGGGACGCACCCAGCCTTGACCCGGCACACATTCACAAACAGAGACAAAAACAAAGCAATCTGGTAATCAAACAGCAAATAAAGAATGTAATGAAAACAAATGAAATAAATGAAAACAATGATACCACCCCTGTTCCTCTTATGGCGATTACACATTAAATACAACAAAGCACCAACAAAACACACACAGTAAATCATGAAAAACGGCAACGGAAGAAATGAAATAATGAAAATAGATAGTCCAGAGATCCGCACATTGAATGGGAATGTAAAGATAGTCCTACTGCTAGTCCCTGAAATGGTGAAGACGGGTTCATGAGTGATTCTTTCTTTGCAGGATGGCCATGAATCCACTTACAGTCCTCATGTACACAGGCAGACGGCAGACAGTGCAGACGGCAGACACGAAACGATCCAGGACAAAATGAATAAGTACAGGTAACCTAACAGAAGGCAGGCAGAAAGACAGGAACTTGAAACACAAATTACAAAAACTTTTTTTTTTGCTTTTGGTCACTGACCCCCTTTGTAAAAGCCACGCTGACATCCTTTGACCCCAATAGCCCCAGCATCCTCAGCAGAAGACCAATCAGAGCCACTGCAGGGGCTGCTGGGAGTCACAGTTTCAAATTCTATTGGCTACTGTGGTGAGCAGCCCAGACACAGACAGGCGGACACCGAAGGTTTAAAACCACACACACGTTTATTATACATAAAGTGTACAAAATATCACACACAACCCAGTGCCCCAACACCAATCACCCTTAGTCCAGACCTCTTAGCAATTCCTCTGTCTTCTTGTCCGCCTCCATTCCTCTCCTCCGAGCTCTGTCCTTCTTCCACCTAACTCCAGCCATTGAATGGAGGGAGGCGGCCCCTTTTATGCTCACCCGGACGTGCTCCAGGTGCCTCCCGATGAACTTTTGGGTATCCCTGGTCTTCGTTCCCTCAGCACTTCCGGGTGTGGCGGAAGTGCTGAGGGCCAGGGCTCTTCAGACATCTGGGCGCCCCCTGGAGGTGACCACGAGCCCCTATAGGGTTGAGCTTCCATGCTCCTTTCCCATGGTCCCCATAGCCACCAGGGCAGTCAGCCCCTCGTGGTCCGGAGAAGGCGTAATCCTTCTTTCGGTCCTTCTGGGCATCCCGGCCCCTGCCCCCAGCCGCTCTCCACACTACTTTCACCATCCCAAGCTGCGTTTCCTCTACAGTTGCTTCCTGTTCTCTCTACATTACAGTATTGCCACGAAAAAAGCCATAAAAATTGCGGAGGATATTTGCGGTTTCCGCTAATAATTATTAGATAGGTTCTAAGGAAAAATCTGCGAATGACTGAGGCCATGAACTCTGAACCACGACTTTGTGGGGGTCTACTGTACATGAACAACTAAACATATTTATAAAACCAAAGAAAATTATTATAGGCTTCATGCTTGTTGGTACCCAGTGATGACATTTTTGCCCAGTTTAGGTTGTTAGAGCGTTTTGACAAACAAGAACTCCAGAAGCGTACTTGCAGATGTAAACTGAGGTTTTTAAAAACCAGCATTTTATCTTAAATGAGTTACTTGCCTTATACCGGTCTTGTGTGTGCATGTAAATGTAAATGCACTGATTGTTTACCTTTTCATTTTGGTTCTAAGAGGTGGACATTTTTTTTTAATAATACTATGTTTCTGTACCTAACATGATAATGCCAGAAGAAAGGTAAAGCTTTTTTGTTTGAAATAATAAAATAATTGAAAATTTTAGATTAAACATTAGGCAGTGCAATAATGCTCTCTCTTTTGTTGCATTTGGAGCTAATATTCAGTTACCACCAGGTCATAGGCAATATTATTTAAAATGCTGGCAGTTGTTCATTATTCAGTAAACTCCTTATACCCAGGACCTTACATTCATGCATACAAGCAGATGATTGAAGGGTCAGGCATTGCTGAAATGTAAGTTTTAACCAGTGAAAATATCATCTGTGATATGTAAAATCTATTGCACATTTTCAAAATTAACTTTAAATGAAAGGTTTATTGTAAAAAAGCGCTTCGGTTCATCACACTTGTTTTATTTTTCATTGACAGAAGAGTTGCGTAGCTGTTGCAGATTCAAATATATTGCAAAAAGGTACCCATTCATGTGCCATTGGCAATGACTTTTTTAACAATCCTTTGTTGAAATGTTTTTCTTTATCCTTATAAATAATTTGGATTTCCAAAAGAATGCCTGTGGTAAACATTAATATCTGGAACATGCATTAGCTGCTGCTGTTCTTAATGATGGAAATGGGTGGCCAGAGTTCTTGCTTAATTTCACTTTCACTCCTAAAGCTAGGCTTTTGTCTTTTCATGCTTTATGATGTATTTTTTCTATAATAAAAGCTGTTGTTAGTTATTTACAGGTTTATCAGAGACATTTATAGATGGAACAGAAACTAATGAAGCCTTGTGTTGTTTTTATGTATAAGTAGTATATTATAGTCATGCTTTATTTTTTCCTCTGTAAAATATGTCTTTAAAAGATAGTGGAAACTCATTCCTTATGCACGGAAAAGATGTTAAGTGATACATATGAAATAAAAATCAAAAAGCAGGGTATAACTGAAGCACACAGCTACTTTTAATATAGTTTTCCTCCCACCCAGTAATTGTGCCTGCCTTTATCTTCTAATATTCCCCAGTCCTTCTGTTGCTTTGGCTTCATTTTTTGTCCCCTTGATTCTTCAAACATTTGTGCTGTTTGTTGCTGGCAGCCTGCCACAGGACAACCTGTCATTTCTACTCCCTGTCTTCACGCCTCCCGCCATGCCAGAAGTAAAAATGTCACTAGTCAGGAATCCCTTCTGCCAAAGATGCGAGCTGACTGCCTTCCTCCCAGCTGTTTCCCTTAACACGGGAGGGAGATAATAGGAAGTGATGGGAAGGCTGACTGCTCATTCGATGACTGCAGTGTGTCTCGCCATAACCAGCACAGGTACAGCTTGTGTGCTCCCAGGCTCTGCCATTGCTTTAGAAGTGCAGTGCCACTCTGTCCAGGACCTGAAATGATGAAAACTAATGAACGTCAGATGCTGCCTTAATGTACATTTCATAAAATTGGTGGACTGTTTTGTGAAAGTCAGCTGGAGGTGCTGATGCTTTCATAGAGCAGGTATACATTTTTGTTTCTAAGCATAGGCAATACTTATAAATCAAAGTAAACCAGGAAAGGTAATTATTGGTAGACCTATCTCTTACCTTATTATAATTAGGGTACATCCCAAGTACACATTTATAAATATTTTTGTATTTACCTTAAACAATTTTGCATAGATATTTTATTTTTACTTATAACTACAACTGTTAATGTTGTTTTTTTATTGTTTTTATGTTTTAAGCACATATAATTTCCATTGTTATTTATACATTGTATTAAATTATGCAGAAACTAAACTAAATTATAGAAAATATCTCATTTATACCACAGATTATCAAAGATAAAGTGCACAAAACCGGAGGGTACGCCAGTCTGTCATACAGCTTACTTGCTTATACAAATACTAACACAACAGTCTAATGGAATTTGTGACTAATAGATGGCTGCTTTATTTCTGACAGTTCAAGAATATGGATGCACAGTCAATCATACTATATAAATAAGTACCTTTCACACTTGTGTGTGCAAGTGGTCCTAGAGAATAGTATGTTTTTGCCTAAGTTAAAGTCTAAATTTATTTTAGGTGTATTCATTATATGTAGTCTTTAAGTGATTAGTCTGGATCATATATTTAGAATTTTCAGAATTCATGTTGATCAGAGATTTCCTGGGAACCAGTTAGTTCATTACCTTTCCTTATTTCATCTGTTAAAGGGTTGTCTTTTTTTTGTTTAAAGTAACCTTGCTTGGCATAGAGTAGAATACTCAATACTCACCTCCTTAACCTATGCCAGATGTGGCCAAAATCAGTGCCATATTTTGTATCATGTACATCTATTTTGAGTTAGAATGTCAAAAATGTACCTAGGATTAAATCTTGCTTGTGAAAGGTGTTTTCATGCTACCTCTTCCCATAGCCATATGTTATGGCTACTATATATATATCTCTGTCTTCCGCATCCATGAATGCTATTTTTTGCACGATAACTAAACACTTTTGGGGCTACTGTAATTCCACATCTGTTTTTATAATCTTTTTTGAGTAATACCAGATGCAGAACCTAAGTTGAATAAGCAGTCTAGCCTAGTAGTCATTACTCTTTCAGCATGGTTTCTTACTGAATTCAGGTGGATGCTTCTTAACTCTGCCCTGTAGATTACAATGAGAGCAAGCTATGTCACTTTGCTTGAAATTGCAAAGCAAGTCAATTTTTCTAACAGAGCCTTTGTCAGCCTTTGATCAACTGTGTCCATAGCCAACACTACTTGAACTAATGGTTGATTTTGTTTAAATGGTGGGAGCTTTTTGGCTTTCTTGTTCATTTTTTTTATTTAACAGAGAATATAATATTTTCCATACCAAGCCATTTATTTTTTCTTAAAGATTCTAACTATTTTCAGCATGGTTAGTTACTGCCCTTTCCAATGTGAGAGAGTAAATTATGCTTTGCAGATCTTCCATTAATAGGTGTCATCCTTTAAGCTTGTGGCAGAACAGTTAGAGAATTTGGCTATATTGATTTAGTTAAAAGCTGCTAGCTTAACTGGAGTTGCATCTTAATTTTTTTTTTTTGTTTGTTGGAAATGCTCCTTAAGTGTAATATTGTTGACCATAATACCGTTATAAATATGTGGATTAGGTTTTGCTTTATGTGGTTTCAGTTAATCCATTCAATGCATCACTGAAAATAAAGCAGAACCAAGCCAAAAGTAAGATGCAGAAATTGCAAGGCAAACTCATACACACTCAAACAGACCAACCTGTTTAATGTAACATTTTCATTTCTGACTGTTGCAGTTTGGTGCATTGGTTGCAGCCATAAGACTTAAGTGACATGAGTCCATGTCTCTGCATGGGCACTGTGTAAAATTTCCATTTTTCTTGTGTCAGTGGGGTTTCTGTGGATAGTCCAGTTTGTTCCATACTCCTAAAGATCTGTTTGATTTATGCAGCCATGACAGGCTCCATCTTGTTGTGGTCATCTTGGGGTTAAAAGTTGCTTCAGAAGTCAAATACATGAACAAGTACAAGTTATTCAATTTTTATGATTTTTCTTTTCATTTTATTAAAATCAAATAACATTCCATACAAGCAAGTCAAGTGTAACAAAACTAAGTTCGAAACAAATCAATCCCCACCCATGAGAAAGAGAGCTAGGCCAGCAGAGTAAAATGTTAAACTAGTAAAAAAAAAGAAAAAAAAAGGTAAATAGATAAATTAATAAATGAATAAAAATAAATAGAATAAGAAAGAGGGGAGATAATCTGTTTCCTCATTTTTAAATGCTTATTCTAAGATATTATTGATCAGATCCTGACAGGTTTTGAAAACGTTTTGTACAGATCCTCTAAGTGAGAATATGATTTTTCCAATTTCAAATAGTATATAACATCAGTTACCCACTGACTGAGAATTAGGAGACTTAGGATTCTTCCAGTTGAGCAAGATAAGTCTATGTGCCAATAGTGTAGTAAAGGCATTAACAGTTTGTTTGTACTTCTCTACTTTAAGACCATCTGGAAGTACAAACACAGCTGTTAGTGGATTAGGAGAGATTGTGACACCAGACTGTCTGAAAGTCATTTAAAGATTCTGGTTCAAAATGATGTGAATTTGGTGCATGCCCCCCCCAGTGAGACTGGGATTTGATTGCAATGTTCGTAGGTTAGATCTTGCCCTGGAAACATTTTGGTCAATTTTTAACAAGACAGATGTGCTTGATATATAATTTTAGGTTGAATAATTGTATAAAATGATAAATGATAATGATAAAATTACTTCGGAAAATTATTTTCACTATTGATAGATGCTCTGCCAAGACACAACAGGAGCAAAATAACGAATAAGATATGCCCAGTGTAGGTTTACAATGGTAATAATATTAATCTGCCTTTTGTCCTTAAAGGGAAAAACCTTTCTGTATTTTTTTTAAGTGCCCTGGAAACAACCATGCTGGGGACACCTAGAGTGCTGAGAAGAACCCTGCACCCAACTCAGTGTATTGGGATTAGCACAATAAAGGATGAAAATAGCTCAAGCATGCAGTAAAGCCCTTGGCTGCTACAGGGAACTCTGTAGGGAAAGTTGTAGGACCAGAAGAAACTCAAGAATTGGAGTCTCCAACTCTGGTCCTGGTGGACCACAGTGGCTGCAGATTTTCATTCTAACCCTTTTCTTAATTAGTGCCCTGTTTTTGCTGCTAATTATCTTCTTTTGAATTAATTTTAATTGACTTGCACTTGAAGACTCAGACCCCTTAATTGTTTCTTTTTCCTTAAAGAGCTGCCAGACAAAAATAAGATAAAAAAAATGACCCAAAACATGACCAGCAGACTGTGTCAATCATATAATATCTGAAAATAAAGAAAGAAGAAAGTCTCAGAAATGTTGATCTGCTCAGGTCCCCAAAACATTTTAACAGTGCTCTCAGAAAAGAGAAAATCAACAATTTCCGAAGTGTATGGTATTTCACAGTGAGAGCAGCAACAAGCCATGGAATTAAAGAATGGGTTTAACTAATGGCAAGACTCGGGACGTAAGTAAGACAACTGTTTGGAGTGAAATTGGTTGAAGTGTGAAGCCTTGACTTAGTAGGTCTTTTATTGGCTCACTCATTTAACATTTCATTTCTGTTTGGGTGCCATTTAAGGAAAGTAATGAAGCAATTAAGAGGAACGATGAAGAAGTTCAGGGGAACAAATCTTAAAAAAAAAAATAAGTCAATTAAAATTAATTCAAAATTTAAAGAACTTAATATTTGTTCTTTCTGCATAAAGATGGAACACAGGATTATTCCCCCTGCCAAAATACATACTTATTTACTTAATTTCCAAGGGTAAATTTGTTATTTTTATTTATTTATTTTTTTACACAGTCATTTATCTGTAAAATTATGCTGAAGTCAAAATAGTAAAATAAGTTAAAACAATGAATATGTAGCTTTCTCAGCCCTACTTAATCCAGTACAAGGTGTCTTTGGGCTGGAGCCTATGGGTACAAGGCAGTTGCAGCCCGTCATCCACATCTTCATACTTGGAAAATCCACTCAGACATGCGGAGGATGTGCAAAGATGACACAGACAAGAGCCATAAGTGTTGATTCAAATCCAATGCACTAGATCTGTGAGGCAGTAGTGCTACCCGTTGCATCACTCTACTGTCCTTATGTTATTTCCATATTTTATTTTCTGTCAATTGACTATGTTAATTTAGGTTTGAAGGTAATTGGAAAGCTTATACAAAGTGTTTTGTTTTCTTACATATCATAAAAGTTGTCAGTTATTAATTTGGAATATTGGTAAAACTACCTTTTACCATGGTTACAATATGCCTGAATTTATTAAACAGTAAGTGGTTATATTTTTATATTAAGTAATTTTAAAATTCTGTTTTCAATTCAAACTTGTATTTGTCAATGACCCCATCTCTTATATGCTGCATCCACCCACCCACTAACTCACTTTTATTTTGAGTTGTTAGATATTTTTTTTTGTCCCAATAATGTTATGTTCCATGTTAGAAAGGCCCCTATATAGATGCAAAATATTTTTGTAAATACATGTAATTATAAGAAATTGGAATGTCTTACATCAAACAGAAACTGCACAGCATGCAACTGCAATTTTTTTTGTTATTTTTTTCTCTTCATATATAGGTACTGATTTTAAATTTTTTAAAACACAAGCCTATATTTTCACACACATACATGTAGTAGGAAGAAGTACAACCCTGTATATTCTTTACTTTTCATGACTATGTTTATTGTTTTCTAAATGTCTGTAAGGTCTTTTTTAAAATTGGTTCTTTAAATGCTTATATAGAATTGGAGGCAACTATGAAATCTGGGTTGTTTTTAAAACTACTTTGTGTTAATCTTGTACCATTTTCAACCATGACACATATTTTGCCTCCCACCATTTTTTGTTGTTTTTAATCCCCTTTTGTTTGTTTCATGTTTTAGAGACATTATTAAACACAAATTTGAAATAAAGCTGAACACATCCCCCCCGTGCTGGTATATACAACGTGACCTTGCTTTCAGGTTAAAGGACATGGCCCCCTGGCTTCATCACATGGAAATTTGTGCAGCCCATGACAGGGTTGCCTGAACAAGATGGATGGTCTGCCAATGTGCTCTTTCGTTGGGCTTTCACTGCTCCCTTTATTAAAAATTCCCAGGTGACCATGCTTGCCTGTTCACTGATATTTCTGCCGGAGGAGAAATCAGATTATTGGAGTAGACTCTGTTTTGGTTTTTTTTTTTTTTTATTGCCTTAGATAGTGGTGATGCATTTTTGTTATGAGGGCTCAAGCTTAATGCTGGTTTTCCAATCTGTTGTTTACAGAAAAAATACACTCTTGTTTTTGTAAAAAAATAAATTCATGAAAATGGCGTCTGCAGTTCTATGTCATAAGTTACAGTACTGCATCATAAGCTACATATGTTAATTATTTAGTCTAATGTCAAATGTAGTCTATTGTCTGTTATTTTTGCATCGGTGAACCTTTCTTATTTGTAAAGTACTAGTCCTAGTGTAATTCAATGTCATTATTTTACCATCACGTTCTTGATTTGTAACACTGAAATGGTACAAGTCTAAGCACAATGTTCAGTAGTTCTCCGAGCATTGCAGTAGTTAATTCTTGACAGTGGAAGAGTAGTAGATGAATGCGTTTATCCAGTATAGTCCATAGTTCCAAATAGGAATTCTGGTTTTAAAGAAACTACAGTGTTTCAAAATGATCCAGTCTGTTATGCCCTCTGCTAGTTCACTAAAAGCAAGACTAAGAGTTAAATGGCTGTTGAGCACAAACCAAGCACACAAATTGACAGTGGCATTGAGCTAATGCTTTTGGATGGACTTAGAATTGTATGTGAGTATGTGGTGAATAACTGTGGTTTCTGTATGTGGAAAGCATACCAATGACAGTTAATGGCTTGGGATTTTCATTTGTCTTGTCTTGTCAACAATCCTCTAACTATCTGTCTTTTACAATTGCAGAGAGCACTCCAAAAACATCAGCAAGCTGCAGCCCCGCTCCAGAGTCTCCACTTAGCTCAGCAGGGGAGTCTGTGAAGAGCCTGACAGATAATACCACACAGACTTCATCTCAAGACCTTTGTGAACCATCTGAGTCCCAGCCCAGTACACCACTTCCACCCCCTGGACACTCTGGCCTTAGCATCCAGGAAATGGTTGCTATGTCTCCAGAGCTCGACACCTATGTTATTACCAAGAAGGTCAAGGAGGTTCTGACAGACAACAATCTTGGTGAGTGTTAATTTACTAGAATTGCATACCTTTTAGAATCTTGGTGTAATGTGGCTGCTTTCTCCATCCATACACTGTGTCATTTTTTTTAGTAATCTGATTTATACATTTGTAACTTTCTCTGTATCCCAGTAAATTATGTCACTGTTTCATTGAAATTATATAGCAGTAATTATCAGGTTTTAACTTGGGTACACATGGATTTAACTACTCAAGTATGTTTGAGTCACTCCAGACTGTTTGTTGTTGAGCCATGCATTTCTGTAGGACAGTGGAGAGCCAGCTGCCTTCTTTTAGTATAAGTGAAATAGAGTACTTCTTATTTATTGAAAAATAAGTATATGAAAATGATAATGCAACTCTGCTATGTGTTACATAATCACTAATATTTCTGACAGATTATATTTCTCTCATATAGATACCTGACACATTGCAATAGTAGGAAAGGGAATCATTTTTAGGATGCAGGATACAACAGGTTATTTGATGGCTAAACACGTACTGCAGAATTAGTTTAGCAATAATAGCAGCCCTGTATATCAATTAGGTATGGTGGGAAGTCCTTAGTCATGGTGTTTTGCTTTCTTTTAAATCAAATATGAGAACAAAGCTGTGTTATTGCTCATATATTGTGTAATACAAGTTAATATCTTACAGTTGTATTTGTAACACATAAAAGGGTAAATTATTTTTCTAATATACGTCAGATAAACTCTGCCTTTTTGTAGTTTCATGAGTTATGTAATCTGGATTTACTATACCAAAGGAAAATACTATTACATTGAGTTGTCAAAATACTAAATATTCAGATTATGCAATCTCTCTTCCCATCCTCTGGTTTAGTCTTTCACCAGCCTATTTACTAGATCTGCTTTGGAATTGAATCTTTCCATTCATTCTCTTAATATTTCCTATAAGAAAAGGAATCTACTGCTACCCAGTATATTTTACCATATCCCACAAATAAATCCACCTGTCTAGCATCAATCAAAGTAATCATATTTCATAAGTAGTTTTACAAAGAACATGATCTCCCTTGCTAAAATATGCTGTCACAGCCTCCCAATATAAAACCACAGTGGGGCCCCTCACAAGCTCCTGTATGCATGTATATAATATTTTTATGTACATACAAAATAAATCTTAACACATTTATTTTGTATGACTCTATACCAGTGCATATTCTACTTTTAAAATAAAAAATGTTCTATTTCTTTTTATTTTAAATAGCTGTTTAACAGTACTTGAATATAAAATCTTGCATTTCTGTGGTCTATTGTAGAAACGAAAATATGTTTTGCTTATTGTAAATGTCAAAACCATGGTTCAGAAAGTGAAATTTTTCAAGCAACTAGGTGACATAGACCTCAGGAATCTGTATGGCAGATGTTTTGTTCCATGATTTTTCAAACTTTGCTGTGAACTGATGAGAAAGTGTCCTTAATAGGAGCTTTTCTTTATTTACCTTAGTAAAAACCACAAATATATGATTTCCTACTTTGAAAACTTCTGCGTAATTACAAAATCATGTTTTCCATAGAGCAGTTTTTGATTTACATAACTGTAGTTAGCAGGCTGTCGATGTAGAAATAGCCCCAAATCCTATAAACATACACCCAAAAACCACAGCTCTTGGGAAGAAGTGTGTTTGTTATCTAACGCCACAGGTTGTTGGCGACACAAGGGGCCCAGTTTAATATATTTTCATAGAAAATGTAACTTTATACTAATTTAGAAAGAGATCACGTTTCCTTATCAGCATTTTTTTATGCAAATTACAGCTTACAGTGTAAAAATAGGCCTTTCTTTATGCCAATTATACATTTTTGCTCTTGGGAATAGTGTAAGAATTAAGAAAAAAATCAATATCTAGCCTAAACTAATTTTTCCCATAAATAAATTGTTTAGAAAATAGTAGGCTATGTTTGGGCAGAAGACACACATCTGGGAAAGCTACATCTCACAGTGTTTAGGCATAATTCTCATTAAGAATTTTGTTGGTTTCTATTCTTTGGGGGCTCTAGTATTCCTCGTACAGTACATTGATAAATACGTTTAAATCAGTTCAATGGGAGTATGGTGATGTGCATTATGTCATTTTAATTGACTGACATTCTGTCTAGAATTGGCTTCTGCCTTGTAACTCTTTTTTTAGGGTACCATGTCCCTGCAATTCTAGGCAAATGAACCTAAGTGTTGAAAATACACTGTTGATTTCATCACGAATGTAAAGTAATATGGAATTTAAATAACATTGGAGAAACATTTAAAATTAAGTGGTGATAGAGCTATCCATCTGTGCTTAGCTTGCATGAGTCTGGTTCTATCCTGGCAGCAGAAGATAGGCACAGCGGCTTTATTTTTTCTCTTATTTCTTATTATCCCGAGGTATCCTGTATTTACCCAACCCGAGGAGTTTCTACTACAGTATATAAACATGAGTAATAAGAAAGGGGGTCAGAAAGAAATGGAAAAGAAACTTAAAGCTACACCCAAGTCTAGAAAGGCATCAAGCCCAAGTGCAAGGTACGGCCTTTCAGAGACTGACCTGGAACAGGCAGGCGAAAGCACAGACTTCCCAGGACCCGCTCCACTGCATCATCTCCATTCGAGAGCGAAAATGAGAGTGAAGGTGCAAGTGATGCAGGTCACGATAGCTCTCCGATTCCAGAAGATCACTTGAAACTAGAAATGGCCTTGCAGTCCGCGCTTTCATCTACTCCTTGTGAACAGGAGGCATCGGTTGTAACTGGGGTTACCACTTCACCCGTGGAGCACGAAAGCCGAAACGATTTGTCCGAATTGAAGAAAATGATCGCAACATTGGCCACGGCCATGAGTGAGCTCAAGAAAAGCATTCAGAAAAATATGAAGAAAGAAATAAATGGCTTACTCAAGACAAACGAGAAGCTGCGGCTAGAGATGCAAGAGCTGCAGCAGGATAATAAAGACTTGGAAAAACGTATATATAATCGTTGTGATGCAACCTTTAAAAGTATGCTGGGAAAAATTGTGGAACACATTCAGGAAAATGTGTCTAAACTGGGAGAACGTGCCGATCATGCGGAAGACGTTAAGCAGACATTCACGACTCGAATTGAAACAGCGGAACATTTTGTATCAACCACCAATGGAAAAGCTACAGCTGTGAAATCCGAATGCAAAAAACTCGGAGATAGACTTGCGGCTCTGGAAGATGGATGCAGAAGGAATAATATTAGAATTGAAGGTCTACCTGAGAATCGTGAAAATCCAAACCCAGTGAAACTCGTAGCCGAACTATTCTCAAAAATAATCGGAGAGGACTTTAAATCAGATACCAAGATAGCGGCAGCTTATCGCATGCGTGGATCAAATACCTCTAAACCTAGGATTCTAGTTGTCATCCTCTTGTATCCTGACAAATTGAAAGTGGATATTCAAGACAAATATTACAGCTGCTCCATCAAGGAGGAAGCAGAAAAGGAGTTAGGAAAGCTGATCCTGACACTTTTTTGAAATACTATAGTGAGTCGCATCCTGTCATGGCATGGCAAGAAGATATCACCTGCTGTCTCATCCGCTTGCAACAATACGGGTACCATAATTATACATCCTTTTCTCGGACACTTTTTGTTTGTTTTTTAATTACAATTATAGGCGTATGTGTGGAAGAAATTAAAGTAGATTTTTTAAAAAAATTTTTATAATAACTATTTTATAGGAGACTGTTTAACATCATACCCCTGGTTTATTGTTATTGTTATTATTGCATTAGGGTTTACTATGCTTATCCAGGGCCACATTTTAACACCATTCCCTGGGTTTACTGTCTTAATATTTCAAGACTGTTAAAAATTATATTTTATGCTTATAGTATTTAGATTTTATCAACAATAAATATCTCTACTTTTTATCCTCAAACGCCGCAGCTGGGGGGCTTGTTTTGGACGTGCTCTGTCCCTAGGTATGTCAGAGGACTGGGACTTTGTGAAGTGGGGTCCAGCCTCACGTGGGGAGGCAAAATGGGGGGTGGGGCGATAAGGGGGGGTAGAGAAAGAGAGCAAGCTATATCTAATCTGTCCTTTTAATCCTTATAATTATAACTGCCAACGTAACAATAGGCTGCATGGCAATAACTACTACTCAAGAATTGATTATTTCTTTATAGATAATAATTTCTTGCCTACTATTAAATCTTGCAAGTACAACACATTGTTATTTCCGAGCATGCCCCTCTGATCTTGAAGCTAAAATCATTATACCCCACATACTCATCTTTTAGATGACGTCTTAACCCACTTCTATTAGCAGACGAGAACTGTACAGAATTTATATCAAAACAAATCAGTTTCTTCCTAGAGACAAATACATCCTCTGAGGTCTCTGCAGGAATACACTGGGAAACTCTAAATGCCTTCTTAAGAGGACAGATTATTTCATACCTTTCCCATAGAAATAAATTAAAAACCAAGAAGGTATCCGAGCTAACAAGCAAAATTACTAGAATAGATCAAGAACATGACAGGTGTCTAAGTGAGGCTCTTCATAGGAAAATGCAGGCTCTGCATTCAGAGCTCAACCTCTCAACAACCAATAAAACTGAACAACTCATTTTTAAATCAAGACATCATTACTATGAACACGGAGAGAAAGCTAATAAGCTCTTAGCTCAACAAATCCACAAGCAAGAAGTTTGCAGTGCAATCCCAGAAATCACCAACACGAACGGAGATAAAATCATTGACCATAAAAATATAATGCACATATTTATAGACTACTATAAATCCTTATATTCTACTGAGTTTAAAGAAGACAACACACAATCTAATGCATTTCTGGATACATTACAGATACCACAAATAGATACTTTTAGTGCAGAGGAACTAGATAAACCTCTGGTGCTATTAGAATTACTAGATGCTATAAAGTCACTTCAGAGTGGGAAAGCAGAATGCCCTGATGGCTACCCTGTAGAATTTTATAAGAAATTCTCCACTCAGTTAGCTCCCCTCTTATTAGCAACATTTACAGAAGCTAGAGACAATCAAATTCTACCTCAAACTTTTCGCCAAGCATTAATCACCGTCTTTGCTAAACAAAACAAGGACTTATTGCAATGTGCATCATACAGACCAATTTCACTTATGAATAATGATGTTAAGATAACTCTCCAAAGCAAGGTTATTATACATTTGCCTTTTAATATTAGTTTTTGTTTCTATATTTTTTCTGACCTAACTTGGAAATTCAGTTTAGTTTTAGTTTTCCTTCATCGTGTATTTTTAGTTTTAGTTTAGTTTGTATTTCACAAAGGCATTTGTATTTTATTTTTATATCCATTAGTTTCAGTTTTAGTTTTAGTAATTATGGCATGGAGCTCCTATGGAGTTTAGTATTGTATCACAATCAGACAGAACTGTACACTTAACAGATTTGGATACAAGTTTAATGTTAGTGGAATCTTACAACACTACATGGTTTACTATCTGGTTTTGTTTTTGTCTGATAAAAACAAGCATAATCAAAACTAGATAACTGAATATGAACAATTTTACACAGTTTTATAATTTTAAAAATATTTTGTCATGAAAATCACGGGGGCTTAGGAAGAACAGGGCTCTTAGACTTGAATCAGTGTGTAGACCCCACCTAGTTGTATTGAGGGAAACAAAGAAAAACCAGCATGTAGTGTCAAGGTTAGGGGCGACTTGAATAGCCCAACATAAAGGACAGTAAACCCACAATGAGTAGAGCAAAAGCAGGTAATAGGAGTACGGACAGGCATAAAACAACAGAGATAGCATCTGAGATATCTAAACTTGTTTATCCAGAGCAGGATCGCAGGAAACCTGGTGCCTACCGCAACAGGTTTGGATGTAAGGCAGGAAAAATCCCTGGTATGCAATTAGTATGATATATGGCTGATGTGAAGAACAAAAAGAATATGATATTTCAACTATCTATTTTGAGAGAGAGAGAAAAACATTGAAAAAGGGAGACAAATATTTTAAAAATATAATTCTGCTAATGGATTACTTTCACAATATCAGGTATTTTGAGTTGTGAATATGAACAAAAAGGATAAGTTAATAAATATATAATACAGTGCATCCGGAAAGTATTCACAGCGCATCACTTTTTCCACATTTTGTTATGTTACAGCCTTATTCCAAAATGGATTAAATTCATTTTTTTCCTCAGAATTCTACACACAACACCCCATAATGACAACGTGAAAAAAGTTTACTTGAGGTTTTTGCAAATTTATTAAAAATAAAAAAAAACTGAGAAATCACATGTACATAAGTATTCACTGCCTTTGCTCAATACTTTGTCGATGCACCTTTGGCAGCAATTACAGCCTCAAGTCTTTTTGAATATGATGCCACAAGCTTGGCACACCTATCCTAGGCCAGTTTCACCCATTCCTCTTTGCAGCACCTCTCAAGCTCCATCAGGTAGGATGGGAAGCGTCGGTGCACAGCCATTTTAAGATCTCTCCAGAGATGTTCAATCGGATTCAAGTCTGGGCTCTGGCTGGGCCACTCTGAGGTCAAGAGCTCTCTGGAGCAGGTTTTTATCCAGGATGTCTCTGTACATTGTTGCAGTCATCTTTCCCTTTATCCTGACTAGTCTCCCAGTCCCTGCCACTGAAAAACATCCCCACAGCATGATGCTGCCACCACCATGCTTCACTGTAGGGATGGTATTGGCCTGGTGATGAGCGGTGCCTGGTTTCCTCCAAATGTGATGCCTGGCATTCACACCAAAGAGTTCAATGTTTGTCTCATCAGACCAGAGAATTTTCTTTCTCATGGTCTGAGAGTCCTTCAGGTGCCTTTTGGCAAACTCCAGGAGGGCTTCCATGTGCCTTTTACTAAGGAGTGGCTTCCGTCTGGCCACTCTACCATACAGGCCTGATTGGTGGATTGCTTCAGAGATGGTTGTCCTTCTTGAAGGTTCTCCTCTCTCCACAGAGAACCTCTGGAGCTCTGACAGAGTGACCATTGGGTTCTTGGTCACCTCCCTGAGTAAGGCCCTTCTCTCCTGATCGCTCAGTTTAGATGGCCGGCCAGCTCTAGGAAGAGTCCTGGTGGTTTTGAACTTCTTCCACTTACGGATGATGGAGGCCACTGTGCTCATTGGGACCTTCAAAGCAGCAGAAATTTTTCTGTAATCTTCCCCAGATTTGTGCCTCGAGACAATCCTGTCTCGGAGGTCTACAGACCATTCCTTTGACTTCATGCTTGGTTTGTGCTCTGACATGAACTGTCAACTGTGGGACCTTATATAGACAGGTATGTGCGTTTCCAAATCATGTCCAATCAACTGAATTTACCACAGGTGGACTCCAATTAAGCTGCAGAAACATCTCAAGGATGATCAGGGGAAACAGGATGCACCTGAGCTCAATTTTGAGCTTCACGGCAAAGGCTGTGAATACTTATGTACATGTGCTTTCTCAATTTTTTTATTTTTAATAAATTTTAAAAATCTCAAGTAAACTTTTTTCACGTTGTCATTATGGGGTGTTGTGTGTAGAATTCTGAGGGAAAAAATTAATTTAATCCATTTTGGAATAAGGCTGTAACATAACAAAATGTGGAAAAAGTAATGCACTGTGAATACTTTCCAGATGCACTGTAAATACAAAAACCCATTATTATGTTTAGTTTTTCATCACTTGGCAGACTCTCTTAACCTACCTACCTTTGTTTGTATCGCTTTATTGTTAAACAATGTTTTTAAAGCAAAAGTGATAGGTCAGCAGCATACTATATATACATTGCCACACGGGAAGAGGTGGAGGATGTCATCAGGAAAATGAAACCGTCTACTAGTTCCCTGGACCCTTTCCCCTCACCCTTGCTGAGGGCCAACATTTCTGCCATCTCTCCACTTATCACCAGGATAATAAATCAGTCCCTCTTGGCTGGCCATATTCCTTCTGCACTAAAAACTGCTGTCATCAGACCTCTACTGAAAAAATCCACCTTGGATCCTGAAGTTCTCTCCAATTATAGGCCCATCTCCAATCTTCCATTTCTCTCCAAAGTCCTGGAAAAAATAGTTGCAGCACAACTTCACGATCATCTCAAACTGAACAATCTGTTTGAAAAGTTTCAGTCTGGTTTTCGCCCTGGCCATAGCACTGAAACAGCCCTGGTCAGGGTCACCAATGATCTTCTGATGACGGCAGATACTGGTTCACCTTCACTACTTATCCTCCTTGACCTGACAGCTGCTTTTGACACAATAGACCATAACATCCTTCTTCACCGTCTGCAATACACTATTGGACTCTCAGGAATTGTTCTAAATTGGTTTACATCATACCTGACTGGCAGAACTGAGCATGTCGCCCTTGGCAGCGCAAAGTCCCACACCCACAACGTCGCCTGTGGTGTTCCACAGGGCTCTGTGCTGGGCCCTATCCTTTTTACTATCTACATGCTCCCCCTTGGAACTGTCATTGGCAGACATGGTTTATCGTTCCATTGCTATGCCGATGACACTCAGCTTTACCTCAGGACTACTCCCACCTCCTCTACTGCTCCTCTGCCAACATCTACATTGTCTACCTGCCTGGAGGAGATAGAGGCTTGGATGAGGCTCAATTTTCTTCAGTTGAACAGATCCAAAACAGAAGCCATCTTAGTTGGTACATCACATCATCTTCGCTCTTCTGCCATCACCAGTATTACTTTCTCTGGCCAAAATATTCCTCTTTCCACATCTGTTACTAATTTGGGTGTTAGAATGGACTCCCAACTTACTTTTGACACCCACATCAAATATCTCTGTAAGTCATCTTTTTACCATCTCAAGAACATCGCCAAACTCCGCCCATTACTCACCCTGGCAGATGCAGAGAAGCTCGTCCATGCCTTTGTCTCTTCCAGGCTGGATTACTGTAATGCACTCCTCATTGGGATTCCTGGCAAGAGTATCCAGAGACTCCAGTATATTCAGAACAGCGCTGCCAGGATCCTGATGAGGGTGCGAAAGTATGATCACATCACCCCAATCCTGAAAACCCTTCACTGGCTCCCTGTTTCATTCAGAATAGAGTACAAGGTCTCCCTTCTTACCCATCAGTGCATTTATGGACATGCCCCTCTTTATCTACAGGAACTCCTTACCCCCCATAACTCCTTACGTTCCCTCCGCTCTGTACTCACTAACACTCTTCAAGTCCCCAGAACTAAGCTCAGCAGCATGGGTGACAGGGCGTTTTCATCGGTGGCGCCGAGGCTGTGGAATGCCCTCCCTGATTACCTGAGAGCTCCACAGTCGACTGAGGCCTTTAAGCGAAACCTAAAAACTCATCTTTTTAGAAAGTCATTTTGTTAAAGTATTTTATAGACTCTTCTGTTCTTTTTTTTTATTTTATTATTCTATTTTTACTCTGTAGCACTTTGGGATTGCTAAAATATAAAGTGCAATATAAATAAAATTTATTATTATTATTATTATTATTACTATTGATACTATATGATGACCTAGTCAGTCTCTCGATCACTGCCGTTTAATTTTCAAAAACCTCCCCTCGACTTTCTTGTGTATTCAGATATGGGGATGGATATTTGAGGAGTAAACCGCAAGACAATGATTATATTTTTATATTATGTACATTAAGGAACCATCAACAACAAATCAAATAAATGATATATTGAACAATTATTTTAAAAGTAAAGTTGAGTAATTCGAACTCTGTAGTTGCATGAATAAAAAAAAAATTGAGTATGTGTTCAGGTAACATACCACTTCCAGGTGATGGATGTGGCCCAAAAGTTAATATAGATCTACAATTGTGGTGTAACAACCACATGCTGAATTTCATCCATCTATGTAGTTGTTTTTGAGTTATCGTGTTTATACACACACACACACACACACACACACACACACACACACACACACACAATTCCAATAAACAGTATTTTTGGACTCTGGGAGGTCTATAACGTGAAGATTCATCAAAATATCGAGGTTGAATTTTTTCATGATTACTATACTTTCTCTGTACGTAGTATATGAGAAAGTAAAAAAGATTTCTCCTGTGCAAAGTCGCAGGTGAATTGCTGTCAACAAAAAGCAGTCATCTGAGAAATAAACTGAAACGTCACTCACTCATGATTTTTCTGTCTAACAGGACAAGTCAGTAATCAGGCAGGAGAAAAGCTGTTCATTACATCTTTTAATTACTCCTCTGCAAAATGCCTTAGAGGGAGCACTCTTCAAAAGCAGTCTGTTATAGCATGGTCAGAATGATCAGAGAAACAAAGAATAGAGTTTCATTTTATAAACTGTTGAATTTATATACAGTGTCAATTAGAGATGCACGATATATCGGGAACTGTATTGTTATCAGTTGATGCTCATTAAAAATGACGACATCGAAGTCGGTCAGATGTGTACATTGTAACCGATACAGCCAAACGATATAATTCAGGCTTGTCAACACTGTCAGTTCACTAAATAATTAAATGTTGTTTTCATTGTTTGGCTAGGCAGACGTTACGCTGCAGAAAAACATGCATGCAGGCGCAGCCCCTTGCGCTCACAAAAAATAAAAAAAAAAAACACCATGGGGTTTCCTAGTTTTGCAGACAGGAGCACTTCACGTGTTGTTTATTCATTGGGCAGGTATTGTTAGTAAAGCAGTATATTAGCCGTGTGGTCATATTTTTCTGTGAAAATGGAAGATAACAGAGTTGCTATCTGCTCTGCCTGCAAAAATGAGATAATGCGAGGAGGCTGCAGAATTAAATCTTTCAATACCACAAATTTAATTATCCATCTGAAGAACCATCATAACGAATTATACACAGAATTTCTAGGAGGTAATGCTACCGAAACGAAAGTTAAATCGGATGCTACCGGGCTCACTAGCGGTAGCCTCATACAACAAACCCTTCAAAATGTAAAGACGTTTCCTCAAGACAGCTCCAGAGCTAAAGGCATAACTACTAAAATAATGGAAATGAACGCACTTGATGACCAGCCTTTTTCCCTAGTTGAGGACGACGGATTTCGTCAATTATTACACCATTTAGCACCTCGGTACATTCTTCCAAGCCAGCGATACTTTGCAGATTTCTCACTGCCTGCATTATATGATGTGATTGTTACTCATATCCACAAGCTTTTAAGAAACAATGCCACCAGCATTAGCTTCACTACAGATATGTGGAGCTCAGAGGTCAGCCCCATGAGCATGTTGAGTCTAACGGCACACTGGATTGACGACAATTTTGAGTCAAAAAACATGGTGTTGCATGCTAAAGAGTTCTCCGGTTCTCATTCTGCAGCTTTAATCGCACAAGCTTTTAATTCCATGCTAGCAAAGTGGAACATTTCAAACAGTAATGTGCACGTTGTGCTTCGTGACAATGCTTGCAATATGCCAAAAGCTATGGAAGAAAGCGGCATTAAAAGTTTAAGCTACATGGCTCACACTTTGCAGCTTGCTGTAAATGAAGGCTTATTGAGCCAGAGAAGCATCTCCGACTGTGTTGTCATTGGGAGGCGAATAGTTACTCATTTTAAGCACTCACAGCTCGATGTTTCACGGCTGAGAGAAATACAAACAGACCTTGGTAACCCAACAAGAATGCTTCAGCAGGATGTTCCTACTCATTGGAACAGTACATATTATATGCTGAAAAGCCTGGTTGATCAGAAGCGCACTCTTGCTGTGTATGGTGCTGAATAGAGCTTTCTGCGTCTCTCACGGTGCATCAGTGGGGACTTGTGGAAAACATGATTACTCCAGCGATTCTCAACGTTTTTGCCCTTGTGAACCCCTTCAAAAAACCGGAATAAATTGGCGAACCCCCTGTGTAGTCATTACGATATACTACAGGTTTATCCTTGTACGCTGGATGTTTTGTTTCAGTGTGTCTATGAAGAAGTGATGATATTAAACTGCTGTTGGCCAGGACTTCATTACAAATTACACAAAGCGGTTTAGGTTCTGACTCATCCCCAGTAAATTAAGAACCCATTTGTAAATAGTCGCTGTCATATTTTTGTTTCTTCTCTTTTGTCTTACTATGTTCACCAATTATTTCCTTGCTTTCAGTCTGGAGAGATGATATCTCACAACAACTTTCAGTATCGTCACCCAATGTGGGTACCAAATCAGGGACTGAAGTAGAAGAAGTAGCAATTGAAGCTGCTCGTCCAGCTTTTCGTCAGACTTGATAAAACTACCCGTTTTTAACCATCGATCCATAATAAAATTACGGATTAATAATTATTCACTTTCACGTTTGATGTGCGCACATTTAAGTAAAAAGTCTTTATCGTAATTTATTTACACACACTATGCACTACCAATTTATCTTACTAAAATCACTCGTGGTTCTTAAGTGCGTTGTACAATTCAATTCGATTATACTCTCCCATGTCTGATCGCGGCGTTTTTATATCAGCAGAAGTTATTCTTGTTCTTTCGAGCATATTCAGGGTTCTCGGTTCACTGAATTGGAACTTTCCGGATCATACAAGAATGTACACACATCGGCAGCAGCGTAGCATCTCATCGCGTTACAGATTGTTACCTGTTGTGACTTGACAATTTTATGGAATCTTCCGTCGCAATGCGTAAGTGACTGAGGTAATTTTCATGAATTTGACATTTAATTGATTTGTTCACCCAATTTTATTATTGTATTATTAATAGTACTGTGAATATATTTTCCTACATTTAATATTTCATAAAGGGGTTCGCGAACCACTTGGGAATCACTGCTCTACTCGAACCATTTGAGCAACTTACTAAAGACATAAGCGCACATTCATCTACAATTGCGGACGTGATTCCATCTGCTGAAGCACTTACACGTCTGCTTAAAATCTGTGTCAAGACAGATTTAGGAGTTCAAACGGTGAAAACCACATTTTTGAAAAGGGTCTCAAAACGCTTCGGTAGTATATTCTCCAAGCCACTATACTATCTATTAACTGTCTTTGATCCACGGTACAAAGATCGATTTTTTTGACCAAGATTCCAGAAAACAAGTGCAAGAAACAACTGGTCAAGATGTCAGCTGGTGAAGGAGATGGTGAAAGCAACAGCGAACCACAAGAGAAAAAGATTTGCGCTCGGAGAGATGTTGCTGCTTCATTGCTGGAGATGAATGCAGAAATTCTTGAAGAAAATTTGTATGTGGCTGCACAACCACATTCAACTGCTGCCGAGGCAAAATAACAGGATTATAAAATTAACAATAATCATTGATCAGACGTCCCGAATGGGAAAAAAAAAAATAGTGTTACGGATTTCATTTTTTTTTTTTAAACACAAAACATACACTGCAGCTTCCAAATATCCAATCAGTATCATCAGTCAGCACTGCGAGGCGGCTTGCTGGGACCGTGTACAACTTAAGAGTGCGGAGCAAACTGCTCCGCAAACATTAGGGGAGAGAAAAAGGAACATGTTAACTTCATCACCTCGCTTTTTTCATCAGGTTTTTACAATTTATGTTTGCCAGATTGCCTACAAAACTGTCATTGCAGCGGTGCAGTTTGTGGGTTTTTCCATTGTACGTAGATAGTCGAGTCGCTGTGGAAAATTTGTGGAGGAATTTAATTTAGTGGGCACTTAGCAAAAAGGAGGAACATGTTCGCCTGCATGGTAGAATGTAGCTTCAAGTTTTGTACCTTGTGAAAGATGCGTCTCCTTTGTCTAAACTGCAAAAGATTTTAAGACAAGATTTACTCCAGTTTTAATGTAAGCATTACTTTAAGACAAAATCACCCTGAAATATACAGCAGTCTCTCAACATTTCAAGGCACACCTGCATACAAAGTGTTTCATTTTGGAACAGCTTGTGCTGTATATTTTAAAAGTGCATTCACATCACACTTTATACAGAATGCCCTTTATATGACCCAAATCATTATACATCAAGTTTTCAACATCACAAGTTTTTTTTAATGGCGGTGGTTGGTACAAGTGGTTGTCCTGTTTTTCTTTACCACAAATCTGGTCAACCTAATAATAATTTATTATTTTTTTATTATAATACAGGTAAAACGTTTGTAAACTTTTTTTTTCAGCTGAATAACTATCTCAGCGAGCCCCCTATCTTCAGAAATAACTGCGCCCTCCAGTATTGGAAAAGCAATGCAGCCCATTTCCCAACCTTGGCCAAGGCAGCGATCAAGTACCTATCGACCTACCTTGTACCAGTGTAGACAGTGAACTCCTTTTTTCACCTGTGTCAAGTATAGTAAATGAAAAGAGAAACAGGCTTGCTGGTGAAAAGGCAGAAATGCTTCTTTTTGTTAAGAAAAAACTACCATTTGTACTTTTAAAGAAGCCAACTTAAGCCCAGGGTTACTGGCTTCATTGTACCCTTTATTTTAGTTTTACTTAAAGTAATATGTCTGATTATAGTACAAAGAATATGCATTCATTTTTTTGTTAATATACCCAATGCCATGTTATGTAATGGCATGGTGTCTTGATGTGCTTAAGTTACTCAGAATGTGTATGTTAAGCAGATTTTTGTACATGACTTGGAGTATTTTTTCTATACAGATGAGCCATATCTTGCTCTTTTTCCCCCGCATAAAGTACTGGCTGCATATATAGCAAAGAAGAGCAGAAAATTCAGCAAGTTAATAAAAAGTTAATCCCTGTTTCACATACTACTGTTGTTTCTTTGATAATGCATGATATATTTTCAGCATACCTAAAATATTCGTACCTGAATAAAAAAATATCGGCCATCGGTTATCGGCATTGGCAAAGATGGACAAAAACATTTCGGTTATCAGTATCACCCAGAATTTCCATATCGGTGCTTCACTAGTATCAATCAATGCATACATTTTACTCTTGGTTGGTTCATTTTTTTTTACACCCAAATGACTTTTATATAATGAAAGTCTGTTATTTTCTGGTTCTTCTTATACCTTTTGTTGAGCCACCACCATTGAAATTTCTGTGCATATAACAACTGCCTATTCTGGTTGTTTTACAGGACATCTTGATTTCTTAGTCATCTCTTAGTTGTCTTTTAGTGCATTTTGTTGTTCACTTGACCTTTATCTGATTTTCTGATATGCTTGCATAGGTTTCTGACATTTTTTTAACACTTTATGCTGTTTCTTTAAGATGAATGCTATGTTACCCTAAAATTATTCTTCCACAATGCATGCTATGTGTGATGTAATAACATTGCAAAGTATCTACTTGATGGAAATCATGTTTTTGGAACACACATAATGTCACATTTCACTGAACACGTCTGACATTATTAGTTAAATGTTTTCTTTTTTTCTCCAGAATGAAATATGCAATAGCAAGTGGACATGAGGTTGAATTTAAAAGACACTACAATGATGTAGATTGATTGAATTGAATGTGCAGTTGCAGCAAGCAGAATAGTAAGGGGTAGAATAAAAGTTAGTTACTGCCTGCACGAAAGGTGAATGGAGCATTCTGTGGTTATTGTTTTAGCTCTAGCATTGGTGAATGTCAGTTTGCTGCACAGAGATGGGTGTTCTTATAAATGCTGTACATAAGTAAATAAATAATGAACTAATGTACCTGAGTGACTTAAGCATTTTTTTTTTTTTTTTTGCGGGTTGGATGTACACGATAACCTTCACTTTATAGACCACTTGACTTGCTTTTCTTTACATGCGTAGAGTATTTCAATTACTATAATGGAGAAATGTAAATATATTTTTTTATTTTTACATATCAATGACTAATTGTCTGATTTCACCATATATACATACATTTAAATAGTTTTTACTTAGATTTTAATTAGCCATTTTAGCTTAAATAGCATGGTTCCTACACACATTTGCATGCAAGTGTTTGATTTAATCCTTTGGATCTAATAACAAGACCTGCTTCTTGTAATTTCAATGTACAGTCTGGACTGTAAATATTAATAAATTCTGTAAGGTGAAGGGGTAAAATATTCATACCATTCCATGTCACTTGGGGAATATTGAAATCAACTTTTGATTTCATTTCAACCAATTTAGAGTTTAAGTATGGTACTAATATGGCCATACTTTGCTAACAGAGTGGATTGGCACAAAAAAAAAAAGACTCCACTTGCTTTTTAAATACCTTATTACACTTCCACACAGAATACACTTTTGGTGTTGTCTGCTCCCACCCACAGCAATAAAAGTACACCCCATGTCACAAATGTAAATCCTGCAGTGTTTACTGTCTCCTCCTCTAGTTCTACTTAATTCTTGTGGTATCATTGTGAATTAATTGCAGGCTGAAGCCTGAATGAACACAAATAAGTAAACCATTGTATTAATTAGGTTTAAAGCAAAATGAAAACCTTCATAATGAGAAACCTACTTATTTTTGTGTATTTCATGTTTGAAAAGACAGAATTTATACAGTTTACTGCATTAGTATTAGGCCTAAAAGATAGATCACTGTCAAGTATAATGCCTGTGTTTCTCACAGATACAACTAAAAATCAGTTTTTCTTCAGTATTTAGATAAATTGTTTTGGGTGTTCCAGATTTTTTTTCCTCAGTCATCCAGTGTTTTACCTTATTGAACCTGTTAACAAAGATGGGCATTTAGAATAATTTACAACGTCTAGTTTTCTTTTATTGGTTTATAGCCAGTATATTGTAGAAGCCTGCATTTCCATTTGTTTCATGCTTCAGTGTTAAATAAAGTCTACTATCAAAAATATAATCAGATATGCTTTATGCCCAACTGCAATATCTATAATAAATACATCATTTAACAGAATCCTAAATCTTGCATATAATGTGAATCTCATGTTACGTTGTGTATGGTGTAACATGAGATATTCATGAGATCATGAGATGAGATGTTTTATATATTCCTTGGCAAAAAGACTTAGACATGACATGCTGTTAAAAGTATATTTGTTAATGCATAAAGCTAACAGTTAGTATACATGCCAAGAAGAAAGGAAAACTTGTAACAGTGGAAAGACCAAGCAAAGAAATATCAGAATACTAGCCAAGAAAGTCATTACTGAGTGTCTGTCCCATATTTCCATCAAAATGTCAGTTAGTCAGTCAGTCATATTCCAACCCGCTATATCCTAACACAGGGTCACGGGGGTCTGCTGCAGCCAGTCCCAGCCAGCACAGGGCGCAGGGCAGGAATAAATCCCTGGGCAGGGCGCCAGCCCACCACAGGGCACACGCGCACACACACACCCACACACCAAGCACACACTAGGGACAATTTAGGATCGCCAATGCATCTAACCTGCATGTCTTTGGACTGTGGGAGGAAACTGGAGCACCCAGAGGAAACCCACGCAGACACGGGGAGAACATGCAAACTCCTCCATCAAAATGAAAATAGTAAACCAAAAATCAAAGTAGAAGCTAGAAAAAGTGGTTTTGAACACTAATAGATCTTTCTTAAGATTATCCGCAAACTTGGATGACCAGGAAATGCACAATGCCAACATTTTAATAATGAACACCCATCATGACCAGAGTAAAACTATAGACAACTATTCTGTGCTGGGAAAAAATTACATTTTGATTGTAGACTTTCATTTGGTTTCTCACCCCAGAATAAATTCTCATGGTCAAAAAGGCATGCGAAAGAAACAATCTATAAATGAGCCTGAATGTACCACTACTTGTTGGTTGTGAAAATTTTTTACTAACAAGTGAAGATGCGTAGAAATCACATATCTGTCTCATAGGAAAACTCAAGTTCTAGAGCCTACACTGGTCTTTTCACAAGTGGACATTTTTAAAGTATAAAGGCTATTATATCAATTTAAGCAAATAAGACGTTCTTTATTTTCTGATTTCATATTTATTCTTAGTCGCATTATGCAATGCGACAACAAAACATTATTACCCTTAAATCTCCTTTTAGTTTCCTTTTTTTTTTTTTTTTTTTTACACAATATAGTGCACACCTGATTGAAACTATGGTCTGAAGTTCTTTTATTTGTATTTTAACAACACAGGTGTAGTTTACCATTTTATTGGTGTTACCAGACACTCCTGTAAGATTTTTTTTTTTATATGGATGAGAGCAAGTAGAAAAAAAATCAAGTATGATTATATGTTTTGAGAATTTGGACCCTTCTTTAAAAAGAATGAAAGTGCATACTCTTAAAATTTTTACATGGCAGCCACAAGTGTTTAATGTGTCATAGAAGATGTAGTACATAACTGGTAGAGTTTGAGGAACTAAAACAGGCTGGTGAACAGAGTACTTTAGACTGATTTTTATAAATTGAATGGGCTTGTACTTCTTAAAGTATATTATTTATAGCATTTGTTACATTTTTGGATAGCTTTAAGAGGGCAGACATGTTTGGCTTTTCCTAATTAAGATATTTTTAATCCACTGACAGTAATCAGATACTTTACTATATTTTTCAATATAATTGCCTCAAAGATATCCATTTTGGAATGCTACTCTTCAAAATCACGTTGGAGCTACTATGGATTCTGTTATCCAGTGGCACTGACAACTTCTGTGCCCTGACCTATCCTAAAGAACCTCACCACAAAGTTTAGAATCAGCATTAACACGCCCTGTGTTTTTGTGCTTGTGTTCTGTAGGGCAGCGACTCTTTGGCGAGACTATCCTAGGCCTGACCCAAGGTTCTGTCTCGGACCTGCTGGCCCGACCAAAACCCTGGCACAAGCTCAGTCTGAAGGGGAGGGAGCCCTTTGTGCGTATGCAGCTCTGGCTGAGTGACCCGCACAACGTCGAGAAGCTAATGGACATGAAGCGCATGGAGAAGAAAGGTAATTGCCCACCGTCTCCGCTCTTTCTCCTCTTCCTGTTCCTTGTCCTTCTCTATCACATAATAAAATTAGGACTATGTTCAGTGATGTCAAGTGGGCAGGTGTTAACAGCGGTAGTCACCCTGAGAAAAAGATATTGCTAGCCTTTTCAGTTTGCTAACCTCTCCAGCTGCTGTCCCAGCTCTGTTCACTGCCTTACACTTACAGTGAAATGTTGCAATGAAACAGAGCCTTCCTATGTATTACTTTCTTTACTTTCTGCTATAAACATGTTAATTAAATAAGTACTGTAACTCATCTGCTACAGTTTGTGATCTCATTTGATTCATCTGTTTGGGTTCATCCACATCTGTCCAATATTGGAGGCTATGGAAACAACTTATAATGTAAAAAATGTTGCGGATTCTCTGAACTAGACTTCTAGATAGGTTGGGCTTTCAGAGAAGTCAAACAGCCGAATAATATTTTAAAGGTTAATCAGAATCAGAATCTTTTTTTTGGGAAATAGTTTTTGTAAAGCATCAGTTATAAAGAGTGTATTGTTACATCATAGATCCGCTGTACATTTCCTAGCTGAAAATGTGAATTGTTGAATGAAGTGTT
Organism: Erpetoichthys calabaricus; assembly: GCF_900747795.2. Classification (NCBI taxonomy): domain Eukaryota; kingdom Metazoa; phylum Chordata; class Cladistia; order Polypteriformes; family Polypteridae; genus Erpetoichthys; species Erpetoichthys calabaricus. The sequence goes on from NC_041401.2 coordinate 100,376,138, forward strand.
ATGATCTATGGAAATCATTTTTAACTGGTGATTTAAATAAATATTGCAGTTGAATAGAGTTAAGCTGGATTGGGTCACAGGTATTGTAACAGTTAGTTGTGAAGGCAGTTTAAAACACATGATTTACTGGTTACCAATGAAAGTCCTATTATTTTATTGGAAAACAAGTGGATTTAGTACCTCAGTAGCTATATGTGTGTTATAGTAAGGTTGAATTAGAAGTACTATGGTTTATTTATTTATTTATTTTTTTTTAATAAAACTTTGACATCTGAACATCAAGTTGTGTATTTTATTTAGAAATGTCCCCTTTGGGAACAGAGACCCCCCCCCCAGTGCCAATGCATCTGTATACAGTAAATATTCAACATCTAATTATAACTAGTTTGCAAACACTAACATTGTCTCTATTTTGTAGAAAGGACTGCTTAAAAAACAAATCCATTACAACTTGTAAGTCCAGAAATGGAATTTAACTGTAATATTTTTCATTAGTCTTAATTATAACTGATTTAGTGTGTTTTCCCAAAAGACATTTTTTGGGGATTTTTTTTAGCAGTTTTGGTCTTAACAATGCATTTTACTTCCACAGCAATATTTTTTGCCACAACCATCAAATCATTGTCAGAGTGTACATTTCTGATAGGTTAAGTTTTTCTACACAATTCATTATGTATGAGTATTACTTGTGTGGCGGGAGACACACTGAGAAAGAGAGAGAGAGAGAGAACAAAAGACAAAGCCAATAAAGCACCTTATATCGTGTGTTATTTGTTCACAGTGATAGTGATTAAAATTTGAGTATTGTTATCAAATGTTGTAAATGTGTGAAAGATTCGCCACCTAGTGGTAGATAATGACTTTGATTTTTATTTCTAAGTATTTAATGTTGATAATGTTAAGTAATGTCTAATATCTATAGTTTCAATTAGTACATGTTATTTACTGATTCATTGTATAGTCCTGAGTAAGTAGCACTTTCTCTGACTTTATTGCATTTATAAATGTAGTTTCCTCAGTATCGCTCACAGATGTTAAGCACAAAAGCATATTTGCCACATTTAAACATAGGTTTCTGGAATGTGTTGTCAGCACAAGTAAAAGGTTAAAACCTAGGAAAAATTGACATAATTTGCAAATTTATCATACATTTGCGGTCTTGTGAACATTTTCATATTTTTTTGAATATCAGAATGTATTTAAAATGCAAGAAAACTTTTTGGGTTTTTGCATTGTCGTGCTTTCTTTGGTAAGATGTAATTTTAAATAGGGATTAGGAGAAGAAATGTACCGTAATTTATAAAAATAACTAAGGTGGGTCAGTCTCTATCTTTCATCATCAAAAATGAATATCATATACAGTATTCACACTTTGTTCATGAAGATCAACGACGTGAGTCAGAGCTGAAACACTAACAATTTTAGAAATTGCAGTCGAATTTAGGTAAAACTAAGGTGATGTATATAGCCTTAGCTCACCTGTGTAGCACTTGATGTAGCCTCCTCACAGCTTCAGATATCTTGTTTGTTTTTCTTTTTTTTAACATAAATTCCAAAAAAGCAAGTCAAGTTTAACAAACTATGTTCGAAAAAAACATCTTGGTTTGAATTCCAGCCAAAATGTAAGATTTTGTTTTACTCTGGGAACTCTGGTTTATAATGTTTGGCAACTTTAAATTGTCCTGGTTTTGAGTGAGTCTGATTATTTGTGTGAGTGTGTCTAGTGATTGTCTAGTATTCCATCTAGTGATTTCTTTTACTGCTGTCTGTAATGAATACTAATCATGGCAGTTTACATTTCCAGGCACTTAATGGATCTGTTTACTTAGGCTTGTGCAGATGGAGCTTAGTCAGGTCAAGTAACTTATTACTTCACACAGCTGGTCAGAAGCAAGAAGTTAACTGACAGCTTCTAGGGTAAGATTCCAGGACATAATAATACACCACAATACTTTGTCTACATACATATTTGTGCAATTTGCTGAACTGAGGTCTAAACTGTAGACTGCAAAAAATGGAAGGCATATAGTAGCTGCCACCAGCAGTGAAGTGGAACTCTTTTGGAACTGAATCTAGAATACAGTGCATCCGGAAGTATTCACAGCGCATCACTTTTTCCACATTTTGTAGTGTTACAGCCTTATTCCAAAATGGATTAAATTCATTTTTTTCCTCAGAATTCTACACACAACACCCCATAATGACAACGTGAAAAAAGTTTACTTGAGATTTTTGCAAATTTATTAAAAATAAATAAATTGAGAAAGCACAAGTATTTACAGCCTTTGCCATGAAGCTCAAAATTAAGCTCAGGTGCATCCTGTTTCCCCTGATCATCCTTGAGATGTTTCTGCAGCTTAATTGGAGTCCACCTGTGGTAAATTCAGTTGATTGGACATGATTTGGAAAGGCACACACCTGTCTATATAAGGTCCCACAGTTGACAGTTCATGTCAGAGCACAAACCAAGCATAAAGTCAAAGGAATTGTCTGTAGACCTCCGAGACAGGATTGTCTCGAGGCACAAATCTGGGAAAGGTTACAGAAAAATTTCTGCTGCTTTGAAGGTCCCAATGAGCATAGTGGCCTCCATCATCCGTAAGTGGAAGAAGTTCGAAACCACCAGGACTCTTCCTAGAGCTGGCTGGCCATCTAAATTGAGCGATCGGGGGAGAAGGACCTTAGTTAGGGAGGTGACCAAGAACCCGATGGTCACTCTGTCAGAGCTCCAGAGGTTCTCTGTGGAGAGAGGAGAACCTTCCAGAAGGACAACCATCTCTGCAGCAATCCACCAATCAGGCCTGTATGGTAGAGTAGCCAGACGGAAGCCACTCCTTAGTAAAAGGCACATGGCAGCCTGCCTGGTGTTTGCCAAAAGGCACCTGAAGGACTCTCAGACCAAGAGAAAGAAAATTATCTGGTCTGATGAGACAAACATTGAACTCTTCGGTGTGAATGTCAGGCGTCACATTTGGAGGAAACCAGGCACCGCTCATCACCAGGCCAATACCATCCCTACAGTGAAGCATGGTGGTGGCAGCATCATGCTGTGGGGATGTTTTTCAGTGGCAGGGACTGGGAGACTAGTCAGGATAAAGGGAAAAATGACTGCAGCAATGTACAGAGACATCCTGGATGAAAACCTGCTCCAGAGAGCTCTTGACCTCAGACTGGGGCGACGGTTCATCTTTCAGCAGGACAACGACCCTAAGCACACAGACAAGATATCAATGGAGTGGCTTCAGGACAACTCTGTGAATGTCCTTGAGTGGCCCAGCCAGAGCCCAAACTTGAATCTGATTGAACATCTCTGGAGAGATCTTAAAATGGCTGTGCACCGATGCTTCCCATCCTACCTGATGGAGCTTGAGAGGTGCTGCAAATATTGTGGCATCATATTCAAAAAGACTTGAGGCTGTAATTGCTGCCAAAGGTGCATCGACAAAGTATTGAGCAAAGGCAGTGAATACTTATGTAAATGTGATTTCTCAGTTTTTTTTATTTTTAATAAATTAAATTTTTTTTAATAAAAAAACCTCAAGTAAACTTTTTTCACGTTGTCACTATGGGGTTTTGTTTGTAGAATTCTGAGGAAAAAAATGAATTTAATCCATTTTGGAATAAAGCTGTAACATAACAAAATGTGGAAAAAGTGATGCCCTGTGAATACTTTCCGGATGCACTGTATATTATCTTTGTATAATGTATCTGACTTTACTACACAGGTAAAGAATGAGAAATCCAAAAAAAAGGACTATTATACACTTGACTTTGATGCTTTTTCACAAGTAATTGTTTTGACTTAAATACATTTTAATATTGAATTGCCGTTTGTATGAGCAGCAGTGTCAAAAAGTAAAGTTGAGTCTGTACTAGGATTCATTTGGCTGCATGTTGACTCTATAGCACAACCTGCTGTGCTGAAATTGCCCCTGCTAATAGCTCTTGTTGCAGTGGTACGCCTTTAGCCCCCCATGCCCAATTTGACATCACTCTTTTATGGGGCACAATCATTCAAATAATATTAGTTATAATGTCAACTGGTAACCTTATATAATAACAACATTTACAGCACCATTTGTTTATTATTATTGTTTTTATTCATTAAGTGTTCTGTTCTGCAAAACGAGGGGTTTGAAATGATCCCATACTTGCCATTTTATGCAGACTTGGCCCAGTATGTATACCTTTTGTTCCTCAATATGCAGTTTTTTATGTTGGATGCACTGTGTCAGTGACTAAGACATCAAGTCAGATACAGACAAGGCTGGTTTAATACCCTTGCAGGACCCTGGGTTGATCATTCTTTTAACAGTGCAGCGCCCGGACACCATGTTGTTTAATGCAATGCGATATTTTTCACTTTTGATTTAATCTCGAGATGTGATCATCTCTGACATATTGGCAAACCGTTACTCCATCATTTCATCCTGCCACCTTTTCAGGCGGAAGCTGTGTGTTCATAATTAGTGAAAGGCCCCATCCTGTCATGCCCTGATTATAGATCCGCCCCTGCAAACAGACATGTGTTTTAAATCTGTCCCTTTATATGTTTGTATTATGTAATTAATCATTTGTAAAATCTATACTTGTATTTTACCTGTGAACTTGTTACAGCTCTTTGAGCCAGCACTCAGTGGAAAACATTTTAAAAAATAAACATAGCTTTTTAAAGTATTTACCCAATATCAAAGTGAGTTTTCTTCCAGTTATTGTCCACTGGTTTATTTTTAGAAGTAAGAGACTCTACATTTGGATTACTTTTGGTTAAAAATGATTATAATTGGATGGATGGATTGATGGGTTGCATAAAGAGCTTACAGTATCTAACAAAAGTGAGTACACCCCTCTTTTCATGGGTCAACGCTGAAGATACTGTATGACACTTTGATACAATGTAAAGTAGTCAGTGTACAGCTTGTATAACAGTGTAAATTTGCTGTCCCCTCAAAATAACTCAACACACAGCCATTAACGTCTAAACTGTTGGCAATAAAAGAAAGTACACCCGTAAGTGAAAAATGTCCAAATTGTGCCCAATTAGCCATTTTCCCTCCCCGGTGTGATGTGACTCATTAGTGTTACAAGGTCTCAGGTGTGAATGGGGAGCAGATGTGTTAAATATCACTCTCACACTCATACTGGTCACTGGAAGTTCAACAAATAAAGACGTACACATTATTTATCAACCTATATGATAAATGTTACACATTTTTTTAACACTCCACTATAAGCAATAAATTTTAAAAAGCCAGCAATGAAGACTTACATTTGTGCTTTCCACTTAATGGAACAGAAATCAGTAATACAATGCCTCTTTTTCAAAGAATCTAAGAGTCCTAGTGCGGAAAGAGTAGGTATGTAAACTGCTGTAATTTTTTGCCAGCCTTGCGCTGTCCTTCAAACAACTGAACACACATTTGTTATTGCTTCTACTGGACAGCCCTAGAGACCTGAATTCAAGTACAGTAATCCCTCCTCCATCGCGGGGGTTGCGTTCCAGAGCCACCCGCGAAATAAGAAAATCCGCGAAGTAGAAACCATATGTTTATATGGTTATTTTTATATTGTCATGCTTGGGTCACAGATTTGCGCAGAAACACAGGAGGTTGTAGAGAGACAGGAACGTTATTCAAACACTGCAAACAAACATTTGTCTCTTTTTCAAAAGTTTAAACTGTGCTCCATGACAAGACAGAGATGACAGTTCTGTCTCACAATTAAAAGAATGCAAACATATCTTCCTCTTCAAAGGAAACAGACAGTAAAGCAAACAAATCAATAGGGCTGTTTGGCTTGTAAGTATGCGAAGCACCGCGGCACAAAGCTGTTGAAGGCGGCAGCTCACACCCCCTCAGTCAGGAGCAGGGAGAGAGAGACAGATAAAAAAATCAATACGTGCCCTTTGAGCTTTTAAGTATGCGAAGCACCGTGCAGCATACTTAAAAGCTGCACACAGAAGGTAGCAACGTGAAGATAATCTTTCAGCATTTTCAGACGAGCGTCCGTATCGTCTAGTTGTGCGAACAGCCCCCCTGCTCACACCCCCTACGTCAGGATCACAGATAGTCAGCGCAAGAGAGAGAGAAAGAAAAGTAAGTTGGGTAGCTTCTCAGCCATCTGCCAATAGCGTCCCTTGTATGAAATCAACTGGGAAAACCAACTGAGGAAGCATGTACCAGAAATTAAAAGACCCATTGTCCTCAGAAACCCGCGAAGCAGCGAAAAATCCGCGATATATATTTAAATATGCTTACATATAAAATCCGCGATGGAGTGAAGCCGCGAAAGGCGAAGCGCGATATAGCGAGGGATTACTGTAATGCAGTATGTATATATGTCTCCATGTAGCTTCCATGTTATTGTGGCTTCTCATTGTTCATCTCAGCTCCATTCAATTTTAATTATGAGGTGTTGCCATTTTAATTTAGGCAGTTCATAGCCATTATATTTTCCTGAGCAGTGGGTGGTTGTGAGGCTCTCAGCTTACTTTACATTTAAATCTGTTGTGCTGTATTTGTCAAATAATGATGATGTCAGAGGTTATCATGATGATGTAGCACCATTTGAGGTGCAGTATCCCATTTATTTTATTTTATTTTTTTTGTGAGATTCAAGTTCACATACCATTTGCATGTCCTGATAGTAATTAGCAAAAGGAGAACAGATATGATTAGCTAGGTCAGTTAATGTTAACATTAGAGAAGTCTGCACTCTTAAAACAAACATTATGATGTGACCCCATCAGAACATTTATGTCAACAACACTACTGAACATTCGTAATTAAAAAAAAATTAGTTGATGATGGGAACTGAATCATAAATGTTTGAGACAAGTAATTTGATAAGACAATTTGTGGAAACATCACTCTGCCGAGCCTACTGACTTTCTATACAGTGAGAGCAGCAGAGCTTCTGACGCTCAGGCACTGATAATGGCATTGTTTGAAAAGAAGCTAAAGTGTGACCCTGATAGTAAGATGTCAAAGAGCATTACAAATAAACTGAGTTAATATAGTCTTGGGTGACATTTTTAAGATATACTGTGGAATGATTAGGATTCTGTAATTCAATTTGATTCACAATTTACTTAAGCAAGCAGACAGTTTTTTTAAGACACTGCATTATCAAAGGTTATTTGCTTGTAATTTCATATATGAGCACTCCTCTTAGGTAGGTTACCCATCAAAAAGCATGACATGTAGAGCTCTGAAATGAGCTCATTGTCATTTTTGAATTTGACTGTTCAGTAGATTGACTGTAATTTTTGCTTAAAGAAAGGCATTCTAAATGTACAAGAAATATTTTGTTCACACATAGCTGCTGCTTTCACAGTGGCATTTTAAAAAAATGCTTGAAAATCAGAACACTGCAAAAAGCAAAGGGTGTGTTTTTATACAACATAATGCCTAAAATGTTTCAAAAGCAATGACAAATGCTTCTCTACCCAGTTTGCATTGTTTGGCTTATACTTTGCAGCTATTTGTAAGTGAAGGGATGATCTCCCAGTGTAGCATAAATAGTATTGTAGCAATTGTAACACAATTAGTTGGACATTTTAAACATCCACTACTTATATACTTCTGGTTGCAGAGTGTACAGACAAAATAAAGGCAGCCAAACTAAAGACCATAACAAAATGTGCTAACTAGTTAGAACAGCTTATACTTTATGTGCTGCAAAACCTTCAAGAGCAGAAAAATGCTTTATGTGCATATACTGCAGACTTTGGTTTACTAATCACTGTCAATGCAAAACAAATGGAGTCTCACTGAAAACACTATTATTCTCTCATTTTTGAGGAACTTATGAAAAGGGTAAGTTCCCTTCTATAGTGAGAATGAAACATGTTACCTGTCAGTCATTGCATTGAAAAGACTACAAGAAGAAAGTGCTGGTATGGATAACCGAGTGAAAACAGCAAAAAATCATTATTGTTGAAGGCATTCAGCAGAGCTTAAACAACATTGAGGCTGAGCTGTTTTACTGTGTGGTTTTGGTTCATTAATCCAGGGTTTGCTAACAGCTTTTACACTAATTAAAAATCTAACAGAACACTTATAAATAAGTTTACAGTTAATTGTTTCAAAAAAAGAATGTCATTTGTACTTGCAAAAACAGTAAATTACCACATTTACACATTTAATAAACACTTTCTTGTTTTTATTACTAATTGATAAAGCTCACTCAATATTGTATAATGTCAACAATAAAGTAAATGAATGTTTGTAAAATTTAACTGTATAAATACATAATTATGGTTTCTGTTTTAATTGAACACATGGTACAGGGTTGCTACTTCATCTAAATAAAAGAGCAACAAATGTTGGGAGTTTTTTTATTAATTGTTTTAGAAAAGATGTGCAAAACCCATCATGAGGAGGCCGAGATGTGTTCTTTTATGGCTATGTTCTTTGTTGAGGTTTTATGTGTTATGGTCTCTCTCTGACAAACTTTTTTCCTACGCTTGCTGAACTGGCATTAGCTTCCCTGTTTGCAACCTATCTGAGTTTTCAACAAGCAAATATTTAGCTCTGCTTCACACTTACTCTGTGAAAAAAAAACACATTATTAGGCAAGGAAACTGAGATGCTACTTTTCCTAAAGAAAAACATCCCATCAATATTAAAGGGAAATACAACAGCTTTAAAGCCCCACTTAATCTTGTGACAAAACTTTGTTTCGTATTGTTACATTCTTTTTATTTTAGAATTTGCTTAACTTTCCATTACGGTTCTAATCTTTTTTTGTTTTAATGATAGTTCAAATTGCAATGGTAATGTACTAAAACATTTTCAGCGCTGCAGGCTGAATAAATGTTTTCTTATACACTACTAAGTTTATGAAGCACATGCTGTAATAAGAGTTTTTCACTAGTACCTGTTAATTTGTTGAATAAATCTCATTTCCTATTATATGTTTTTCACACGTGTGTGTTTGTGTGTGAATGTATAAATGTGTGTGTGTATGTATATTATATATATATATATATATATATATATATATATATATATATATATATATATATATATATATATATATATATATATATATATACCCTAAGTTCTTGTCTATAAGCCGGACTCATGTATTAGCCGGAGACCAAAAATCATACGAATTTTTAAAATAAAATCGTATCATAGATAAGCCGGACTCATGGATAAGCCGAACGTACTATAACCTATAACTAATAGAAGGGAGGGAGGTCAGTGGTCTCACTCGCGCCCATTTAATTTCTTTAAGGGGGGAGAGAGTGTGAGATATTGGTGTCTCTCTCACTCCCCGCATGGCGCGGTTGGAGCGGCCGGAGCGCGTTCTTTCTGCTCTGGGCATCGCCGAGTCAACACGAGCGCGTAGCGGTCATTTAAATTGTGATTTTATATGTAAGCATATTTAAATATATATCGCGGATTTCTGCGGACAATGGGTCTTTTAATTTCTGGTACATGCTTCCTCAGTTGGTTTGCCCAGTTGATTTCATACAAGGGACGCTATTGGCAGATGGCTGAGAAGCTATCCAGCTTACTTTCTCTCTCTCTCTCTCTCTCTCTCTCTCTTGCGCTGACGTAGGGGGGTGTGAGCAGGGGGGCTGTGTGCAGCTGCTTCCTGAAAGAAATGCTGCACGGAGCTTCGCATACTTAAAAGCTCAAAGGGCACGTATTGATTTTTTTTATCTGTCTCTCTCTATCTCTCTCTCTCTCTCTCTCTCTTCCTCTCTCTTCCTGCTCCTGACAGAGGGGGTGTGAGCTGCCGCCTTCAACAGCTTTGTACCGGCGGTGCTTCGCATACTTAAAAGCCAAAAAACCCTATTGATTTTTTTTTTGACTGCTTGCTTTGCACTCCTTTGAAAAGGAAGATATGTTTGCATTCTTTTAATTGTGAGACAGAACTGTCATCTCTGTCTTGTCATGGAGCACAGTTTAAACTTTTGAAAAAGAGACAAATGTTTGTTTGCAGTGTTTGAATAACGTTCCTGTCTCTCTACAACCTCCTGTGTTTCTGCGCAAATCTGTGACCCAAGCATGACAATATAAAAATAACCATATAAACATATGGTTTCTACTTCGCGGATATTCTTATTTCACGGGTGGCTCTGGAACGCAACCCCCGCGATGGATGTATAAGCCGGACTTATGTATAAGCCGATATTCTATTTTTTCATTTTCACAACTTTTTTCCTTAGATAAGCCGCGGCTTATTGACAAGAACTTAGGGTATATATATGTATATGTATATATTTACACTGTGTATATATATATATATATATATATATATATATATATATATACTGTATATATATTGTGGCGGGCGGCCAGGTCCCATGCCCCTTCTACATATGTTCCAGGGGAGCAGCCATGGACATCTCACTACCTCCCCCGGGACGCTTGGTGGCAGCCTCCCTGGCTGACGATGGTGCCTCAGTTTCCCGCAGGTTTCATGGGAGATGGAGTTCTACACAACCCTGTGGGGATCTGGGGTGGCCGCCAGGGGGTGCCGCATGGAGCCAGGAACCCACCTGGACATCTCTGCAGCCCCACCCAGAAGTGCAATTAGCCACAGGTGATCAAACACCTGGAGCACTTCCGGGTGGGCTATAAAAAGGTCCAGCATCCACCACTCAGGAGCCAGAATCGGGAGGAAGAAGACGAGGTTGCCTGGGAGGAGCTTTGGTGCCAGAGGAAGGACTTGTTTATTGTTTGTGCTAGTTAAAGTGCTTGTGGGACTGTGTTGGGACTGTGTTGGGCCTGTGGGACACGGGGAAGGTGTGCCCCACGGCTGAAGAGAAATAAAAAAGGTCTGTTTATTTTACACGTGCCTCTGCATCAGTCTGTGCCGGGTCGGACGCTATATAGCACCTTTCACTATATATATATATATATATATATATATATATATATATATATATATATATATATATATACACATACACACACACGCACACAGAGCATACAGAAAAAATATAAAATATGTAATGCAAAGTTGGTTGACCCACTCACTTATCAACAAAAACTCTGAAATTTGGCAGGGTGGTACATATACGCAAGCAGGAACCTGCTAAGAAAGGACATTTTGACATATCAGTTTTTATGTGTAAACCTCACTCCCCTGTAGAAAAACTAAAATTAAAATAAATTAAATTTTTTTAATGAATTGTATTATAACAAAATAACATTCTGTACAATGAAGTCAAGCTTAACAAAACTAAATCCAACCCCACGTAAGAGAAAGAGTGGAAGGCTAACAGCCAAAGTAAAACTTTTAAGAGTAGAAAAGAGGGAAGGGAATCCTTTTCCCCAATATAAATGCTTATTTTAAAATGTTATTGATTAGATCCTGTCAGGTTTTAAATAAGTTTTGAACAGACCCAGTAAGTGAGAATTTGATGTTTTCCAAGTTTAAATAGTAAATAACATAAGTTACTCACTGACATAAAAGAGGTGGGCTAGGATTCTTCCAGCTGAGCAAGATACTGTAAGTCTATGTGCTACTAGTAAGGTAAAGGAAATCACAGTTTGTTTGTCCTTCTCCACTTTAAGCACATCTGGGAGTACACCAAACATAGCTGTTAATAGATTAGGAGTGATTGTGACACCAAGGCTGTCTGAAATTTAAAGATTTTGGTCCAGAATGATGTTACTTTGGTACATGCCCAAAATGTGTTTCCCAGTGAGGCTAGAGGCTGGAGCTCGATTTCAGTGTTCGCAGGCTGGGTTTTGCCCTGGAAACATTTTGGACAATTTTTTAATGAGATTTTAAGTTGAATAATCATATGCTTTGCATATATGGAGCTAGAGTGAATTCTGTGAATGGCTGCCTTCCACTCCTTTTCTGAAATGTTAAGTAAGGAATCCTTTTCCCACAGTACTCTGGGATCTTAAAGGAAAGGACTTGAAAATCTTATATATTATAAAAATGCCATTGGAGTCTTCAAGACTGATCAATATATCTTCTGGAATAGAAATAGGTGGGGAGGTGTGGAAAATTGGGCAGATTCTGTTCAGTAAAGTTTCTAATTTGAAAGCAGTGGAAAAATCGTGGTGATGGGAAGTTATATTTGAAGTGTAATTGTTCATAGGATGCAAAGAAATTATCTGTATGCAGTTCTCTAAATGATTTAATCCTGTACATTTTCCTAACATTAAAAACCGTATAAGTTTGAGAGGGTGGGAAAAGGTGGTTATCATGTAGAGGTGCAACAGATAAAAGCTTCTTTATCTTGTGGTGCTTCCTACATTGGTTCCATATTCTGAGTAAATGAAGGACAATTGAGTTGTCAAAGTCCAGGTATTTATAGCGTGTATATTTGCCTCCCACTAATAAAATTGAAAGTTTGGTAGTGCCATACCACCTTCTGCTTTATGTTGTTGTAGAGTCTCCCTTTGGATCCATGGATGTTTTGAATTCTAAATAAATGAGGTTATGATTGAATCTTAATTTCTTAAATGATTTGTTAATGTGTATGGGGATGTTTTGAAATGGATAAAGAATCTTGGGAAGTATATTCATCTTGACAGTGTTGATTCATTCTTCTTGCTAAAGTGAGATGGAGGGTAGACCATCTACAGTATGCATATCTTAGATAGATAGATAGATAGATAGATAGATAGATAGATAGATAGATAGATAGATAGATAGATAGATAGATAGATAGATAGATAGATACTTTATTAATCCCCAAGGGGAAATTCACATACTCCCGCAGCAGCATACTGATAAAAACAATAATAATTAAAGAGTGATAAAAATGAAGTTAAAAAATGCAAGGTGGAGAGTGTGAGGCAGGTATAACAGTCAATAACATTATATAATGTTAACGTTTACCCCCTGTGGAATTGAAGAGTCGCATAGTGTGGGGGAGGAATGATCTCCTCAGTCTGTCAGTGGAGCAGGACAGTGATAGCAGTCTGTCGCTGATGCTGCTCCACTGTCTGGAGATGATACTGTTCAGTGGATGCAGTGGATTCTCCATGATTGACAGGAGCCTGCTGAGCACCCGTCGCTCTGCCACAGATGTCAAACTATCCACCTTCGTGCCTACAGTAGAGCCTGCCTTCCTCACCAGTTTGTCCAGGCGTGAGGCGTCCCTCTTCTTTATGCTACCTCTCCAGCACAACACCGCGTAGAAGAGGGCGCTTGCAACAACTGTCTGATAGAACATCTGCAGCATCTTATTGCAGATGTTAAAGAACGCCAGACTTCTAAGGAAGTATAGTCAGCTCTGTCCTCTCTTGAACAGGACCGAAGAAAGCACAGTCCCCTGCGGCGCTCCTGTGCCGCTGACCACAATGTCAGACCTGCAGTTCCCGAGACACACATACTGAGGTCTGTCTGTAAGATAGTTCACGATCCATGCCACCAGGTATGAATCTACTCCCATCTCTGTCAGCTTGTCCCGAAGGAGCAGAGGTTGGATGCTGTTGAAGGTGCTAGAGAAGTCCAAAAACATAATTCTTACTGCACCACTGCCTCTGTCCAAGTGGGAGATGGATTGGTGTAGCATGTAGATGATGGCATCCTCCGCTCCCACCTTCTCCTGGTATGCGAACTGCATAGGGTCGAGGGCGTTTCGGACCTGTGACCTCAGATGGTGAAGCAGCAGCCACTCCATGGTCTTCATCACATGTGACGTCAGGGCGACAGGCCTGAAGTCATTCAGCTCACTAGGACGTCATACCTTTGGGACAGGTGTGATGCAAGATGTTTTCCAAAGCCTCAGGACTCTCCCCTGTTCCAGGCTCAGGTTGAAGATGCGCTGTAGAGGACTCCCCAGCTCCAACGCACAGGCCATCAACAGTCGTGGCTGTACTCCATCTGGACCCACTGCTTTGCTGGCACGTCTTGTCTTGTTTAAGTTTTACCCCTAGGTTTTTAAACCGATCTGCAATAATTAAAGGGAAGGTGTCCAATCTAATATTGTGTGCTAGCACTGGAAAAAAAGCACACTTTTATTCAAATTAATTTTGGGTCCAGATATCTTCTGAAATTCTGCTAGTGTTGTTAGGACTGCTGGCACAGAATTTTGTGGGTCTTATATGTACAGTACTATGTCATCTGCATAAAGTGATATTTTCTGTTCAAGTCCTTTTCTGATAATCCCCTTCCCTTTATCTCAGATGCATTTTGAAAGTGAACAGCCAATGGCTCAGTGGTGATTGCAGAGAGCAGTGTTGATAAGGGGCATCCTTGTCTAGTACTGTGTTCTAGTTTAAAGTAGTCTGAAATAATGTTGTTAATACGAAATGAAGCTTCTGGACTGGTATACAGTACAGTAATCCCTCCCCCATCGCGGGGGTTGCGTTCCAGACCCCCCCACGAAAGGTGAAAATCTGCGAAGTAGAAACCATATGTTTATATGGTTATTTTTATATTGTCATGCTTGGGTCACAGATTTGCACAGAAACACAGGAGGTTGTAGAGAGACAGGAACGTTATTCAAACACTGCAAACAAACATTTGTCTCTTTTTCAAAAGTTTAAACTGTGCTCCATGACAAGACAGAGATGACAGTTCCGTCTCACAATTAAAAGAATGCAAACATATCTTCCTCTTCAAAGGAGTGCGCGTCAGGAGCAGAGACTGTCAGAAAGAGAGAGGAAAGCAAACAAATCAATAGGGCTGTTTGGCTTTTAAGTAAGCACCGCGGGAGTGCGCGTCAGGAGCAGAGACTGTCAGAAAGAGAGAGGATAGCAAACAAATCAATAGGGCTGTTTGGCTTTTAAGTAAGCACAAAGCTGTTGAAGGCGGCAGCTCACACCCCCTCCGTCAGGAGCAGAGAGAGAGAGACAGAGAAAAACAAACAATCAAAAATCAATACGTGCCCATCGAGCTTTTAAGTATGCGAAGCACCGTGCAGCATGTCGCTTCACGAAGCAGCTGCACAGAAGGTAGCAACATGAAGATAATCTTTCAGCATTTTTAGACGAGCGTCCCTATCGTCTAGGTGTGCGAACAGCCCCCCTGCTCAATCCCCCTACGTCAGGATCAGAGAAAGTCAGCGCGAGAGAGAGAGAGAAAAGTAAGTTGGGTAGCTTCTCAGCCATCTGCCAATAGCGTCCCTTGTATGAAATCAACTGGGCAAACCAACTGAGGAAGCATGTACCAGAAATTAAAAGACCCATTGTCTGCAGAAATCCGCGAACCAGCAAAAAATCCGCGATATATATTTAAATATGCTTACATATAAAATCCGCGATAGAGTGAAGCCGCGAAAGGCGAAGCGCGATATAGCGAGGGATTACTGCAGTTTGATACACATGAACGTATGTTTGGGCCAAACCGACATTTGTGCAATGTGGTGAAGTGGTAGTCCCATTAAACCTGGGTGTTAGACTTTATGGGTGAATACATTACATTAAACAGGTGTTAAAGATTGAAAACTAACTTTAATGAATCTGGTTTTGACTTGTTATATTACCAAAGGAAGCAGTTTCTCAATCCTTCTAGCTAGAACTTTGGAGAATATCTTAACATCATTATTCAGAAATAAGATTGGTCTGTATGATGCACATTGTAGTAAGTCCTTATTTTTCTTAGGAAAGACGATAACTAATGATTGAAGAAACGTTCGAGGTAGAATTTTATTTTCTCTGGCTTTTAAAAATCTTCAAAATTAAAATTTTTACATTTTTAAAAACATCATAATCAAGTACATTCTCTTCGTTATGTGATGTGACTTGAGTTATTCCAAAACTATACTGATAAAAGAGGGAAATGTAAGCACCAGACAGTATCAGAAAAAATAAATTAAAAAAATCTGTGGTTAAATATGTATAAAGAAATTGCAAGAGGAACAGAATTGTGATTGCTACATATATTTGTTTTCAAATAATGTATGCACGTCCTTAGCAATGATATTTAACATTTAATTTGGAAAAAATCTGAATTTGCATAAGCTACCCTAATTTGGGGTGTTCATAAGAAATGTAATGATTTACTTCATCGGACGTATATAATAAACAAAAAAAGTTGCATCAAATATAATATTTGAAATATTAAAATATGTGCTTTAAATTTTTAAAGTCAAAATATTCCTGCTAATAATAGGGGAAAAATACAAAATATCTTTATATTTGTAATCACTGACCTTGAAATAGTCTAAAACAGGGATGTCCAACTCCGGTCCTGGTGGGCTGCAGTGGCTGCAGGTTTTCATTCTGGCCCCTTTCCTAATCAGCGACCGGTTTTCACTGCTAATTAACTCTTTTTCCTTTCATTTTAATAGCCTTGTTTTTACGGTTTTCAGTCCTCCGAATTAATTTGTTTCTTCATTAAATGGCAGCCAAACAGAAATGAGACGTGAAATGAGCCAAAAGATGACCAGCTAAATTGGAACGTCAAACTCCAGCCAATTTCACTCCAACCAATTTCTTAACAAGAAGCCAGTTCTTGCTGTTCATTAAAGCTGTTATTGAATATCGTGACTTGTTGCTGCTCTCATTCTGCCACAACAGTCTGCTGAGTTTCTGTTTTTTCTTAAACCACTGTCAAGATGTTTTGGTGACCTAAGCAGACCAATAAGACAGAGACCTTCACCTTTCTTTATTTTCAGGTTAGCTGATCATGTGGCGGCTTGTTTTGTGTCTCATTATTTTTTGGCTGCTCATTAAGGAAAAAGAAACAACTAAGGGGTCTGAGTCACATCGCTTAAAACTAAGGCAAATCAAGTTAATTGGCAGCAAAAACGTCTCACTAATTAAGAAGATGGTTAAAATGAACACCTACTGTCACTTCGACCCACCAGGACCGGAGTTGGACACACCTAGTCTAAAACAATACCTCATATGCTTATAGATGAAATTCATTATTTTTTAACTCCTGGAAGTGGCTCTTAAAATGTATTATTATTATTAGGATCACTGGTAAAGAATCGAATATCAAAACTATTATCATATTCATGATCAGCAGCCTTGAAGTAGCAGAAACCAACACTCCACTTGCCTATATTACCAGCCCCCATTTTTTTGCTGAAAACACCTATTAGTTTACTGTTTATCTGTAGAGTGTAATTTCCTCTGCACAATATGGCCTAAAAATTCGGATTTCTTGGGTCTAGATGGCCAAAAATAGGGGAAAGCTCCCCAAAAGCTCAATGTCTTGCATAACTAGACATCAAGATGAGTTGAACTGTATATCATATGTGGGGGATTTGTTGTACTGGTGAATCAGGAGGAGCTGGATAAAAAAAATAATAAAGTGATTTCAAAGAGTTCATAATTCTTATGAACTAGAGTAAAAAAGAAAATAAATTCTGGATGGAAAGCTAAACTCACTGGTTTGTTGTATGTTTGAATACTGGTAGCTGCCATGGAGAACTAAGAAAGTTAAGAGACTGAGAAGCAGGGAAAAGAAGAAGAATTACTAGTTTCAGAAGATTCAGTAGTGTATGGGAGGTTAAAATCTTTTGTGCTTTGAATAATTTTTTTGTTCATGAGGATTCTGTATTTTTGAAGTTTAATTTTCAAGCTTTGTTTTGATGTACTGTATGACTTTGTACTGTATTTTTTTGTTTGAGAAAGATTTTAGTTCAATTTGTCTCTTTTAAATATTTTGTGTGTCACAGTGCCATTGTAGAAAGTGCAACAAGTGGGTCATAAAGACTTTCTAATAAATATCAGTGCAGCACAGGAACCCCTTTGTCCAAGATAAGGATTTGATTAGTGAATAAGCACAGTAAAATAATCTTGAACTTGAAGCTCTTTTGTCTCGACTCCATTGTTTTGCTAGTGTTTTGGCTATGGTAAAATATAATAATTCTGGTGAACTACTCTTTGTAATTCTTGTCAATCTATGATACTGATAAAACGTATTGCTTAAAAACAACTCATAACCCTTCTGAAAGGCTACCTTCTGTTTTCAATTCTATTTTCAGTCTTTGGGAAAGACTTCTTGTTTTGTTTATTCCCAAAAGAGAAACATATGTCCTGGTTAGCTGGTTTAAACATCATAGCACTTAAATACTCTTTGTCAGGAAATTTTCAATTGCAATCAGTTTGGGATAAAGTCAGCTGTTATGCGCCCATAACTGGCATTAACACCATAAAGAGAGTCATATCCAGTTATTCAGTAAGCAATGTAATTCATGTTTTAGTTCAATTTCAATCTAAAATGAGTACCCCACCTTAAAATTTTATCTGTTATTCACTCCTCTTTGTTTGTAGTGATGACCCAAAACACTTTCTAATCTCATGTCTTTTATGAAAAACGGAGGCAAACAAATTCCTGATACATTGCAGCTGACTCAGGACACAGCTTGACCAACACCAAACAAACCGAACCATAGGTCAGGCGTCTTACCCAACAGTGGCTTATTTCTTAGCTATCAAGACACTTCACATGACATAAACATTGCGAAGTATTGTCTGAGAGGGGTATGCATTTAAAGATTAAAGGCTGAAAGACAAACAAGTGAAAACATTACCTGGTTGAAAGTATAGCTTATATTTGTGTAGTCTAAGATGATTCAACAAGCAGACGGTCAATTCATTAGTGTAGTTTCATTTTGAAAAATCCTATAGTATTGTGGTTGTGATTTACCACTATGAATGTAAATATAGCCACCAGTGAATAAAGAGGGATACAGTTCTTTAACACAAAATCTTGTCTTTTGAGGATGCTTCACTGTCATTCACAAGATTATTTAAAGGAAATTGTTTATTTAATAATTTACAAGTGTTTGAGACATTTTGAGCATTTATCTAGATACATAACATTAAGACTATGCAGCTCTAGGATTATGCATTTTGTATTGGACATTTTGATATTGTTTGCTGTTGTATGATGTTTTAACTATTGTGTCAGGAATTTAGATATCTCCATTCTCCTTGTAAACATGAGATACAAAATTTTTCTCAGCTATCACAACATCATGTATCGTAACAGATGCAAAATTTACGATTTTCAGACAAAGTATTTTTTGAAGATAATTCAATTTCATAATTGCTATTTTATTTTATGGAATCACATTACCTAATAGTATTGATTTTGTAATTAGAAACTAGTCAACTTTGCTTTAATTGATGCAAAAAATTATTTTGTTCATTTTTTCACATATATTGACTCCTTGTTATAGAAAATAAGAGGTGCTTTCAGCGTGTCTCCAGTATACTGTATTACAAGTAGAAGCATCTCAGAAGTGCTATTTATTTTTTTGGGTATTATTTGGTTTTCATCTTGATGATTATAAATAAAAATCACACACATTTAGCACAGGCTTTTTCCTATCATAATTATATAATTTTGACCCCATCACAATACATTTCATGTACAGTATATAGTACTTGGCTGTAAACTTCATTATATATTGTAAAATTAAAAAAAATTGAAATGCTCATATCTTGCAAGTCCTATAAGGAAACCATATACAGCTTTTATCCTAGTGAATAGAAATAGATAAATACTGTATATAATTTAGTTAAACAGCTTTTAAATACACAGTTTAGTATTGTTTAATTTGTATTAAACCTGATCACTTATCTTTATTTGACTACATTTTATTTTCTAGCTTACATGAAGCGACGTCATAGTTCAGTAAGTGACAGCCAACCTGTCGACAGCAGTTTGACCACAATCGACTACAGTCAAGGAGCCAGCCCCCAGCACCAGCATCATCAGCTGAAAAAGCCTCGTGTTGTACTGGCCCCTGAAGAGAAGGAGGCTCTCAAGCGAGCTTACCAGCAAAAGCCCTACCCTTCCCCTAAAACCATTGAGGAACTTGCTAACCAACTCAACCTCAAAACAAGCACTGTCATTAACTGGTTCCACAACTACAGGTAAGTTGGGTGAGGTGAAGTACAGGTCCACACCATTCCTTTTTGCACATCCAGCAATCCAATTAAGACTTAACCATCATTTTCAGTGGGATTATGCTATACACACAAAGGAAAGGTGTCTCATGGATCATATATAAAACTTGGAGACAAGAATTTGGTGCAGTTCATTTTCTATCTGTCATAAGTGACCTTCATATGTCACATTGCTCAGTTTGACTTGTTGCATTTGGTACAGGTTTTTGAGCTTTCGTCAGACTTAGAGATTTATTAACTAGTTATAACAAATATGATTCTGATATCCCTATCATCTTTGACATGCCCTCTATTTCCTTAGACTATCTAGTACTCTTTAACTTGTCCTTCTCTGTAAGGTTTCTTGCAAACCGTGTAGGTTAGCATTGTCCACTCTCGCGTCAAGTGATCAGAAGAAATGATCAATACCACTTGATCTTTATTTGGCATTCTTTTTGTCTTTCCTTGCCTGCAAACTAAACCATGAATTATTTTCTTAGAATATAAATTCACTCAAACTGAGTTGTGTTCTACCTACCCCCAGTTTGCAATAAATTGAGGCTCTTTCCACTATCAACCTAAGCCATGTTAAACTAGGTTTTGTTATAATTTGTTCATTTAAAATAGTACTGTATAATGTTGTCCTAGCATGTTTCGGAGCAGTGACTATATGAACTCCACTATTAACATTTGTGTTGGCTGCAGCAGGGCTAATGTAGTTTATTTTGGTATCTTACATTTTATCAAAATTGCTAAGTGTGAATCTGTTCTTGGACTTGATTTTTTCACAACTATAAAATAAAGTCTTTTTGTTAACATGCTTACATAAAAAGTCTTCAAATAATTTTTAATTTGCTTGATCTCAGCAAAATATTCTTAAAATACGGATCAGACATCATTATTCTGATTAATCATTTAAAACTGTCTTTGGTTTAACTACAGTGTGAGTGCGTCTTTACTCAAAAATCTGATCACAAGCCCACAATGCTCAGTTTATAAACTGAAATGCTTTTGAAGATGAGTATGACATTTGTATTTTGTTTGTTTGCCATATTGATTGATTATTATACAAGCATTATGTTACATACAGTTGTGCTTGAAAGTTTGTGAACCCTTTAGAATTTTCTATATTTCTGCATAAATATGACTTAAAACATCATCAGATTTTCACTCAAGTCCTAAAAGTAGATAAAGAGAAACCAGTTAAACAAATGAGACAAAAATATTATACTTTGGTCATTTATTTATTGAGGAAAATGATCGAATATTACATATTTGTGAGAGGCAAAAGTATGTGAACCTCTAGGATTAGCAGTTAGTTTGAAGTTGAAAGTAGAGTTAGGTGTTTTCAATCAATGGGAGTGGGCACCCTGTGTTATTTAAAGAACAGGGATCTATCAAAGTCTACTGTTCACAACACATGTTTGTAGAAGTGTATCATGGCACGAACAAAGGAGATTTCTGAGGACCTCAGAAAAAGAGTTGTTGATGCTCATCAGGCTGGAAAAGGTTACAAAACCATCTCTAAAGAGTTTGGACTCCACCAATCCACAGTCAGACAGATTGTGTACAAATGGAGGAAATTCAAGACCATCGTTACCCTCCCCAGGAGTGGTCAACCAGCAAAGATCACTCCAAGAGCAAGGCGTGTAATAGTCATCTAGGTCACAAAGGACCCCAGGGTAACTTCTAAGCAACTGAAGGCCTCTCTCACATTGGCTAATGTTCACGTTCAGGAGTCCACCATCAGGAGAACACTGAACAACAATGGTGTGCATGGCAGGGTTGCAAGGAGAAAGCCTCTGCTCTCCAAAAAAAACATTGCTGCTCGTCTGCAGTTTGCTAAAGATCACGTGGACAAACCAGAAGGCTATTGAAAGAATGTTTTGTGGACGGATGAGACCAAAATAGAACTTTTTGGTGTAAATGAAAAGTGCTATGTTTGGAGAAAGGAAAACACTGCATTCCAG
This sequence comes from Erpetoichthys calabaricus, assembly GCF_900747795.2. Classification (NCBI taxonomy): domain Eukaryota; kingdom Metazoa; phylum Chordata; class Cladistia; order Polypteriformes; family Polypteridae; genus Erpetoichthys; species Erpetoichthys calabaricus. The sequence continues at coordinate 100,397,889 of NC_041401.2, forward strand.
CATAAGAACCTTATCCCATCTGTGAAACATGGTGGTGGTAGTATCATGGTTTGGGTCTGTTTTGCTGCATCTGGGCCAGGACGGCTTGCCTTCATTGATGGAACAATGAATTCTGAATTATATCAGAGAATTCTAAAGGAAAATGTCAGGACATCTATCCCTGAACTGAATCTCAAGAGAAGGTGGGTCATGCAGCACGACAACGACCCTAAGCACACAAGTTGTTCTACCAAAGAATGGTTAAAGAAGAATAAACTTAATGTTTTGGAATGGCCAAGTCAAAGTCCTGACCTTAATCCAATCGAAATGTTGTGGAAGGACCTGAAGCGAGCAGTTAATGTGAGGAAACCCACCAACATCCCAGAGTTGAAACTGTTCTGTACGGAGGAATGGGTAAAATTCCTCCAAGCCGGTGTGCAGGACTGATCAACAGTTACCGGAAATGTTTAGTTGCAGTTATTGCTGCAAAAGGGGGTCACATCAGATACTGAAAGCAAAGGTTCACATACTTTTGCCACTCACAAATATGTAATATTCGATCATTTTCCTTAAAAAATAAATGACCAAGTATAATATTTTTGTCTCATTTGTTTAACTGGTTTCTCTTTATCTACTTTTAGGACTTGAGTGAAAATCTGATGATGTTTTAGGTCATATTTATGCAGAAATATAGAAAATTGTAAAGGGTTCACAAACTTTCAAGCACAACTGTAGCACCGGTGCATTGTATGACCAAAGTATGTGGACGCAGGTTAATAAAATAAAGCACATGGCCATTCAGTCTCCATTGACAAACATTGGCAGTAGAAAGGGTCGAACTGAAAAGCTCAGCGATGTTAAAACACTGCACTATTATAAAGTTCCACTTTGCAATTTACGTGAAATTTCTGCTGTGCTAGGTCTTCCCTGGTCAAATATAAGTGCTGTTATTGTGAAGTGGAAGTGTCTAGGATCAACAACAGCCAGGCCTTGAAGTTGTAGACCATTCAAACTCTCAGAGTGAGGCCAATGAGTACTGAAACACATAGAGTCTACACATTGACAATCGTCTGTTAGCGTCATTCATAGCAGAGTTCCAAACTGGTTCTGGAAGCAACATCAGCACAAGAACTGTGCATTGGGTGCTTCATGAAATGGATTTCCATGGCTGAGCAACTGCCCGCAAGCCTAAGATCACTATATGCAACATCAAGCAACAGCTGCAGTGGTGTAAAGTATGCTGCCATTGGACTCTGGAGTAGCGGAAATGTGTTCTCTGTAATGATGTATTACGCTTCATTGTCTTAAAGTCTGATTGATGAATTTGACAGATTCCAGAACAATGGTGCCTTTCAGACTGCCCAGTGAATATAATAAAGTTTGGTGGAAGAGAAATGATGGTCAAAGATTGTTTTTCAGGGATTGTGCTAGGTCCTTTGGTTCCAGGGAAGAGTACTGTTAATGCAACAGCATACAAAACATTTTAGACAATTGTGCAATTCCAACTTTGTCTTACATGTGTATACAGGGTGACAGTCTGAGAGAAAAAAGCACCAAATATTTGTAGTTCTTTTTGTGTACAGGGTAATGACACATTCATATCTTCAGTTGTTAAAAAGTTATTGTTATAGCCAACTCTTCCTAATTAAAAGGAAAATAATATTAAAATGTTTAAGTGCCGTGGTTACAGTCTTCATGCCACTAGTAAAAGAAACTCCAAACAAATCTACAGAAAAAAAGTTAATGTGATTTGGTGAGGTAAAAAGTCATTTCTGAAGCAGTGGATCTCCACTGAATCATGTTGTCCAACTAAAAAGATTTGAGACAGTCTTGCCAGGTGGTAATCATGATACAGTACCCTCTAGGGATCAACAGGCTTCTCCTACCTCAAAATGAAATAGCTTAGTCAAAGTGCATACATAAACTCTAGTGAGGTTTTATATGACCTGATGTGAGAAGTTCATATTTGAAAATCCACACTTGTGTGACTTGCAGCAGTCTTTTAAAAGGAAGAGAGGGCCAAAACGTTTTCAATAGTGGTGTGAAAGACTAAGCAATTAACTGCTGGAAATACCTGGTTGCTGGTATTCTAGCTGAAGATTACAAAGCCAATTATTTAGTTATGGGGCAATTCCCTTTTCACATAGATTAATAGACATTTCATCACTTTCTTTAATCTATGAATGAAATATGTCCCCCTATATTGTGGGTTATTTGTTCACTCAGGGTTACTTTTACCTAATGATTTTTGTTGGTCATAACAGCTACCGTTATGTCATAAAGTAAAAAAACAGGGAGACAAAATTTTTTTGGTGGCGGTTTTTTCAGGTGAAAGGTCAGTAATTTTCTTACATAAGTTTTGTTCAGTAAGTAATATAAAATCATTCTGCCATTTTGGCAAATTTTGACTCATTTGTATTTTTGGATGATGGAATGCAGATCACACTAATAGCCTACGCTCTTTCATTGCCATTAAGATGGTAAAACACAGGGGTTGTCAGAAGCTATGTTGATCCAAGTTGACTTGTACCTAAGTCATGCCCAGTACAGCTTAACAATGTGAAAAATTCTATATTTAGTGCATACTAGAAATTTTGATTACTTCTTCCAAAGCTGTCTAGACTACATTCAGTCTGAATCCGAGGTGATACTAGAAGACTTAAAAGTGGCATGTGAGAGAGAATCCTTCCTGACAATTTTAGTTACCATGTCTATTCCAGCTTTCAGATTTGGTGAGGAACAACTATGCATGTCAGTATGTTGCCTTCTTTAACTGGACAAAAGTGAAAAGGGGTTAAAATTAACTGTATACTTTCATCTGCACACTTCACTTAATCCTGAGTCCTTTGTGAATAAACTTATGAAGCACATACTGTAAATGTAATAACATTTCCTTGTGACCTTATCCTTCCTATAAATTGTGACTTTGATTCCTTCTTCACCTGTACTTATTTTATTCTAGCCTTCCATTTCTGTCTTACTGATTTCTGACATTTCTTTTCTCCTTTTTGCCTTTCATTTGTCATCCAAATACTCTTTGGCAAAAGTAATATACAGTGTTGCCTTGCTTTTTATTCCTCCTTACTTTACATGGAAAATGTACCAAATGCTCACATAGAGGGTTTCACTTGAGTTAGTCATTGGTAGCCTCTAGGATATCTTCTAGTCTTGATGGTCACTTAGACATCTTTCTTTGTCAAGAAAAGCTAAGACAAATATAAGAGACATACTGAAAAGTATTTGTTCTAGGTACATTCATTTAGTCACAATTCTAAAAACTTAATTCTATTCTGTTTTCATTTTGGTGCCCCACAGGTCCAGGATCCGCAGGGAGCTCTTCATTGAGGAAATCCAGGCAGGCAGCCAAGGTGCACCTACTGAGAGTGGCTCTCCTACATCTCGAGCCTGTAAGACCAGTGGTGAACGGGACAGTTGTGATGGCACTGAGTCTGATGGAACTATGGAAAGCAGACCAGGAGTTGCCTTGGGGCCTGATGACTGTGGGGTGACTTCAGAGGGAGAGGGTCCTGACTCCAGAGAAGAAGGAGGAACCCAAACTCCCAACCGCTCCCCTGCCCTGCAGGACGCCACTACCTCAGCATCCAGTATACCCGGCACCAGTGGCCACAAGGGTGGTGCCCTCCAGAGCTTGTTCAGCTTTCCAGAGACAACTCCAGCCTCTGCCAAGAATCCCAGGGATAGCAGTCTGCGCAAAAAAAAGGCTGCCAACCTAAACAACATCATCCATCGCTTAGAGAAGGCTGCTAGTCGAGAAGAGCCCTCTGAGTGGGAGTTTTGAGATGTTTGGGGGCTTTTTTTGTTGTTTTTGTATTTTTTTAAACATTCATGCAGTCTTTTTTGCAGAGGCAAAGCCTGGCAGAAAAGTGAAGAAAAAGGTCAGTTGGAATTCAGAAGTGAGGGAATCTTAAAAAAACTACAAGGACCTCCGTCTGGTTTTTATTTGTGAAGCACTTAATGCCCTGCTGGCCACAGGGCCTTCCCACCATAGGCCAAATGGTGCAAAAAGATTTAGAAGCCTAACTGAAAAGGAGAACCAGAGACCCTAAGGAGCATTAAAATCCTAGGATACCATGCAGTTTTCAGAAGAAAAAAACTTAAGAAGCAATTTTTTTCTCTGCAAAGAGGGCATGTTGCCCTCAAAAATGTTTTTGAATAATTGTTTTCTGCGTGAATTTTCTTCACACTGTTGAGCTGAATAACTGTTACAGCGTTTGCCTTGTCGTGCGTGTGTGTGTGCGTGCATTTTGGGTTTTTTCCCCTTTTTTTGTTCTTTGGTGTCAAAGAATGAGCAAGAAAATGAAATAAGAATCCCAAGTATATATATATATAAATATATATATATATATATATATATATATATATATATATATATATATATATATACATATATGTAAATGGGGGAGGGATCTTCATAAATACATGCTCCCCACAAGCTACTTTTTTCTTCTTTTTCTTTTCCCCTGATGCTGCCATTTAATGGCGTTGATGTTCCAGTACACTATCAACTACTTTAAGAAGAAAAGGATAAAAGGAACACTTTTTTTGCGTGTGTAAAAGAAAAACCAGTTTTATAGCTGTTTGGTTGCCACTAAGAGATTGCACAGTCTGTTGACTCTAAACACACTAGTTTGTGGAACTCCTAAGTATTTTGGGGGAAAAACACTTGATGTTTAAAACTTTGGGAAAAGACACATTCATTTCACTTATTTTTTAACTAAAAACGGCTATGTCAGGATAAAAATCAATTTGTAGTAGCTGATTTTAGTGTTTTCTTGTGAGTGGACTAGAATTCTTGATATGTAGTGCACATTTGTTTCATAGCTTTAATTGACTACTAGGTCATTAAAAGGGGGAGAGTTTTTTTGAAATACACTCCATTTTAGGCCAAAATCAGGAGACATGAACAGATTGAGAAAATATTTAAGCTTAGCTATTTAAAAAAAAGGAAAAGACAGAAAAGAACCTGCTTTTTATCCTCTAACCACAAAACACGCTGTTCAGACCTCATGGGCAGGAGTGCTGTTTGGCACAGTTGTGAAGCATGGCGTTGGGCTTGCTTGTGGCATTGTTTGTCCCATTTCCAAGCATCTTTCTTATAGCTGCATTGAAACAGCACAGTGTGCACATCCCAAAGAGCCTAGATGTTCAAAACAGACAGAAGAGACTGAAGCAATCTATTAAGGTTTAGTGTTTTAAGATACAGCTACATTATAGAAAGAGCAAGCAATGTTAAAACAGATGGCTCTCTTTGGGTTTCACTTTGCTTGCCTCTCCTGCCCTATATCTCATTTAAACTAGTGTTCATATGTTAGCTGTTTGTCTGTTTTGGCCATTGGGAGTCCCTTCAAATTGTTTGTGTTCTTTATTTTTGATATGGAGTATTTCTCAGGACCTAAGGAAATGTCTTAAGGGATATTTACACAGGATACATTGATGGCATTTGCTTTCAAAAATGTCAAGAATTCTGGACATTTTAAATGACACTTTTTTTTAAATGTTTTAACCCAAAGAAAAACTGCTTCAAATCCATACAAATTTAGGTATCACCCCTGGGTTGCATGGTCAGAGGTGATGAGGTTAGACTCTGAAAACAACTTTCTAAATATGGAAGGGTAGTAGAGCTGAGTGTAGTACATGTTATTGCAAATTTTTTTCAAAAGAAAAAATCAGATATAAGTACTACTTTTATATTTAATCTTATTTTTTTTGTTCCCCTTAAACCTGAACCATCCTTTATAGCTGTTTTGTAAAAGTAATCACTTTTAGACTTTGTAATATTATGAATACAGAACACCCTTGTGTTGAAAGTTAAGGTGGTGCAATTACTACCATTGCCAGTTGATTTATTTATAATACAACTTTCAGAGCTACTGTGGCAATCTATGTAGAGTAAGTTTAATTATAATTTGAACTGTTGTGTATGTTGATTTTCTATTTCACTGGAATCTGTTTGGATCTGACACCAAAGGAAGACATGCAGGTGACCATAAATCTGACATTTTTGTGAAGTACTATAAGCAAAGCAGCTAATTATTTGCAATAAGCCAATAAAAAAATTTAAGTTTTGGATCAGTTTTACTCATGTACCACTTTCATGTTGGGGCTACTGATCCATTATGTGCAATGTATGCTTTTGCTTATCGACATTAAACTAAAGTGGAAGTAAAACTGGGAGCCATTAGTTCAAGACTGGCGGCAAGGTAAGACTTGGGATACCTTTGCTTTTTGTTTACACAGTTGTCGGGGATAGAATTACTCATAATGTGTACCTAGTAAGACATTATTGCAAGCAAAAACTCAACCTCTTACATCAATTTCTACCCTGTGTAAATATCCTTTTATTTGTTTACCCCATCGTAATATGTGTATATAGTTTTACACATGAACAAAAAATATGCACCTCTAAACTGCAACCAATGCCTGGCCCCTCTAAGACGCACATCTTCAACTCTACTGTGCCTCATGCCTCTCTTTGCCCGTATGTGTGTGAGAATGTTGTATAGTTGAGAGTGTGGGTGTGCACGAGAGCAATTTGTGACACAAGCAAGATTTTCTAGGTTTGTGTGAGTTTTCTTTTTCTTTTTTTTTTCTTTTTTGTATGTACCTTGCACATGTAGAGTGCACAACTGCCACCCTTTCTTTTTAATAAGCTGCGTTTATCCATCAATGGCTTCACCAACGTTTGATGTTTGTAGGTTCCTTTTTATGCCATATTTTACAAGACTTACAATAGATTATTGCAGTATATAATGAATTTTGTTTCTTATTGTTTTAGCTTATTTATAGGTGCTGTATTTTTATTTGAAGTTTTTTGGTTAGAAAATAATTAAAAAGGGGGGCAATTTTTTTTTTTTTTTTTTTTGTTTTTTTTTAGATTGATAGACTGCCGGCAGTATTGGGTAATATTTACAAGATTTAGTTGTCATACATGTATATTAATGAACTGAAGACTATTTTGAAAATGTCATTTATATTATTTCAAGAGAAGATAAAAAGTAATAATAAGAAAAGCCAGTTATGAAAACATTACATGGTGCATTCATAACTCAATTTTATTATTGTCATAACAGGTTTATTTTGGGGTTTATTTGACTGTATTGTGTTTGTGTGTGTCCATCCTTTTTCTTAACATTAATTCCTGGATGCCTCATCATGCTTCTACACATTTGACTGATATGTGTTAGTATTTCTTTATGTGTTGGACAGCTGCAGAACCTATTTTAGCACAAATTATCCTTTTCAGTTTCTTTTTTTAATACTGTCTGATTTGATTCTTTGATGCACCAACAGAAAAGCACTTAGCTGTTTTGTACCAAGTGTTCTTAAGGTAACTCTTTAGAAAAATAGGGGAGCCAAAGGTGACGTGCGCACCTATGAGCCCTTGGATGCAGAAGAATTGTGGCAAAGGCCACCGCCTCGCTGCTAAGCAGCAGGCTTGGCAAAGGTGACTGGAGGGAAATTTGGCCCAAAACAAAACATTAATTAGAAACGGTCTTAGGCATGGTTTTTAACTATGATATTTCTGGTTTATGTCTACCTGAGAAAAATAAAGTAGTCAAAAATGTAACAGCAATCAAGGCTGTTTACCAGGAGCCCTAGGTTGTGTCCATCTGACAGAAAAAATTAAAAATATACAAGCAGGCGTATCTGTGTTGACCAAAAGTTGACCTAGGTTGTGTCCAAATAATAAAACGGTGCTGAATTGTACAGTTTCTGTAGATTATTTTTGACTGTTTGCAGGGCATACATACAGTGGACATATTAAGGTTTCTAGTAAAATACAATACTTTTTTTAATTTGTTTTTTGTTTTTCTTTTAGTCCATGTGGATGAGCTATGTTGGAGACTTGGGATCTCCATTAATGTTAATATCACTGTTAACAGTTGATTTAAATGACAATGGAACGGGAGGAGAGCAGATGTAAAGCAGAATATTGAATCACTGGGCAGTGGATCATGTTCCTATGAAAAGGCAGAACTTGTATACTTCACATGTGTTATGTTTTCTTTTACTCTATATGGGTAACTGGAACATTAGTTTACCTTTCCATTAAGTTTTCTTTGTCCCATGTGTATCATGGGCCTTATAATAATCCTACTGACTGCACTGCTCACTAAGTATGACTTGCTAGATAGAACCAGTGAGCTTAAGTTATCATTGAATATGTTGTTCATTTACCAGCTGCATATATTTTTGGCTCCACAACATCTTTGCTTTGAAATGTGTAGCTCTCACAGAATGAAGCACAAGCACATCTTTAATGGTGGTTTGCACCACCTCATTGCATTTCAACGTCAGATATCAGTTTTATTTAATTTGGCATTGCAATTGCTGATGTGTGCTGAATATGTTCATGGCACTGGAGCTAAAGCATTTAAGAATGCTGTGCCACACTTCTTTAGAACACCGATGCACCCACAGGCATGAGAAGCATTCAGTGACCCTTTCTGTAAGTGCAGGCAACAAACCAAGCAACTTAGACTTGAAGTCACTTCTAGGCTTTGCTGTTGGAGACTGAGGTAGCAGAGTGCACAATAGTGGCTTATGAAATTATGGCCTTTTCACAAATGGTTACAAACCAAACACTCATTTTTATTGCAAAGCACCTTGGGGCATGAAGCCTTTAAACTCTAGCCCTTCTATTCCACTATTGGACAGCAAATCGGGGCATGGTGCCTTTAAATTAAGGTTAGAAACCGAAGCACTCGCCAAGAGTCTAACTTCTTATTACAGAGTACTGAGAAATACTCCACTCTGCTTAAGCAGAGTCTGAAATCAGAGATACTCCTTAGAGTCACAGGAATGCCTTTTCAGAGACGTTTATGAACCAGCCTTCCTGGATCCTGTGGGGTGCAGTCTCTTTAATCGATGCCTTTTTTTCATATAAATATGCCATTGGTTTCAAACCAAGTGCACACCCAGGGTCCTGAGTGCCTCCATCAGCCACAGTGACTCATCAGCAAAGCCTTTTGTGTCTAATCCTCAGCAAGATTGACATGGCAGTGAAGATTGCAACATTATATTTTTGGTAGGCAAAAAATTTCCAGCATTTTAATTGATAATTTCTGGTTTTCGGTTCCTTTAATTACAAAAATTAGTGAAGCTACTTTTATCATTTTTTAAAGTTAAATCATATTACTTTGTCAAATGAGAGTTAATTCAGCTAGAAACCCAGGAGAATAGAGCCAAAAGTGACAGACAATTCCTAATATCATGTTTAAGTTCAATCACCATGGGAATTGGTTGATGCAGGTGAGAACGTCACTAAATAGATGTTAGTTCTGTCTTGAAGGTGCTCTTTTAAAATTAATCATTTTTACTCCAGTTAATGATTAATAAGTATGGAGGCAGCAGGCTGTAACAATGCTACTGATATAGACGTGTTTGGGAGGAGACTGGCAGCAACGTCATTGGAGCTTAAAGAAGCACTCAAATAATCTGGAAACAAATTTGTCATAATTAAGGGAGCAAATTACACTTTGCCACATATCAAGCATGGTTTCAGACATGCTGGCATTTAAATAAAGGCCTCAATTTCTTTATTCTTTTCATACCCTTTTTTGTGCCTTCCCCTTTATGTTGTAACTACAATATATTGTACATTTCAGTGTCCAGAATTTGAAAAAACTGTCAATTTGAATTGAGTGAAAAGAACAATTTAAGTGTGCTTTTGACCACTAGAAAATCCCAAAATCTACAATATCAATTACTGGCTGTACACAGACCTCCTTTAGATCTAGATTACAGTTACTTCGTTCTTTGCTATCAGTATCTAACATAGCTGTGCAGTGCATACAGTAAATGTAGTTAGCATGTTGAAAGTAGATGAGGCCAACCTATCTGGAAATTTTATTTTTGTTCTCTTTATCTTTAATGTCTTCCGCCAATGAACCATATGAAGCTACCTAAACCTTTAGTGAGAGCTACCTCACAGTGGGCTAAACGGATAAAAGGTGGACCCACATGTTTTGGTCTAAAATAGCTAGCAGCTGAAATTAAGCTTTGTGCTTTTTGGTTTTTGTCTTTACTTTATTTACTTAGTAGTAATCCAAAGAAACTCTAAAATGTAATGGTTATAATTTCAGTGTCTTGATAATTATTTTTTTCTTGTTAACTATTTTTTATTATGATAGGGTCTCATTGCACTTCAGATTAGAAAGTTGAACTGGAGAAAGTCAATTATACCAGTGGAAATCTGTACCTTTGGCAGTGCCATTTTTATATGTCATTACATTAATTTTAATTTGCCTCCATAAACCCATATTTAACTCTGACACCAAGAATATTTAACAAGGTTATATTTTTGTGTTGAGTCTGTAAGAAATAATGAATCTCCTTATTTTATTTTATTTTACATCTGAAATATGAAGCATTACAAAGCCCAATAGTTTGCTGATTCTCTGACTGATTAAGATTTTAAAAGATAAATATGAATGATTTGTATCTTTAGTTAAAGGCTGTCTTATTGTGGTTGATCGTGCTTAGCACATACCATCTTGCCTGATGATTACTGATTATAATTAAATGATTGAAGGTTGTGACATTCAGTACTGATAGCATAAATCCTGCTACCTCACCCCTTTACTGCAGTTTCTGTTAGGTGTCATATAGTGGTAGTCAGCAAGTCCAAATAGATGGATGAAGACCATGATCCTTATTTGGGGGCTTTATTTTATACATAAATTTCAATATTGTGCGTATGTTCATATTTTAGGGATGATTGTAATTGCTTGGCATGATGATACAGGTCCTTCTCCCACAAGCCAGTTTGTTCATTCCAGGGTTTCTAGCAAAAATTGCTGAAGTTAATTCATATAACCCAGGTGGCCTATGTGCACCTATACTTTAACAATGTTGCAAGAAAGCACATTTTGTTTTTTAGCCATTAGATAATATGTGCAGTTTTCCCCTGTAATGTATAAAGGAAATATAGAGTTTCCATTGTTTAGACCTCTCCCGGCCACAGAATTAAATGAAAACAGCACAGAATATCAATAATCACATGAACTGACTTTTGATCTTTTTAAAGATTTTGTGAAATAGGCCATGGTATAATTGCTGGACCATTAGAATGCTATGGCAAAATAGGCAAAATTTTATTATGGTATGGATTCAACTGGTTATCTATTATGTTGTTGTGTGAAAACAATTTTGTACTTGAACTTATGCTATGAGCTCCTTTAGTTTTGAGGGAAATTTGCTGGCATATCGCGGTATCATGTACTAACTATAACAATCACAGCTTTCGCTTAAGCATGTTACTCTTTGGAAAGGGTAAAGAAACTTGTACCAAAGGTAGAATTCATGAAATATACCAGATTACCTAGGGCTTGAATTCCTGGGTGATGCTGAGTTTCAACGATTTGGCAGCACCTCTTGACGATGGATGACAATGAGATCTGTTTTTACCTGATTGTTTTGTGTTGTTTGCATACTTGAAATTTCTCCGCAGGCCTTTATGCTCTGCTTTTCCTTCTGTTAAGCCTCCTGCGCATTTTTGTTCATTCAGAGCCTGATACAAAATCTGAACAAACAGCCTGAAAATTTTCTCATATCATGCATGTTTCAGTTAGAGTTCACATTATTGATGAACGTTAAATTTACTTCTGCTTTAGTTCAGGTCAGGATCACATTTTTAAAGATGTTTTCTCTTTTACAAGTTTGTTTCAAATATTTCATTATGAAAATAAGTTTTAATATAAGGGCATATGATAATATTAGTAATATATTTCCTATTCTGTTTTAATTACAAACTCCTCTGATTAAGTGAGAATGGCGTAGGATTTTTTGCCAATTTAGCTAAGAAATTGTGTTTGATCCTGTGGACTGATTACATTATGCAAACAGCCAGCCAGAGATCCAAGTCAATTTAAAAGGATAGGCCAAACTCATTTAAATATATGGACCTGTAGTCAGGTCATCTTGCATATCCTTAAAGTAGTGTAAGAGCCTGTGTATATTCCAGCAGGTTGCCTCATTTCTGTCTGGGTCTGGTTAACCCTTGTGCCCCTCAGGATTAGTCATGGAAATTAGAACTTCTAGTGTCAAGCCTGTGCATACTGTTTTGCTGTTGTATTTTTCATGGGCTTCAGGGTCTTTAGATCTGCCATTTGAATTTGATTCCATGCTACCCGAGAAATTTGTTGGAGATTTCAAGTATTTTTGTTTTTTAGCAGAGTGAAAAAAAAAATTAAGTTCATGGGATACAAGAGCACACAACCATTTAAAATATCTAATCGTAGTATTGTTCAGGACCACCATGTGCTGTGCTTTTTTGTGTCTTAGTGTATTATGTTGTTTTTCTTTTTTTTTTACAGTAACCAAAGCAAGGAAGAAATACATGATTCTTGTCTCTCTGGAGGCAAGGAAAGCAAATCACTGGCAAATCAGGGATGTCTATCTCAGGATTTAGAAGTTGAGATTTCAGTTTTATCTGAGAGAAATGTATAATTTATTTATTCTATATTTTGTTTTTAAACTTTCCTCTTACAATTCTAAGCGGGTATCAACTGTTAGACTAGGTCATGTGCTTATAAGCTATACTGAGAGCTAGCTAAATGTGGAAATGTATGAGCTGAATGGTTTGGAGTGAGGCTGGTATGAAGTGAATATGTATACTTTAACTAGAACACATATGAAGAGCTTTCTTTTCTACTTCTTAGGTCCTTATCTTGTTCAAAGGTAATATTATATTGGCAGCTAACTGGGGCTGAACATGTGGATGCTCTCTATTTTCTAACCAAGCAAAAAGCATTATGAAAGCAATAAAAAAAGAAAATCCAGAGTGCATCGATGTTCTATGTTATGGAGGATTGTGGAATTTGCTATGTAGATTGCCTCTAACTACTTTCTGACCTGGCGTTTGAGTTGTACCTTTAACATTTTAGCAGCACTGATCAGGTTTTAAATAACTTCTTTACTGGTAGAATTATGCAGATTAGCAACACTCTTGAACCAAGCCTTGGCACTCTTACTACAGATAAAATATTTTGATGTAGAGGAAGGAAATCAATATGTAATATAATGGGATTTAAGCTACTGTAGGTGTGAACAGTTTTGTTGGAAAGCAATTTGATTTTATTTACATTTCAATGTTGAATTTTTGTATTCTTTCTGAAATGACAGGTGCATATCTTTTATTTATCATTTAGTGAAATGTCCATAAAACCTAAAGAAAATGTAACTATTGCTAATTTCATGAGCATCCATTGTTTTTATTCCTATACTAAGCAGAAGAAAATTGGCTACATTTGAATAGGAAACTGGGCATTTAGATGCTCCCTACCAACAGCAGTGTCAGTGATCGCTGTAATACAACAAATGCATTTCTGCACTTTTGAGTTGTGAAGGTAAAATTAGAGCATCTGTTGAAATTTTTCTTCTTACCATATTTGATTTGTTATTTTTCCATGCTCTAGTTGTGTATAGGGGCTGGAAAAGCTACTGCAGTACTCAGGTTTTAACTAAAAGGAAAAAAAAAAAACATATAGTTGAACCCATCTTTCCTCTTTTATGTTGTGGTTTGTTATTGACTTTTTTGCTTCCTTGATTAATTCCTACATTACAACACTAATGTGCCCACTTTAAATGTTGCCACACTGCTAAAAATGTGCACCATTCTTCGTTATTTATTTTTTTTTTTTTTTTTTTTTTTGAGGTTGTTGGCGGGAGCCATCAATTCTGTAAATTATTTGTATTCCAAGGTTTGTTTTCTGAAAGCTGTGCTAGGAATGCTAAAGCTTAACAAGTAGCAAAAAATTTTCTGCAGACTTAGTAAAGCAGCACCCTCGGATGAAGTAATCACAAGGCACATGCAGCACCTAAGTAGGTGTTTTACTTTGCAGTTTTTAAAAACTTTTCCTGCACCATGTTCCCAACATAGATCAATCTTGGTCTGAAGGCTTGAATATTTCTATTATATGCATAGGTACACATGCACGTAACATATATATACTGTATATATAGATGTAAGCAGTGAGAGAGAGGGTTCTATACAATATATATATATATATATATATATATATATATATATATATATATATATAAATACATAGATGAAAACGGGGGTTAAAACAAAAAAAATATTTTTCGTCAAATTAGAGGTTCATAACATTATTCCTACACTACATTTTCACTTCACCACTTTCCAATTAACCATTGTCCAAGGCTTTTGTGAAGTACAGTATAGGAAACACCTATTATAAGTAAAGCTCCCAGGGTGCCTTGCTGCTGCTCCTCCTCCACATTTTTTTTAATATATAACAGCAGTGGTTATCAATTCGTAAGAATTGTAGCAAGTACTAATGGTTTTGTAAAGTAGAACTCCTGCAGGACTGTATCCCATGCATTTTGTCTTTCTTCTGCTTTATTTATTTATTATTTTTTTATTTTTTAAATATCCCTTTTACATGTTTAGATGTACTTAGCCCAGAAGTAAAAGTGCTTACCTCTGCTCATCTCTTATGCATCCCATTTAATGTGTGCCCTGGTTGGAATCACATTCTGCTGTATGATTTTCAAAGCTGTAATATTCCCATGACATTTTGTTCCCATGATGATGGTGATTTATCACTTTTACAATCACCAGATTTATAAGCCATTTTCTAATGTTGACAGCATGTGGGACACTACTTTGTATTCATAGAAAAGTCTGTCAAGAGACAGAGGCCTCCAATATGCTTGACCAGCAAAGGTGGATGGGTAGATAGCAGTGATATCAGTGTTGTAGCTTTGCAATGCATCTGTGCCCTGTCCTGTTTTTTGTCTGAAAGTGGAGTGCCATAAAAACAGAAATAGGTAAAGACTTTGCAGGTACCATTTCATTTGACTCAGAATGGTAGGGGTGTTGAGACTTGATTTTCTTCCTAGCCATAAAAATGACTGATCATGGAGTTAAGTGCCGCTTGGTATATCCTTTCCCCTTTCAACTGTGCTTGTTTGGCAGTAATCTGGCTTCCACATGTGTAGTTCTTTTAAAAGCTAAGCTCTACAACATTGCATTATCTGTTTTGTGGCATTTACATATATTTAGTTTAACCTTAAAGGTTCAATCATCACAAATTGCCGTTTCCACCTTGGGGTTATTTAGTGATTGGAGGCCTGTGTTCAGAACAATTAATGACTTAGTCTGTGTTGTGCTATTGTTATGTCTACACTTCTTGTGCACTGGACATTTTGGAGCGCTACCCTTGCTTCCAAACTTCACACTGAAGTATCTCTTCTGTTATTACAAAAAAAATAATTTGACCAAAAAAAAATGTAAAAGAAAAATCCTGCCTGTTCAGAAATTTCATATTTGTACTGCCTCAGCATTTCACTGTGATGCACCAACCAAGGCAACTCCATTTATTTCAGGGCCTGTCTAGAAAAAGTAATTATATTGTCAACCTGTATTATGCTATTATTTGTAACCCCTTTCCCATGATTTTGCCACATTACAAGATGATGAAACTGCAGTAGAATGGTTCGAACTTGGTTTGAACTTGCACCAGCCATAACCAAAGTAGGGGACACTCTACTTAGCCACAGATACAGAGGCAATTATTTCAGATGCCGCACTTTGATTTTTAGTAACAGTTGTGGAGAAAACAATCGAAATTGTCTTTACCAGGGGTGGGGCAAGTGATCTGGGGGTTAATTTTGTTTGTGTTTTTAAAGAAAAAATGTTTGAAAGACCAAGATTGAAGTCTTTTGAGTCTGCTGCTTCTGTGGCTATGTGGACAGTCCGCCTGGCACATCTATGGTCCTGTCTATAAACTGTAAAAATTCTCTCTTGGTGCCACATCACAATCTTTTATATATATATATATATATATATATATATATATATATATATATATATATATATAATACTATTTTTTTTTTGTGCGTGTGAACTATGCACAAATCAGTCAAAAAATAGGTATGGGCAATTCTTTAATGCCCATATATATATATTATATATTACACACTAAACCATAAAAGTTGTATTCATATATAGACATACTGTGCGTATGTGAAGCTTTATGATTGGCAGCAGGAAAGGTTGATACCTCCATGGCGCTGTTTTTCTGTCCAGATGAGTTTTTCTTTTCTTTTTAGATTTTCCTTGTAAGTCTATTCTCAGCACTGTAAGACAGTTCCCTCTACAATATGGAGAAGCAATATCACTGTATGAAACTCACACAATGTATTATTATTATTATTATTATTATTGTTATTATTATTATTATTATTCACTAGCACCCTAGGTGTGATAATTGAAGTAAATATCTTTTATACAAACACAATTTGATGTGTGGTGTATTTATTTAAGGCTATTTTTCCAGTTAAAACTCAGTAAGTGATTTGTAGAATTTAGTGGGGTGCAAACTGTATTTGTGTTCAAATACTAATGAAAATGTTAAATTTTAGCAGCTATTACTTATTTTTATATATATTTTTATATAGATTTTTAATCTATCCAGTAAATTTGCTTATAAGAGCAATGAACTTGTAATTTGTTAACCGTTTTTGATGGCTGCTGCTACTTACTCTTGAAGAAGAAAAAAAGAAGTAAAACCATCAACTTGCTGTATCACTGTAGATCTCGCAAATTAGCCGTGGTAGACAAAATAATGACATGTTTTCATTCCAGTAGCTCCTTCCAATGCTGTTTGTGACCCACCCTGTCTACTGAAATCTTATCAAAAGATCAATACTATGAAATATCCCTTCACGTAACTCTTTCTGGACACTGACTGATTTAGCTTGCCAGCCTTGCTTCATGTTGTAGGGAAGTGGGCTGTTGGTGATTTGTATTGTTAAAGAATTGTTTTTTTCTTTTACCATTTTAGCAAGTAAGTGCAAATGATAGCAACTTTTATTGGTCACAGACTCATTTTATCTTTTTTGAATTTGGGTATGGGAATCAAAATATGAAAATCCCACATACAAGTGTTTCTATGGACCCTTTGGCACTGGTGAGTAAAGTAACAGCAACGGCTGAAATTGAAGATAGTTGACAGTACAATACTACTGATATTGGTTGTGCTGAGACAGTCTTCCTGTTTGTTAGTGATCAGTAAGCCACTGACATTCTACAGGTGTGTATGTGGTGACACAGGTAAGCACTGGCTTCCTCTTTTGGTGATGGGGGTCTCTCATTGCCTAACTTTAATCACTTTGATTTACCTGATGTATTTAGAATAGATAGATAGATAGATAGATAGATAGATAGATAGATAGATAGATAGATAGATAGATAGATAGATATGGTGGCATGCAAAAGTTTGGGCACACTTGCTTAAAATGTCTGTTACTGTGAATATTTAATTGAGCAGAAGATGAACTGATCACCAGAAGACAAAGTTAAATATGACACATTTGTTTAATGTTTGTGTTGTTTACAATAATATTAAACTAAAAAGCACACAATAGGGAATATTATAGGAAAGCACTAGAAAATAGAGTAACAGAAAACAAACCAACCTTACTGCACGCATGAACTTACCAAAAAAGTTTCTTTGCCCTGTATATCTGGAGGGATAGACTGTCCATGTTCCTGCTTTCCCACAACACAAATTGGTACTCTTTCTACTTTATTCTGGCCTCTTTTTCTCTCCTGACTTTAGAAGTCAGTTCCAGGGTCAAGAAGTCACAGTGCCCTCTTAAAATTCTTGAAACCAGTGCACTGTGCCCTGAATGAAACCATTACCTGCTAACCCAATAGGCTGCAGGTTTCTGTTACTGTTGAGAGCTGTCTGCCTTCACCTGCTGTTCAAAGGACATTCGGTAGTGTTCCTCCAAGCCCTGCATGGCATCAATCACACTGATAGATGGGTTTTAACTGTTGACCTTCAAGATTTGTACTGAGAAGGTTCACCTAAGTCGGTTCACACAGGCATGTACATGTGTTTGGTGCTTGCCGTTGGTGTTTTTCTATTGGTGGATCAGCTGCTGTCTATTCAATTTTATTTATAATTGCCTAACAGGGCAGCCTCTTCAAGACTAATACAAGATACTCACATTTAAAAAAAATACAAGTGATGGTTACATGTTTCTTTAGAGAGCATCAAGTAAAGGTTCATTTCATTTTTCAATGAAATGGCAACACGTGACCATGTTCTTTCCTTTGACAGGACGCCATGCTAAGCTGCAGCTGGAGTTTGCTGAGGCAGTCAGAACCAGTGCTGACCAAAAAGATCTGATAATGAAGCTGGAGCATGATCTGAGCACCATTCAGTCCATGTCATCTCTGCAGCGACCAGACACAGAGGTGGGTCAAAGACTTCTCAAGAAGGAGATAATGTGACCTTTAGTTCTCACCATTTCGATTGGGTGTCCAGAAGTTGATTTTTTTATTACTTTAAGCAGTCTGCACTCATTTAATTCTTGTCAGAAAATGAGTTTCATTTGTCTTTTCAGACATTACAAATGTGGGAGAGGTAGAACCTTTTTCGTAATACTGACAGAACATGCAGTCACCACTTTAATTTCAGCTTATGTGTACCTTGTACACAGACTTTGAGTGCAGAGGACAGATGTCTGTAACTGATTTTATCTTCCCTTACTAAAAGTCCAATCTGAGATGTCCTTTGCTTTGTTTCAGGGTGCAGACATGACCCATCTGGAAAGAATCCCAGAGCCAATCAAGGAAGCCACAGCTCTCTTCAGTGGTAATGAAACATGCTATCATATTTTAATTACAATAGTTTGGTGAGTGGCATGTTGGTACTTCCTTCCATCCATTATCCAACCCTCTATATCCTAACACAGGATCACAGGGGTCTGCTGGAGCCAATCCCAGCCAACACAGGGCACAAAGCAGGAACAAATCCCAGGCAGGGCGTCAGCCCACCGCAGGGCACACACACACACACACATACACATACACACACACACACACACCAAGCACACACATAACCTGCATGTCTTTGGACTGTGGGAGAAAACTGGAGGAAACCCACACAGACACGGGCAGAACATGCAAACTCCACACAGGGAGGACCCAGGAAGCGAACCTAGGTCTCCTTACTACAAGGCAGCAGTGCTACCACTGCGCCACCATGCTGCCCCATGTTGGTACTTTACAAGGTCTAATACCCGAGTTCAATTCATGACTCAATCACTGTCAATATGGAGTTTTGTACCTTTTCTCATGCCATTTTTCTGGATTTTCTCTAGTGTAAAGGACAGAAGGTTGACTGGTGTCCCAAAGAATAGGTGGGGTGCCAACCAGGCCACCATGTTCAAAGCAATAGTCCACAAAATAGAACAAGAACATGTGATCAGTGGTGTAACAGAAACAAAGCTTCTTAACTGCTTTGTTAACCAACTTATGTCTCCTTTATAAATAGTTTGTTTGAGAGGGTTGGCCATAGGGAGTTCTAGCATATGGGGGTTTCCCCCTGAAGTTAAAACAACTTTCTCTAGGGAAGTCTCAGCCAGAGGTGGCGGGCTCAGTAGTCCTCATTGGGTCTTGACACTGTGGAGAGAGAAAGAGACGATACAGTTAGTGACTGTACCCCCTCTTGTCATGGTGTGATATTGCATAGCTCAGCAGAATCCAGAAGGTGTTCCTAAAGCTCCCATTAGTGACACCACGTAATTCTGTTTCACAGAATAATGGGTCAGCATAGACAGTCTTTTAAATTGTTCTGGCATGATCAACTGTGTAATAGTGGGCAGCTTTTTCATCCAAAATTGGTTCTTGCCTTGCAACTGATACATCTAGGATAGCCCACCAATCCTGTTCTGGTAAAATGGAAAAGAACGGGTGAATGGCTGGGAGGCAAGGTGTCAAAAGGTGGATTTAATGTACTGTACTTTTGATGTTAATTAGAATGCAATAGAAAAAATAGGAGCAACCAGCTGTATGTTACACTTCAGGAGTAAGCCACAGTGTGTTATTTTAGCATGGTCTTCCAGTATTTCAGTGTTTGACTGTTGCAAGACCAATTGTTCCTTTTAAAGCACAGATGTTCATTTTAGCTTAAAAATTTCTGTTATCCAAGTTTTTGTTCTTACCAAAGGCAATACAGTACTGCAGTATTTAGTTGTGCTGCCTTATGGATTCAGCTTGTTGTGGTCAAATTCCATGCCAGATCATTGTCTTTGTGAAGTTTGAATCTTCTCCTTGTGTTTGTCTGGGTTTTCTTCCACATACAGTGCCATCAGAACATATTCAGACACCCTCACTTTTTATGCATTTTGTTTGTTGCAGCCCTGTACTAAACTCATTTAAATTATTTTTCCCCACCTAAAGCAACACTCAGTACCCCAGAATGACAAGTGAAAACATGAAATTCAGAAAGCTGTGCCAATATATTAAAAATAAAAAATTGAAATATCACATTGACTTAAGTTTTCAGACCCTTTACTCACTCTGTATTTAGTTGAAGCACATTTGGCAAAGATTATGGCCTGGTGTCTTCTGGGTATGACACAACAAGCTTTGCACAACTGGATTTGGGCATTTTCTGCTTTTATTATTTGCAGATCCTTTCAATGCCTGTCAAACTGGATGGAGACCATCAGTGGACAGTTATTTTTAGATCTCTCCAGAGATTCTTGATTGGATTCAAGTCTGAACTCTAGCTAGCTGGACTACTCAAGAACATTCACAGAGTTGTCTCTATGCCACTCACGCTTTGTACCTAGGGTTGTTGTCCTATTGGAAACTTTACCTTCAGCCTAGTTTGAGGATCAGACTGCTCTGGAGCAGATTTTCGTTATTGATATTGCTGTACTTTGCTTTATTCAGCTTTCCCTCAACCCTGTCTAGTCACTCAATCCCTATCACTGAAATGCATCCCTACTATGTGATGCTGTCTCCAAAATACCTCACAGTTAGACTGCCTGAGTGATGAGCAGTGCCTTGTATCCATCAGAAGTGATATCATTGGGCTCTTGGTTACCTCTCTTACCAAGCCCCTTCTTCACCCTAGCTTGTCCAGGCAGCCAACTCTAGGAAGACTTATGGTTGTTCTAGACTCATTTCTTTTAAGAATTGCAGACCACTGTGCTCTTGGGAACTTTCAGTGCTGTAGAAAGTTTTTGTAGCCATCTCCAGATCTGTGTCTTGACACAATCCTGTCTCAAAGCTTGACAGGCAGTTCGTTCAACCTCATGGCTTGGTTTTTGCTCTGATACACATTATTAACTTTGGAAACTCATATAAATGTGTGCCTCCCATAATCATGTGCAATCAATTAAAATGACCTCAGGTGGACGTCCAACAAGGTGTTGAAACATCTCAATGATAATAAATAGAGTAGGATGCACCTGAGTCAAGTGTCATAAAAATGGGTGTGAATACTCGTGTTAGTGTGATATTTCATGTTTTTTATTTTTTGTAAACAATAATTTCTTTTTTAATAAGAAGTTGGAGTACTGTACAATTGGAGAAATTTCTTCTTGTAATAATAGATTGTAGCAGTTTTTCAGCAGTTCTTTTAGTAGCAATAAATAGAAAAACTGTTTTGGTCAAATTTAACTATATGGTTCATTTTCTAAAAATGTAAACTATATGAGTATTTGGTATAAACTTGTGAACCATCTACACCTCATCCCTGGCTGCTAATGTCACCTTTCATCTGCATCCCAGTGACTATTTTGGGAAAGAAACTTTTAACATTTCAAGAAGCTCATATTCTAAATAATGTAAAGCTTTCTTGAAGGAAATCTCTGTAAGAGGTGGCCCCCTCAAGTGAGTATGCACCTTAATTGTATTTCCAGTCTATTTTATGATCTTAGATGTACATAGAATCCAGGGACAATTTGTGTTGTAGACAGTGCAGGCAGTTAGCCTAGAGAACAACTATGTGGTGAGTTGCCCAGATGTTATACTGGTATACAAAACAATGTTGGAAATTGTGTCCATCCTAATGAATTGTTGAGAAAGGGTTCACTGCATTCAGTGATGCCTGGAATACAACAAATAAATAAAATTATGGCCATTTTGAAGATGAAATGTTAAAAGGGAAAACAATTCCAACTCAGTATCACAGTGTGAGGCTAATTAGACCCAACTAGACCAAAGTTTCAGGCCAGCAGTTTTTTGCTGCAGTCTATAAAAGTAATTTTTGGTGCTTTACCACACCAAACTGTTGACAGAGGCAAACTGTTTCCTTCTAAGTGGCACCAACAAAGAACAAACAAATTCCAACCTTAGAAAACAAACTCTATCTTAACCTTCTAAATGAAAAGGAAATAATGAATAATAGATAATAGGAAAATTATCAAGTTCCAGAAACTCACAGAATATATAGATGACAAATCATTAAACAAATTAAACTGATGATAATGAAATAATTCAGAGGAAAACCTATAAGAATACAAACACTTTAAATTACTAAATTGGAAACTTTCTGTTGCATTGTTAAAGCAATGTCATATATATAATATATGATAAATCCAGAAATGAAAACCCAGAAAATTAAAACAATTATACACGAGCAATATGCACAACCCATTAATCAAGTACCAGAAAACAGAAAAATCTGAAAAACAAGAAGTTTGCTTACTTATTTACAGTCTTCTGATTTTCTCTGCCATCCCCTTTGTCATATTTTTTGTTACTCCCCATCTCTAGGTGTCAGCACAGTTTCCTACGCTGAACTTCCCCAAGGGCAAATGGACTCCCTGCTGTCCATCATCTCTAGCCAGAGGGAGCGTTTCCGAGCCCGTAACCAGGAGTTGGAGGCTGTGAGTATCTGCTCCCTGTGTCCATTGAATAATTTTGTTTGCAATGAATGAAAGGAAAGATGTTTAGGAAAGCATTTTGGTCCTTAAGAAAATAAAGTACAAATGTAGCAAGAATGAATTTTGAATGCACAAGAGAGATTTTTTTTTTGAGGGCACAAAGCAAGCTTCAGAAGTGGACTTTTTTTAGTTATTTCTTAACTGTTGATTTAAAGAGGATTTCCTATGTAAGCAAAACCCTTACACATCTTATGGGTGGTATAGTGGCATAGTGGTTAGCATTACAGACTTTCTGCTATACAGTAGAGTCCTAGGTTGAAATCCTATTCCTGATTGCTGTGTTTATCTGCACATTTTCCCCTGTCTACATCAATTTTTCTCCCATATCCCAAAGACGTATCAGTTCAGATAACTGGTGTCTCTGCACTGGCTCTGTGTGTGTGACT
Source organism: Erpetoichthys calabaricus (assembly GCF_900747795.2). NCBI lineage: Eukaryota > Metazoa > Chordata > Cladistia > Polypteriformes > Polypteridae > Erpetoichthys > Erpetoichthys calabaricus. The sequence continues at coordinate 100,420,997 of NC_041401.2, forward strand.
GTAGCCTGCACCAAGCGTGCATCCCACAGGGCACAATTCCAGTATGGCTTATTTTATACTCTCAAAAAACTACAGCAAGAGACCTAGAAACCTGCTCAGAGAATTCTGAACATGCAATAAAATAAACTGACAATGACTGTATACACAAATTGCACATCAGTCACTCATTTTTCTTACTTTATTCAGGAGAGCAGAAGTATGCAGCAAACCATGCAGGCTCTTCAGACTGAACTGGACAGCTTACGAGCTGACAACATCAAGCTTTATGAGAAGATCAAATTTTTACAGGGTTATCCGAGCAAGGTATGTTTAGTTAAAATGTTTTGTTACCAATCATTTTGAATCATCTTCTACTAAACCTGTCATAATGAGAAACCAAGGCAAACATGTAGGGAAGAATGTGGGCTGTTGTGGCTGATAATGTTTCTTCCCTTATGATGACTTTTCATGTAATTTGAACAACTGAATAATGTAATGTCCACAATATTAATTCTGCATTCTGGACAAGAATCGACTCTTTAGTCATCTGGGAAGCACCATGGTAAAGTGGTTGGTACTACTCCTTCATGGAACCAACACCCTTGATATAAATACCACAATCAGTGAATTCCTAGATGGAGCTAGCATATTCTTCCCATGTCTGTGTGGATTTTCTCCAGCTACTGCAGTTTTCCTAATCAAAAACATACGAGTTTGGTTAATTAGGGACTCTTAATTGCCCCGGGATGATTGTGGATGTGTGTACGCAAATTTGTTCTTCAGTAAACAGGGTGCCATGTTGATGGCTGGTTCCTGCCTTGTGTCCTATGCTGCTGGGATAGCCTTTGTTCACCCAGAATGCTCAGTCAGTTCCTGTGTGCCCATCAGTGAGTATGAGTATTCCGTATAATCATGCAGTCATATGAAAATGTTTGGGAACCCCTCTCAACTTGCATAATAATTTACTTTCAACAAAAAAGATAACAGTTGTATGTCTTTCATTTCCTAGGAACATGTGAGTACTGGGGTGTTTTCCGAACAAAGATTTTTAGTGAAGCAGTATTTAGTTGTATGAAATTAAATCAAATGTGAAAAACTTTGGGTCCCCTTGTAATTTTGCTGATTTGAATGCATGTACCTGCTCAATACTGATTACTTTGCAACACCAAATTGGTTGGATTAGCTAATTAAGCCTTGAACTTCATACACAGGTGTGTCCAATCATGAGAAAATATTTTTAAGGTGGTCAATTGCAAGTTGTGCTTCCCTTTGACTCTCCTCTGAAGAGTGACAGCATGGGATCCTCAAAGCGACTTTCAAAAGATCTGAAAACAAAGATTGTTCACTATCATGGTTTAGGGCAAGGCTACAAAAAACTATCTCAGAGGTTTAAACTGTCAGTTTCAACTGTAAGGAATGTAATCAGGAAACAGAAGGCCACAGGCACAGTTGCTGTTAAACCCAGGTTTGGCAGGCCAAGAAAAATACAGGGGTGGCATATGTGCAGAATTATGAGAATGGTTATGGACAACCCACAGATCACCTCCAAAGATCTGCAAGAGCATCTTGCTGCAGATGGTGTATCTGTACATCGTTGTACAATTCAGCGCAATTTGCACAAAGAACATCTGTATGGCAGGGTGATGAGAAAGAAGCCCTTTCTGCACTCACGCCATAAACAGAGTCGCTTATTGTATGCAAATGCTCATTTAGACAAATTCAAGATTCATTTTGGAACAAAGTGCTTTGGACTGATGAGACAAAAATTGAGTTATTTGGTTATAACAAATAGCGCTTTGCATGGCGGAAGAAGAACACTGCATTCCAAGAAAAACACCTGCTACCTACTGTCAAATTTCTTGGAGGTTCCAACATGTTATGGGGCTATGTGGCTAGTTCAGGGACTGGGGCCCTTGTTAAAGTCGAGGGTCGGATGAATTCAACCCAATATCAACAAATTTATCAGGATAATGTTCAAGCATCAGTCACAAAGTTGAAGTTACGCAGGGGTTGGATATTCCAAGAAAACAATGACCCAAAACACAGTTCGAAATCAACAAAGGCATTCGTGCAGAGGGAGAAGTACAATGTTTTGGAATGACCGTCACAGTCCCCTGACTTGAATATCATTGAAAATCTATGGGATGATTTGAAACAGGCTGTCCATGCTCGGCAGCCATCAAATTGAACTGAACTGGAGATTTTGAATGGAAGAATGGTCAAAAATACTTCCATCCAGAATCCAGACACTCATCGAAGGCTATAGGAGGCGTCTAGAAGCTGTTATATTTGCAAAAGGAGGCTCAACTAAGTATTGATGTCATATCTCTGTTGGGGTGCCCAAATTTATGCACCTGTCTAGTTTTGTTATGATGCATATTGCATATTTTCTGTTAATCCAATAAACAATGTCACTGCTGAAATACTACTGTTTGCATAAGGCATGTCATATATTAAAAGGAAGTTGCTACTTTGAAAGGTCAGCCAATAATAAACAAATATCCAAAGAATTAAGAGGGGTTCCCAAACTTTTTCATATGACTGTAACTATTTTTTGAATTATATTCTGGGATTTGTAATTTTCTTTGTAGTGGTGAGTCAAATGAAATTGTGCGTCTTGCAAGTTAACAAATCATATAAAAAACAGTCTTTTCTGCTTCACAATGCAGTTTTTGACACAATAAGAGTGGCCACTTTTAGCCCTGACAGTCACAGATGGCCAGCTAAATCTGGATGTCAGAGATGAGCAGCATTACCATGTGTCTCTGGGAAGTTATCTTTGTGGAGATGTTGCCCATTTGCTTCGTTTAGTTTGATGCAACTGTTAGTGCTTCCATCACCAAGTATTCTTCTTTTTCTTCATTGTCTCTTCAGGGTTGCGGGAATGATGACACCGTGATGCGCTATTCCTCTCAGTATGAAGAACGGCTGGATCCATTTGCCTCTTTCAGCAAAAGGGTACGACTACTGATTCTAGAATTTTTTTAATTAGAGCTCCTTAACTTATCATGTCTATACTAGGGCTGTCACGATTAATTGCATGACTTTGTGTAATTATCCATCCATCCATTTCCCAACCCGCTGAATCCGAACACAGGGTCACGGGGGTCTGCTGGAGCCAATCCCAGCCAACACAGGGCACAAGGCAGGAACCAATCCCGGGCAGGGTGCCAACCCACCGCAGCCACTCATATTTAGTACATAAAAAATGGCATAAACATCAATCTGACTTATGATAACCATATGCTAAAAGGACTGACCAAATAGCCGACAGTATGAAAAAAGAACTTGCTGCTAAAGCAAGAGACTCCACACTCCCACTATGTATATTTAATGATGGATAGAGACTCGCATATTTCAATAACAGCGTGTGAGATTGCTAGAAGATAAAAAAAACGGATGTATTACCTGCAGGGCTCGAGTAATGTCTCCAGCATCTGAAGTTTCTCCAGCTCAGCATTTGTTGGCATGACCACGTTAGTTTTATGTAGGGCTAGTGCAGCTCGTAGTATTTTTGTTAGTTTTTTTGCACACGCTTCAGTGGAATAGAGTTCCATCTAGTCGGCACTTCTTGTACAAGTGTCTCAGTCTTCAGGCCATGTGCGACTTGCTGTTTCTTAAGTTCTGCAGTATTTGATGGACTGTGCTTGAGGTGCCTCACCACCTTTCAGCATTTGGAAAGTGCGCTGTCAAATGCACTATTCTGCAGAGACACTGTGACAGAATGTGGAATGCTGTGTGCGATGCATGGCAAGTGTTTGAAAAGCAGCTGCCTCGCCACTGTAATTAAATTTCGTGCACTATCCGTACTGAGTGTGCTTACTTTATTCTCAACGTTCCACTGCTTTGCTACATCCATAAAGTTTTCGGTGCATGTTTCGGCATGACATCTCTCTGATGTTTTCATGACCGTCAAAGCATGTGAATGCAGTTTCCACTGTTCATTGACATAATGGGTTGTAACCCCGAGGTAGCTATGATTTCCAAGTGATGTCCAGTAGACACTAGTAAGAGCGACTGTTTCCATGAACTCCAACTCCTTAGCTAGTTTTGCCCCCTCTGAATCATACAGTTTGTGTATATTAGTTATGAATGTCGCTCTTGAGGGTAATTCATAAGTTGGGTCATTGGACGCGATCCAAATTATGTCATGCAGACCTTCGTCCTCCACTTTGTAAATCAGCCTGCATGCTGTGGCTATCCATTTAGCAATTGCTTCTGTTAATTTGCTGGAGGTTGACATGCCCATTGGTTTCTCCCAAATACTGTCAAGTGTGGTCTGTCGCATATTAAACGGACTAATTCTGTTAGTGTAAAATGGATGCTTGGCTTGCATGTGATATTGTAGGCTGCTTGTACTCCAGTGATAACTAAATTCGGCTTTACAGTAACTACACACAACCTTATTTTTATTGAGTGAGCCGTCAGGCAAAGTTTTGAAACTGAACTTCCCATTTAATGGACCTTTTTCCATCGCTCAACAATTAGGAATATGGAGAGACTTCTGCAATAAATAACTTGAAGGCTAGAGTGGCATGCATTCAGTTTGCAGGCTCAGCTTGAACTACGGGAATTTCGTAGGGTCAAAAAGAACCTGCATTAACAGCACAAAATTTTTTAACGCTGTTACATTTTCAAAACTTAGACCATAGTTTTTTATTTACCTTTAATCGGAGTCCTGCCTAGCAGCTTTCATAAGAAGAAATCACAAGTCTTAAGAGTTAATAATTGCCATGTAACTGCAGGAATATTTTTAATATTAGATTTATTTATGTATTTATTTCCTTAATGGTTTCATTACATTGTCTACATTAAAGACCAGTAAGACAGACTTATAATATTAGAATTAATACTTTTACATATAAAATGAAAACTTTTATATATAATATCTGGATTAAAAGGACTAAATTATCAGAAATCATAAGACAGGAATTTTTACAACAACAAAGAATGTATACCAGAATAAAAATTTAAATAATTAAAACAAACAAATTCTGAGGCAATATATTATGAATAATGAGTCCTGAAAATAATTTTTAAAATTAGTATATTGGCACCAAGATAAGGAGTGGTCATTGTTCTGTCTACATGTAGGAGTGAAATAATTAGTAGTCAAAACGTGGCTGAATAAAACAGAAAATATATCAGTAGTATTCACCACAACAAAAGTATGGCATTTTACAATCCAAAAAAGAAACTATCTATCTATCTATCTATCTATCTATCTATCTATCTATCTATCTATCTATCTATCTATCTATCTATCTATCTATCTATCTATCTATCTATCTAAAAGGCAAAGCCCTCACTGACTCATCACTAATTCTCCCACTTTCCATATAGGTGGGAAGCTGAAATTTCACATACAAAAGTTAGGTATGTTTCATGTCATATTGCAACACTCAAGAGGGAGAAACGGGTGTACCCCCTAAACCAGGTGTGGTGAACTCTAGGCCTGGAGTGCCACAGTGGCTACAGGTTTTCATTCTAACCCTTTTCCTAATCAGTGACCAGTTTTCACTGCTAATTAACTTTATGCACATCAGTTTAATAGCCCTGTTAGAAGAGTTCAGCCCTCTGAATTGATTCCTTTCTTCATTAAATGACAGCCAAGCAGAAATGAGATGTGAAACAAGCTAACAGATGACCAGCTAAACTGGGGCAACCAGTTTCACTCCAATCACTTTCTTAATGAGAAGCCAATTATTGCTGTTAATTAAACCCGTTATTTAATTCCATGGATTGTTGCTGCTCTCATTCTTCCACAGCATCCATCCATCCATCTCCATCCATTTTCCAACCCGCTGAATCCGAACACAGGGTCATGGGGGTCTGCTGGAGCCAATCCCAGCCAACACAGGGCACAAGGCAGGAACCAATCCTGGGCAGAGTGCAAACCCACCACAGGACACACACAAACACACCCACACACCAAGCAGACACTAGGGCCAATTTAGAATCGCCAATCCACCTAACCTGCATGTCTTTGGACTGTGGGAGGAAACCGGAGCACCCGGAGGAAACCCACACAGACACGAGGAGAACATGCAAACTCCACGCAGGGAGGACCCGGGAAGCTAACCCGGGTCTCCTAACTGCGAGGCAGTTACCTCACATTTTTATGCAATCGTTTTGTTCACCCCACTGAATTAAAGCTGAAAGTCTGCACTTCAACTGCATCTGAGTTGTTTCATTTAAAATTCATTGTGGTAATGTACAGAACCAAAATTAGAAAAATGTTGTCTCTGTCCGAATATTTGTGGACCTAACTGTATATATATATATATATATATATATATATATATATATATATATATATCTTTTACTGTGGTGGGTTGGCACCCTGCCCAGGATTGGTTCCTGCCTTGTGCCCTGTGTTGGCTGGGATTGGCTCCAGCAGACCCCCGTGACCCTGTGTTCGGATTCAGCGGGTTGGATAATGGATGGATGGATGGATGGATATATCTTTTATAAAAAGAAATCCTGTCCTGATAGTCTACGATACGTGATTTTTCTCAGAAGATAATTTAAAGACCCGCAAGACGAAAGAGACCTGCCACAGTGCGTCTCACGGGAACATAGAACGAGAGTCTTGCAAGACACACCCTACTTACAAGCAATATCAAAAAAAAAATGAATAGTTAGGGTTAGGAATGGGAAAAACCCCAATTTATTTGGTGTTCTGAGTAGAGTTTGGTTCTGGGTGCGTTAGCAAGCATCTCCAGCACCTTATTGCACTGAAACCTGAGAAGAGTAACAGATGTTTTTAAATATTCAGGAGGCATGAACTGGTGGACTGGGGGTCCTTTTATGGTGGTGGACTGATAGTTATTCAAGGAGGAGATGCTAGGTTGGAGTCACTGGTCTTCTTTCAGGTCAGTGACTTCTGGACTAGAGACTGAACAGACAGATATTATTGGTCACATCGAAAAAACATTTCCTTGTTTCCAGTAACTTGGTCCTAGCAGGTTTATTCATATGGTCACATTTTTGAACGTAAGTAAAATAAAATCTCAAGTTTAATGCCAATTCATTCATTTCATTTCATTGCTTTCCTTCATTCCATTTCTGAACATTCTTATTCCAGCATATGGTCATAGAGAGCTGGAGCTTGTTCTGCCAGTACTGATGCATGACAAGAGTGATCCCAAAGCACAATCACATCCACACTCACTTAATATGTCATAATTTACTGCTGCCAGTGAACATAACCTGAACCTGTTGAATGTGGGAGGGAATCAGTGAACCTTGTAAAAACCTATATGGAGATGGAGAACATGGCAGCGTTCCTTAGTTGGGGAGATGGAGAACATGACAGTTTTTTTAATAATTATTTGCCATAATTTGACAATGAAAATTCTTAATATTAATTAGCTTTTCCCATACATGCAAGTATAATCTTTAAGTTGATATTCTCGCCAAGCCTCTGCTGAAAATAGTTGTGAAGCTTTCTCCATCTCATATTCAGATTGGGATAAATGTGCTGATTACCATATATGCTTTCTATCATGTTTATTTGTAACAAATTTTTATATCTCTTTTTGCATCTTAGGAACGTCAACGAAGGTATCTCAGTCTTAGTCCCTGGGATAAAGCAACGCTCAGCATGGTGAGTGTTTTTTACATAAGCAACCTAGTCTCACTTATAGCAGGAAAACAACTGACTTTTGTTGTAAACTGATAACTAATAATGATGTTTTGATTCTATTTTGAAAACTTTACAGATAAACACAAACCAGTTTAGGCAGAAACTTCAAAAAGACAAATTGTAGTCATCTAGAAAGCATTCATTTGGAGATTCAAGAGAAAGGAAGGGTAAACAAGTAAACCTGGCACATTCATGGATTTCACTTTTACAATTCATAGTTCTTGTAGACAAAACAAATCAGAATAATTAAAACAACTAGTATTGCAGAAATAGTTGGAGAGTTATGATCACTCCTTATTATTTATTAATTATTTTGTCACTTCTTTTATTCACATATAAATATCGTGGTGGTGCAAGCATTACTTTCATTTGCTGTGGTTAGTTGTAACTCTGATTTAAAGTTTGGATTTAAGATTCTAGAATGTCTCATTGACATATGGTGTATAAAGTTGAAAGTTCCCCACCCAACCAACAACTGAATCTCTTGTCAACCCTCAGCTGATGCAGACTTGCACATTAATTGTACCATGGTTTCTTGAAAGTTTTGGCAGTATAATACTGCAAAGGTCATGTGAATATACACATACTCTAACTAAAGATGCCCTTGATTAATTTCACATTAAGTATTTCTGACTTATTATTATAAGGTGTAAACTTATGTGATCCCCACCTGCAAATGCAAGCATAAATAAAACTTCTTTTAGTGTTGTCAACTCTGCAGTGTGCACCTGGAAGAAAACCTCATCGGTTTTCCAAACCAACTCATTCTAACATTAGGTCACTGGGCACCACGTCAGGCAAGCAACACCAGATTGGCTACAGACAAATTATTGAAGCCTTAGCAAATAATATATTTTTACTTTAAAAAAATGAAAATGCCACTTGTGCACATTCTAGTCACGATGTAAATGTTGGGAATGATGGGACTTCTGTAATATTGGTAGGTAGATTATTCCAGAGTTTAGGTGAGTTTGGGACGTTGGGTAAAACTGAAAATTCTTTCCATCTACATTTGTCTTATTTATTCTTGGACCTTTAAGTATGCCAACATCTTCAATTTGCATTGCATATGCAAGACTATAGGAAGTATTAAGTTTTTTTTAAGACAAGGGGAAGTCAAACCATTTATGAATGTATATGGTAGAAGGAATATTTTAAAGGCCTCTCAGTTCTCAATTGAGTCAAATCACCTGGTTTAAAAACTAGAATTAGATGGTAATTTTTCTTAATTCTAGTTATGAGCCTTCCTGCTGTAGTGTTTTGAATAAGTGAACAATTTAAACGCCTGCCTAAGGAAGTGTGTGTTTGTATATATATATGTTTGTGTGAGTGTGTGTGTGTTTATATATATATATATATATATATATATATATATATATATATATATATATATATATATATATAAATATACTGTATATGTATATATGGTGAAATGAACAGCCTCGACACACAGAAAGGTTTGGGGCAGCCACCCATGTGTTATCCCTGGCTGCAATGGGGTTTTGATAAAGCACTCAAGTGCATTGGTTTGAGTCCTGAATTGAACTGATGTTATGCAGGAAAGATGCCACTTTTAAAGAGTTTGGACCGGAAGTGATGTCATCTAAGTCCCGTGACCGTAAGTGACCCCAGCAATGTGGGATCAGAACATATTTCTTGTATTTGCTCTGCAGAGATAACAGATTTGGGCTTAGTGTACCCCGCCATCCTCAGGCCTGGCATGGAATTACCTTCACCTGGTCGCTTCAACTCCCTCCTAGTCATGCGCGTGTGACACCCGGAAGGATGTACCACAGTTGTAGCAATTAACCTGGGCTGCTTGTGCCTCTTCCATGTGAGATTTTAATATGGGTCTAATTTTTTCAAATCTATCACGTAATTGCGTGATATATTCAAGTATATTTGTGGAGGGAAGTACTTCCTCCTTCCAACCCGCTTTTAAAATATATAATATACCTTGGGGTTGTCGTCCATATAATAATTCAAAAGGGGAGAACCCCATGGAGGCTTGTGGGACTTCCGATATGTAAAATGGATGGGGGGGGGGTCTTTAAATGTTTTATTTTTAGAAGTTTGGCCGTTTCCCTGAACGTCGCAGAAGTAAAAGGCGTCCCTTGATCCATTAGGATTTCCTTAGTGATGCCGTCTCGCGCAAAGACCCCTACTACTTCATGTGCGATAGCCTTTGACGTAGCTGAGCGCAGCGGAACAGCTTCAGGATATCAAGTAGCATAATCTACCAGGACCATTATATATTTATGATCTCTGGCTGAGGGCTTTAGGGGTTCCACCAGGTCGACCCCAATCCGTTTGAATGGGACATCAGTCAAGGATAATGGAACTAAAGCAGCACGGTCCCTTCTACGAATATGTCGCAATTGACATTCAGGACATGACATGCAAAAGTGACAGATCTCTTCATTAATTCTGGGCCAAAAGAATCAGAGCTTAATACACCAGATGGACTCCCATGAGGTGGGTATGAGCCAGCTCACAGACAGGCAACAGTGACCTTACCTCCCCCTCATGTTCTGCTACCCAATACAAGAGGTCATTTTTCAATACAAAGTAGGGACGTCATGGCATGGGATATATTATGCGCTGGCTGTCTATCAGAACGACTGCGTTGTTTGCAAATTTAAGGGAGTCATCATTCCATTGCTCATTTTTAAACAAAGCTGGAGTCTGCTTAAGTTGGAAATGCAGTTGGGTGAGAGGGTCGGATTCAACCTCAAAAGGCCTGGTTTCATCCCAGGACGGCATAGCGGTTGTAGATGATGTATCAGGCTGCGATGTCCTGGGTGTATCCACGTCATCGTTGGCGGCCGAACTCTGTCTCTCCTCCGGCTATGAACATGGCACGGAGGTAGCTGAGGACGCTGTGTGGGGGAATAGAGAGTGTTGTACCGCATTTATTGTCCGACCAATCTGTACCCAGTATCAGAGGAAATGGAGGATCATCAAGGACCCGCACCACTAGTTATTTTTTAGGATGCTATTGTAGCAGACAGCGGACCTATAGTTCTGGACGTCCCCATGAATACAGGTGATACAGGTTGTATCTTTAAGCCATTGTTGCGGTAACACTAAATGGCGAGCAACAATGGAAATGTTACTGCCAGAATCAAATAAAGATGTAACTTTCTGCCCATTTACTATCACTATTCCTGTATGTGAGTAGGCCAGAGAATTAGCTACAGCACACTGCACCTCCTTCTGTATCCCTCCACTTGTCACCTCGCAGAGCCTGCTGCTGCACACCAGGTTTTTCCAGAGTTAGCTCTGCAATGTGAAACTGGAACTCTGAGGGAGGGACATAAATTCATCGGGGTTCACACGGGTTCCGTTCCAGATCCCCCAAGTAGGTTTCCACTCTAAGGTGATCTATGATCCCAATTAAGGAGATTATATTGTTGAATGTTTGCCCCCAGGTTAGCCGGGCAATCTGTATAGGGAGTGCGTGTTTCAAAAAGTTTGCCATCACAATTAAACGGTTGGAAAATGCTGCTGTACCTACAACATAGCTCCTGGCATGCTAAAAAACATCTCCGTAGCTGTATGTCTCCTTTAAAATCTGACACTGTACATTATGGTTAGGTTGTGTTCTTTGTATAAATTAGTGAAGATACTGCAAACTGGAATAACGAGTAGGGATAATCATTACACTTATAATTTCATAGAATTTTGTCATTATATCAGGGCAGTCAGCATTGTAAGCAGGCTGGCAGACTGGCAAGTTAGATACAGATATATTAAAAGACTTATTTTGGTTTTAGTGCCGCTCGTAACTAGATAACTTATTTAGCACTTGATAGTAGCACTGTAGTATGATTCAGTACAGTGATATGGCATTGATTCAATCTTGTTACAGTAACAAGAAAAAAAATAAGAGCATATTTTTTTTACCTTCGCAGCTTTTCTCTAGCATTGCACCAGGACTGCCATAATCTCCCCTGTACACCCCATTTACTCCCACTCCCCTGCACCTATGTCAGTATGAATAAATCAAGAAAATGAACACCAGTGCTGAGCATTGACATGTGAACCACATAATGCGAAATGTTAAACCTCTATATAAAAAGGAAGGATATAAATATGGTACTGGATGTGTATGTAATTCTTTAGGTACTTATTTGTATTATTGTTTTGTACTGTTCAAAAAAAAATACATGAAAAGTTTGCCCAGTGTCAAATTTCCCGGGCCAACTTTTTTCACATTGTCATTATGGGGTGTTGTATGTAGAATTCTGAGGAAAAAAATGAATTTAATCCATTTTAGAATAAGGCTGTAACATAACAAAATGTGGAAAAAGTGATGCGCTGTGAATACTTTCCGGATGCACTGTATATACTGTATATATATATATATATATATATATATATATATATATATATATATATATATATATATATATATAATATGAACCCAATCAAACATCCTGATAGACCTTCAACGAATCCGCAGAGGAAAATATCAGAAATCCCTAAATCTGGGTGTGTGAAGCTTGTTGCATCATAACCAAGAAATCTCCAGGCTGTAATCACTGCCAAAAGTGTTAAATTGTTTCAACCATGTATCGAGTAAAGGGTCTGAACACTTATGTCAGTGTGATATTTTTTATTTTTAATAAATCTTTTTAGTTTAAGTATTTTATTTTTAACACATTTGCAAACTTTTAGAATCATTTTGTTAACTAAAACTAAAATAAAAAACTGTTTGAAGACTAGAAATAAAATGAGAAAATAAAAATGAAGACTAAACTGCTTTTTGTAATTTTAATTCTGATTTTCAACACACTAGTCTTTGCGCATAATGTATATACGAATAAGCAGTTGCCAGTTTATTTATTATATACTGTATTGTTTAAAACCATAAAGTCCTAAATTTGGTTAGAAAAAAGAATTGACTTGTGTGCATGTGCAACAATCCCTTGGTACTGATGTCTAAATCTCATTGGTTTTTACTTTCTCATATACAGTACGAAGTATAGGGAAAGTATTGTAATCATCTAAAGATTCGATGTTGAGATTTTGATGAATCTTGATGTTTTAGACCTCCCTGACTTTCTTGTATACAAAGAGCAGGGAAAGTATTGGAATTCTCCAAAAATTCCATTTTGAGATTTTGATGAATCTCGATGTTTTAGACCTCCTTGTGTCTGTGTGTATTTCTGTCTGCGTGTGTATGTAAACATGATAACTTGAGTACACTTTCACTTAGGTCAACCAAATTTTGCATACAAGTATTAGGTACAAAATGTAGATTTCTATCAACTTTTGGGCTATTTCTGTTAACCAGAAATGGTGCTTTACCTTTTATTCATGCAGCTGCAGATTCCGATTTATTCAACTTTACTTTTATAGTAATTTTTCAGTATATTATTAATTTAATTTGATTTGTTGCTGGTGGTTCTTTAATGTACATAATATGAATATATAATCATTGTCTTGTGGTTTACTCCTCAAATATACATCCCCATTTCTGAGTATATGAGAAAGTCTAGGGGAGACCACTCCTGATTTTTTCATCCATTAGTTGCTGTATATTCGATTTAGAACTGAGAGCAAATACCAAACAGGCAACTTTCACAAAACTTCAATGAAAAAGCACTTAAATTAAAAAAGAAAATACAGCTAAATAGTTTGAAAATTAAAGCAATGTAGACTTTGTCAAGTTCCAATAGCCATACCACGCTTCAAATTCGGTCAGTATTTAGACTGGAAAAAAAATGTTATCTTTATACTCCAAAGAAGATAGGAGCTTCAGCCATTGAACCTTACCACACAGATATTGCTTGTTTATTCACTGTACCTTTGAAGTGAAAAATTAAGCAGAAGCGTTGGATGCAGTCAGTGTTATCAACCAAGCCGACATTACACATATACGTTTAGTTTTAATCAGGTTATTATTTGTATGTTTTACACTATCGTTATGAACAGCTCTATGTTAAATGCTTTATTGATAGCAAATGGAAGGACTGCAATCATCTTAACATATTTAGAATGGTACGGTATTGCAATGTTTTTAACTGGAGATCTCCATCAGAGTGTTTACTTTTCAGCAGTATTATTACAGTTATTGTTGCTTTACTTTCTGTAGTATTCCTTTGATAATTTATTAAATATAAATAAAATGTATTCCAATTTTATTAGTACACAGTACCTTGAATTCAGGTTTGATTGCTAGCCTGGTCAGTGTTTGTATCAAACTTGCATGTTCTCCCCATGTGTATGTGGACTAACTTTGCATAACTTCAAGTATAGTTTATTAGATGGAAATCTGAAGTGTGTCATTATGCACTCTTAGCTGCCAAAATCTCATTATTCCTACCTGTGTTGTTAAATCACATCCTCCCAGGTTAGCCTCACAGGGAGCTCCCTAGGTTTTGCATGTTGCTTATTAAGTGAAAGATCTGAAGTGTCACTATAACATGTCCAGTATTTGATGTAAATGGCATGCTTGTAAAAATGCAGTCTATAGACTGAAAAGCTATTATTATTAACACAGTTCAAGTAGTGACCTCGGCATTTTTTCTGAAGATCATCCATCCATCCATCCATCCATCTTCCAACCCGCTTAATCCGAAAACAGGGTCATGAGGGTCTGCTGGAGCCAATCCCAGCCAACACAGGGCGCAAGGCAGGAACCAATCCCGGGCAGGGCGCAAAACCCACCGCAGGACACACACACACACCCACATACCAAGCACACACTAGGGCCAATTTAGGATCGCCAATCCACCTAACCTGCATGTCTTTGGACTGTGGGAGGAAACTGGAGCACCTGGAGGAAACCCCCACAGACATGGGGAGAACATGCAAACTCCACGCAGGGAGGACCCAGAAAGCGAACCCGGGTCTCCTTACTGCGAGGCAGCAGTGCTACTACTGCACCACCGTGCCACCCTTGAAGATAATCAACTGTGCAATATTTGCCCACTCGTCTTTACATAACTGTTCAAGCTCAGTCAAACTGAATGGTGACCATTGTTGGACTTCAATGTTCAAGTCATTCCACAGATTTTCAGTAGGGTTTAAGTCAGGGCTCTAACTAGGCCATGCAAGGGCATTCACCTTTTTCTCCTTCAGCCACTGTGTGGTCACTTTTCTTGTGTGCACATGTATGGGATATAGTTGGATGACAGAATTGAGGAAAACATCTAATCTCTTCACAGACAGTGCTTGGGTTCTGATTTGAACTTAATACTTTGGATCTGTGAAGCAGAAGAAGCACCATTGTACTGCCCACAAAAAATTATATATCTTGAAAGTACTGATTGGTTGTTGATAATGTGGGAGGCATATAAGAAAGGTCTTAACTTTGTTTTGGATTGTGGAAAATACAGTTTTAAACATGTGAGCCTGGCAATATTCCAATTAGACAAGGATCTGCGCTAAAAAAAGGATTGCTAACATTAAGGGGCCATGTACAGGAACTTCTGAGGAATGTGTGGGAGAAGAAAGATGGTGCTTCTCAGTTTGGCAGATTAATACTGAGCTAAGGAAGATTATGTTGTAAGCTTCTGTTTGAAAGCATGTCAAGTGTAAAGTAAATTCTCATCATTTGTCTATACAAACAAAAGAAATGAAAATGTGAAGTCAAACAGTGGGAGGAAATAAAGGCCAAATTCTGAACTGTATTCATCTCTGGGTGATGAACAAAACATCAGTGAAAATATTTGAAGTTCTGGTCTTTCTACTGTACTTTTCAGAGTGCCTGAACAAATGTCAGCAGACTGAAGCTAAACATTTCAGCTTGGAATTAAAATTCATACATTCTGCCAACAGCACCTTTCCCTTAGTTGTCTTTGGCAGCCCTGGTTAAGGCTACATCTGAAGTTAACTTTAAATTAAAATTTAAAATAATTAATTTAAAAAAATTATAGTGCAATTCAGGTAAATAGAGTGTTAGCTACTGTCTTCCATTAAGAAGTGCAGAGGTGTAGTCTTCCATGTAATGCCTCTTCTCTACACCCTACATGCTAGACACCACTTCTGTAAGTCCAAATGATGTAGGTGTTACTTACTATATAGGTAATGAAAGGACTGGCCCTTTGTCTCCTTATCACCATACACATATCCCCCGGCTAGTTAGAGACATATGAAATTTCATACTCCCGTTGTCCAAGACACTATTAATTAAATGTTGACTTGTACCTCATGAGCACCAAATGAAGGCCACAATGACTGTGTTCAGGTTACATTTTGATTGCTACATGCAACAATTGCATTGGAATTCAATCCACTTGCCCTGTAATTTCTAAAATAAAAAAGTGGCTTTAACAAATAATATACATGATAGGCCCAGGCAGTAAAAAGTACAAAAAAAAAACCAGACCATTTTGCACAGACAAAATTGTGGTGGACAAAGGAGCAACAAAAACTGCACAAAGGAAAAATAGTAGAATTTAATTTTGTAGACCCTTTGAAAAAAATAATGAAAAGGTTCATCTGCATGCAGGTTGTGCCTGGGACCAGAAGTGTTTCAGGTTTGGGATATTTTGGAGTATTTGCATATACATGAGATATCTTGGAGACATTTTAAGAGAATATGTTCTGTCCTGACCTAGAGGTACCTAAATTAAGATATGTCCAGGTATGTCCAGTTATGCTATATGGCCAATGGTATGTGGACACCCCTCCAAATTAGTGAGTTCAGGTGTTTCAGCCACACCCATTGTTAAAAAGTGCATTAAGTCAAGCACATAGCCATACAGATTCTATTGACAAACATTGGTAGTAGAGTGGATTGTACTGAAGAACTTGGTGAATTTAACTATGTCACTGTCATAGATGGTTATGTTTGACTCCTGTCAGTATGTGAAATGCCGGTTCTGCTAGATCTGCCCCAATCAACTGTAAGTGCTATTATTGTGAAGTGGAAGCATCTAGGAGTGACAATAGTTTAGCCATGAATTACACTTCGCTATTTGGCAGACTGATGGACGAATCTGGGTTTGGCGGGTACTTGGCCAACAATACCTTCCAGACTGCACAGTAGAGATGATGTTTTGGGGTTTTTTTCAGGTTTTGGGCTAAGCCCCTTGGTTCCAATGATGGGTGCTGTAAATGCTACTGCATACGAAGACATTTTAGACAATTGTGCACTTCAAACTTTGTTGCAACATTATGGGTAAAGCCCTTTTCTGTTCCAGTCCTTTTCCGATACACAATGCCAGGTCCATAAAGACATGTGCCTTTGTGTATAGACAGGTTTGTGATATTGACGAGTCTGCTGTGGAGGAGCTGAAGTGGCCTGCACAATGCCCTGGCTGCAACCCTTCTGAACATCCCATCTAAGCACCTTTGGGATGAATTGGAACACTGATTGCAAGCCAGGCCTTCTTGTTCAGCCTCAGTATCTGACCTTACGGCTCAATGAACACAAATTCCCACACACACCCAAAAATGTTGAGGGAAGCCTTCCTAGAAGAGTGGAGGCTATTGTAGCCGTAAAGGGGTGTCAACACTATATTAATGCCAATGTTTTTGGAAGTGTCGCATTTAGACGTTTTCTGAGGGATTGTGCATAATGTGGTGCTAAAAATTAAACAGTAGAGCTACCCTTTTATTTGCATTTTTTGTTTTTCCTCTCTATTTAACTTTTGTTCTTGTGTTATTTTTTACCACATATTCTTTATTTTGTTTGTTTCTTTTTTAGCAATAAAATCACTATTCATGAGAGATTAATTTATCATGGTATATATTATATCATATTATATATCAAATTGTGTGTTTGTGTTGCCTTAATAGTTAAGGCTTCGACTGTAGTAAGTTTAAAAACTAGGACTCCAACTGAAATTTCAACTTTAGCATTTTTCAAACAGTAACTTTTATACAAAGCATTATTGTTCTGGTTGTTTGATCATTATTAATTTAAAGTAAAGCATGGTGTACACCCTCATGTCATAGAGCATATGGTAAATGAGGGTCCTATAGAAATGGACTTTGTCCTATAGAAGTGGAGGTGTGCACCAGGACTAGAATCCCACAGAATGCAATGTAAGAGTTACTGGATCCAAGGCCTTTTCTTTCATTAGCAAAAAAATTGATGATCAGAATTTAGAAATATGGGATGACACATTGACTATATTGTGCAGTAAAACCCCAGCAAAAAGGTCACCATTTGTATAAGAAGAAAAATGTCTACATTATAAAAAGTCTTGTTTAATGATATAAAAGTCACAAAAATAACAGCTTTATGATTGAATGTTCTTTCTTAGCACTAGGTATTCAAAACATATTGAAAAAATGGAAGAGACAGATGTGACAAGGGCAATCAAAACTAACCAGTCTTTCATTGTAAAACATTCAAACATTTGGAGAAGGCTTTCACTGCTTTATGATTAAAAACAGGAGCTGAACTATCTGAGCTGTGTTTAATGTTCCTTGGCCAAATCAAATTGTGGTTCTGAGTAAAGCAAGATATGCTCCCTGCTGGCATTAAGCATTGTGTCGGACTTGTGTGTGAAAATACTCTTCCATGTGGTTTTGTAGGTGGTAAATACTTATAGGGACTTGCTTAATATTTAGTTGAAGTATTCATTTGCTTCACAACCTTTTCATAATTTACATGTATAAATTA
The DNA here is from genome assembly GCF_900747795.2 of Erpetoichthys calabaricus. NCBI lineage: Eukaryota > Metazoa > Chordata > Cladistia > Polypteriformes > Polypteridae > Erpetoichthys > Erpetoichthys calabaricus. Next base: position 100,439,209 of record NC_041401.2, read on the forward strand.
TGCTACACATTTTAAATCATATTTTATTCTCTGCAAAACTTAAACCAAATTACATTTGCAGTTTCTGTATCATTGTGTGTATGTATTAACATGATAGACACTAAAACACTGTCAGATGTCAAGCTGAAGTACTGGAGTTGTGGAGCAATTTACTAGCAGTATGCATTTGTTGGTGTACATTTTTTCCTTTGTACATTTATCACCACACCCTTTTGTTGGCTTACATTTCGCAGTGCTCTTTTATCTTGTGTGCTTTTGTCATGCCACCATAGATATATACCATGATGAGAACAGTGTAGATCATTATAGTCTTTAGTGCTGCTTTGTGCTTTTGAGTCATTTTTCCAGAGATCTGTAACCCAAATTCATGATCAGGTAGTAATTCTTAAAAACCTGAAGCGGACACCTGTCTTCAACACTGAACAAAGAGTTACTTTCAAGAATCCAAAGTGTCCAACCGTCTCTACTGAAAAGTAGGGCATGTCTCTTGGGAATCTTAAGCAGACACACTACTTCAGCACAAAGAAAGCATCTCTAAAGATTCCAGTGCTTTTCACCATTTTTACTGGGGCATTGCATATTATTTATAAATTGGAAGAGACCATCTACCTCTAACACTGGATGTAGTGTAACTCTCAGGAATCAGAAACAGACTTTTGCTTTTTTCGTTGGTGATCTGGGTGCATCTTTCTCTCCTGAGTTTTAATCGATCAAAAACAGTTCACAGAGCAGCTTTTCTCATGAATCTTGTACCAAGCCAGATATGTCTAAACAGTGGGCCTTTTCATATGTGCAAAACAATGTCCTACACAACCACTTTCTGCCAGACTGAATCCAAAATTATCTGATTATGGCTGAGTACAGCAGGGAGTGCTGATTTACTCCTATAATAGTGTCATCTTAAATCTAAGACTCAAAATGAGGACAGGACTCAACACTTTCCCATCTTAAATTGGTGTCATGTGGAATCAGTCAGTGCTGAAAAGTTTTGCTGAAAGAAATAATAAAAAAAAAACTTTCATTTTGCATTTCGGTTATCACTCTGGAATCACTAAAATTAGATATACAGGATGAATGAATTAGAAGAATAAAACAAGTAACTACTAGAATATGAAAGTATAATATATGTTTGCACATACTATCTTTATCCCCACAATGCCCCAGTGCTAATATATATGTGTGTGTGTCTTATAACACTAATATTAAGTTGAAAGGTATAAAATAAGAATGATATTTCTTTCAGGGAAAGGTGATTCTCTCAAACAAGATGGCCCGGACCATAGCTTTCTTTTATACCATCTTCCTCCACTGCTTGGTCTTTCTGGTAAGTGCACTACATCAGAATTACATCAATGTTTACTCCCTACAGTAAAACCTGTATAGATTGGGATAGGGGGCAAAGGTACTGAGTCAGCTGCTACACAGACAATATTTAGTAATCTGGAAGAGGCCTTGTTAAGGGTAAAAATGTATAGTGATGTCAGGCTGTTATTTCTGTAGCTTGCAATAGCTCTTCATATGTGTAGTCTACTAGACTGAAAAGTCACATAGGAGTGGGGGGGGTGACCCCTTAGAATCTTGTGTCCTTCTTAAATTCCTGTCATTTTTTACTACTTACATATTCTTACTGGTGCTTATGTTGGCAATCATTTTCATGCCAGAGTTCAATGGGCACTCCCACCTGCTTCCAAGTTTTTAGCCTCAGGGTCCTCCATCTGAGGAAAGTTCTATCTGTACCAGAGTTTCCATTCTTTCTTGGCATTTATGTCCAGTAACACTTGGACCCAGACAGGTTCAATTTGCTTTCGGATCTTTGTAGTCTCTGCTTAGAATTGAAAGTGGTTGTGAAGAGAACTTCTTCAGCTAAAAAATTACCAGGACCCTACTCGGGCTTCTCTGGACTTGATATTTCACAACTTTCCAGTTTTCTGTAGTCTAAAGTACATGTTCCTTGTAGGGCTGCTTGTAATGTTCTGGTCCCATTTAGCAAAGGATAAAGCATCTGAAGTGACCAAGCTTCACTTGCAGCTTATAATTTAAAAAAACAGATAGTTCATTCACCTTTGTGTGACAACTCTACACACACAGACACACTTTTTTTTTTTTTAACCGCCAGCCTTGCATTTTTCTCTCTTTTAGTTATTACACCAATGCATGCATTAGAAGAAGCCTACTTTTTCTGTTGAAGTTAAACTGTGGAACTTATTTTAGTCACACAGTGCCTCAGATTATGCAACCCACAAGCAAACTTCTGTATGATGAAGTACTTTATTCAAAAAATCAGTTTTTGACCCTCTGTTACTGCACAGAACATGGACACAGTAGTGAGCCATTATGCTGACATATTTATTGAACTCTCCCTTCCTAACAGTGTAGCATTTTACAATTTTAGAATGAGCTTCAGTGCCTAAGCATGATAGATAGGTAGAAGCACAATATTACTATGTAATCTCACTGGCATTACTTAGGATGTTCATATGGGAGTTGGCATGGCTGTCTATTAGAAAATAATATGATACCTGCAATGAGACACATGCCTCCTCCATATTACTTTTATTTGCAGTACATGACAGAAGCTCACCTCTTGTTTTCTTCTAGGTGCTGTACAAAACAGCCTGGAGTGAGAGTATTGGAAGAGACTGTGCTGCATACTGCGCAAAAAAGTGAGGAATTATTTTTGAATTATAGGAACTTAACACATAATGTACCTCTTGCTTGAAAAAAGATAATTCAAGTGGGCCTCTCCCTCATTTTACATTTAAAAATAGCAGGCATCACAACTCATTCTGGTGGAGCTAAGGGAGTTGGGGGTCTCTAATATTTTATAATTGAAGGAACATGGCAATCCGAAGCAACTCCACTAAGCTCTGTGGGGATCTTGAACATTTTGCTGTCAAATTAAATTTGACTATTGCTACTCACAGGCAAAAACAGCACAAGCATTGTAGTGGGCCGAGGAAAGTCAAAGGGGGCCACATGTAAGCACTGGAGGTGCACAGTGAGATGAAATTGCATATGCACCTTTACTATACTACATATTGTTCTCCTCAGAAAAGCAATAACAAATCATTACAGGAGAGCACTTGCTTATAGCATCTTTCCCTTTCACTTTACTTACTTATAGGCAGCCACCAGATGCTACTATGTGCCCACATTTCGCTGCCTCTGACTATGAGTCTCATGCATAATTAGAAGATAAAGATAGTCCAATTAACCCTTTTCCTTTTGATATTATATAACGTGCATATCATCAATGTTTTGTATTTGGAGTGGCTACCCTGCTTGCCCACTTAATTCTTTTTCTTCATCTTATTTGCTTAGGAGGGTCCCTCTTGACTTCTCAGTAAAACACTCAGTTGTCTTCCTTCCTTGGGGGAAGAGAGAGAGAGCACAAGAGAGAGACAGGGAGGTCCCATATAACCCTGCTATTATCATATGGTGCTACACTAATAATAAGGTGGGCCAAGTGCTCATTGTTGGTCTGGTATACCTCCATGCCAGGGATGCAGCTGTCTGCTTTCCAATATGGAGAGTTTTGCTAGGCATTCTACCACTATTAATTGCACCATGTTGGAAGTGTTTTAGTTGAACAGTTGTGCCTTATGTGAATTTGATTCTCCAGTGTTGATCCTGAACATATCCTGAAATGTAAGGAGGGATGTAATGAGTTGTCAAGTTGCCCAGCTTGGATCACCAAATTATTGTATGTGTTCAATTTCTTGGAGAGATTCCATATTAACAGTCATATTCTGCTGTTTGTGTTGTGTAATTTCTATTCTAATTATATATGTAAATTTTTAAATTTGAATTGTTACAGGTTTTATTGTTGCCTTCTCCTAGCTACAGGAAGTCAATTGGCTAAAACCAACATTCTATGCATTCCTGTTATGTTAGATGTGAATAGATAACAGCTAAAAAATAGTAATAATAACATTTCTGTTTTGCTGCATATTTTACCCACTGCTGGTCTGTTTTGGTTTTACTTAAGGACAGACAAATGAAAAAATGGCATTATGTGTTGTTATAGGGCAGCATTGTGACACTGTTCGGCACAATTCTTTCCTAGCTACAGAAATCTGAGGTCTGTGTGAAACTTCTTTGTGCTGTCCAAGTGTGAGTCACTTGGGCTGTTCCTCCATTCCTTCCTCGATTCCAAAAGCTTGCCTATTCATTTGAATGGCTGTTCTCAATTGTCACAGTGTTGGTGTGTTTGTGCACTGTCAAAGAAGAGACAAGTGAGTCAAAAAAAGAGTTGGGGTAGCCACCCATATATTGTTTCCTGGCTGCAAAAGAGTTAAGTTTTGTGTACAATTGAGTACAGATTTGAGTCCAGAACAGAAGTGTCTTGTTGAGGCAAAGATGGCGTTTTTAGTGAAAGTGAGAAAGGGTCAGTACACTCTGCAATCCCCTGGTCTGGCGTGGAATTACCCTCATTCAGGCCCTTTGCCTCCCATGCGCACATGTGTGACATGGGCCCAATTCCTGAACCAAGAGGTCGTGAACCCAAGAAAGAGCATTGGCATTGGCATGGAGGGATCCGCATCAATGAACCAGTGACAACTTTTATGGCTATAGGTCAAGAAACCACCTGGTGTTCTACGGATTCAACTCCTTGTGTAGGGCTATCCACTGTAATGGTGCTTGGTCCATCACAGGGGTGAATTTGCAGCCCAAGAAGTAGTACCTCAGCTGCGTAATCGCCCATTTGATTGACAAGGCCTATTTTTCCACCTCCGCATACCTGGTTTCTTGTTCCAGCAGCTTCCAACTCAGGAACATGACAGGGTGTTCAACACTGTTGACACTCTGGCGCAGCATGGCACCAAGACCTGTGTCTGTCTGGAGAATGAAAGGTAGAGAAAAGTTAGGGGCTTTCAAGACCGGTGCTGACATAAGAACCTGTTTCAAGTCACCAAATGCAGCTTCTGTCTTAACAGTCTATACCACATAGTTTGGAGCCCTCTTCTTTGTCAAATCAGGCAAGGGCGCTGCTCTCTCCGAAAATCAGGGTGCAAACCGGTGGTAGTATCCCACTAAGCCAAGAAAGGCTTGGACTTGCCGCTTGATTTGCGGATGGGGCCATTTCATTATAGCATCTACTTTAGAGCACTGTGGCTTCATGCTACTCCGACCCATCAATTAGCCTAAATATTTGGATTTCTTTAATCCAAAGATGCGTTTCTTGGCGTTAATCCAAAGTCCGGCCTTCCAAGTATCCAAAATACCATTTGGACCTGCTGTAGGTGTTCCTCCCATGTGCTGGAATAGATGACAATGTTATCCAGGTAGGCAGCACTATATGAGTTATGGGGCTGGAGCAGTTTGTCCACCAGGCGCTAAAAAGTCGCAGGAGCCCCCTTGTAACCCAAATGGGAGGACACGATACTGCCAGTGACCGCTAGGGGTGCTAAACGCTGTCTTAGCTTTTGCAGAATCCGTTAAAGGAACCTGCCAGTACCCACTAGTCATGTCAAGAGTGGTCAAATACTTGGCCTGTCCTAGCCTCTTGAGGAGGTCATCCACAAGCGGCATTGGATAGGTATCAAACCGGGAGACATGATTAAGCCGACGGATGTCATTGCAAAACCTCCAGCTCCTGTCAGGCTTGCTGATCAAGACGATGGGACTGGACCAGGGACTATGAATCTCCTCTGTTACTCCTAGTTTCAGCATGCACTTGATCTCAAGCTCGAATTCAGCTCTTTTTTGCCTCGGGAAGGCAATATGGGTGTTCTTGAACTATAACCCCGGGTTCTGTCACAATATCATACACGATCAGAGAGGTCCTTCCAGGCATTTCAGTCACTACCTCTGTGATGGACAGGTTAACTATTTCCAGTTCCCATCGCTCTCTGGGACTTAAATCCGCACTAAAGTTAAGATTATTTTTGTGAGCAAAGAGTAAGCAGGGCTGACTGGAGGAGGGACCAGGATCCCTGTCCTTCCACAGCTTCAGCAGATTTACATGGTAGACCCTGTCACTTGTTGATTGGGTTGTTTCATCAAACAATCAACAAATTCTTTCCTCTCCTTAACTTCATAAGGGCCTTGCAAATGGGCTAGCAATTTAGAATGGCAGGTAGGAACAGGAACCATGACTCGATCCCCCAGTTGGAATTCCCTGAAAGATGTGTTGGGCCTGTGCTACTTGCGCCTCTTCCATATGACTTATGAGTAAGGGCTGAATCTTTCCGAATCTATCCCAAAATTGTGTGATATATTTGTAGAGGGGAGGGCCTCTTCCTCCCACCCTTTCTTTAGAATGACCAATACACCCTGGGGTTGTCGTCTGTATAATAATTCAAAAGGGGAGAAGCCTGTAGAGGCTTGTGGGACTTCCCAATATGCAAAAAGAACAAGGGGGAGGAGCTGATCCCAGTTCCTACCATCATTGCGGACCAATTTGTGTAGCATTTGTTTGAGAGTTTGATCAACACTAGAATTACCAGAGCCTACGAAAAAACTCGTAGATCCGGCCCACCTTAAATCGCTTCTTAAAACCTTTCTCACCTCTCCGCCAGCGTCTGTTGTCACCTAAATGTACTGATAAAGACAAGCTGCCAGCAGCCGGCTATTCCATCCCCCCAACGACTTAAAACGTAAACAAGCTTTTCCCAGCTAATGCCTTGATTGATTATCTGGGAGTGAAGTGGAGTTTTAGAGTAGAAATAATAAGATTGTTATTTGGAACACACGCATTTCATATGTGTTGCATTTCTACAGTAATCTGTGTAAACACATTGTTAAAACAGAAACGGTTTACAATATTCTAGTAGCAAATGACAAAATGTAGGCATAAACTATATAATGTATGAAGCCTGAAGTCCAAATATCAAAGAAACACTTTCACAAAAGGTACAAAAAAAAGCCACCGCCAAAAAAACCCGTCTTAGTGTGAGACATTGACATGACTTAACTATCACTGCTTCCGTGGCGTAACAGTATCAGTCGCTGACTGGGAATCAGAAGATCATGAGTTCGATCCTGCACAACTCCCATTTGAGAAGTGTTCTTATTTTCACTATTTTAGAATAAAATGATACATTTGATTTCAGTCTGTAACAGCCGGTGTAATTTATGATATTTGTAAAGGTTAGCTTTATTTTTTTTAAATTCACTTTTCATTGTCTCAGTCGCGTTCAGGATCCATCCCTACCGCCCCCCACCTGACACTGCTGTTTTTACATAAAGACGCACTATAGTTCTGCAGTGTATCACGATACATACGACCGCGTGTTTGTTTCCCCCAGTATTGCCAGTCCCCACGTGTTGCTGTATGCTGTTTCTTTTGTACTCCAGGACATGCAGAGGAAAGCATAGTAAAGAGCAGTAACTTCAGCGCATATGCAATCATCAGACACTCCCCATCTGATGCTGTTTTCACATAAAGACGCGCTAAAGCTCTGCAGTGTACTTGTGACTGCATTGTCGTACCAATGCTTGCGAACTGAAGTGTCTGCATGCACTTTTCGTGGCATTATACGTGTATTTTTTGAGCATGCCCATGTAGCTCAAACACAGGAACATATGTTGATGTAGAAGTATAACAAAACAAGTGCACTTTTATTCAAGACTATAACCGAAGAAAAAAGAAAGCAAGTTACAGTAGGTGGAATGCTAAGAACTGCTGATTTCCATTCTGTGCTATATAACTGTTAACATTTGAATCTGATGATTGCATATAGCGCTGTCTGATTTAGTGTGTGCAAGAACATGCAGGTGGCCAGTTGCTGAGTGCTACAACGCACATTTTAAAAAAAGAAAGAGACAAATATATGTGACGTTTTGAAGAAATCATTTTATGACGCGAATAGTACCAATCAGAAAACATCGTTGAAATAATGTAATATTATTTGAAAACGAACAGCGTCAGGTTGGGTGTGAAGTTATACTGGCGCTGTTTGAGTCAGATCAGAAGCTGAATAAGCTGAAAAAGATCCTCTTCTGACTCTAAGTAAAAAAGCATGAATTAATCAACAGAAATAACCGCGATTGACATTTTAAAGTTAACGATTTACAGTGCATACCAATTTATAAATTCAATGTCCGTTTGAGGAAAAAAAAAACACTTTCTTCAAAGCTGGGAATCAAACTCGCGTCTCTGTGGCACAGTAAGGCAGTGGTGCTCCAAGTCAGCAAACCGTCCTTATAACTTATTTGCGTCTGTACTTGCGCTGTTACTTAGAGAGACAGATCGGGGGAGGGGTGATGTTAGAGCGGGTGAGCTTATTCAGTGCTGCAGAAACAATGCGCATGTTGATTTTTTTTTCTTTCAGTACATGTGCCTTCCCTGTTTGTTTGTATATCTCTGCCTGTCTGTCTCTGTATTACGCAGTGCTCTGTCTGTCTGTGTGTTATGGATCTTGAAAAAAATAAGTTATAAGGACAGTTGTTCATGTTTATTGCAGTCTCAATTGTTAAAAAAATATTTTAAAAGGAGCATCCCACATGAAAATATAACGATCTCATTAACTGACAGTGCATACCAATTTATAAATTTTATGTCCGTTTGAGGTTAAAAAGAAAAAAAAGAAGTAACACTTTATCCCCAGCGGGGAATTGAACTCATGTTTGGGAGGCAGAGAAAAGCTATTCGGTCTGAGAGGCAAATCTTAGCGCGCTACGCCACGGAAGCTGTTATATGGTGTGTGAAGCTTTTGTAGAAGTGTTTATTTGATCTTAGGAACTCGGGCTTTACACATTCTATAGTTTATGCCTACATTTTGTAACATTTATTACTAAAATATGAAAAAGTTTCTGTTTTAGCAATGTGTTTACACAGATTACTGTAGAAACGGAACACGCATGAAATGCATGTATTCCAAATAGCGATCTATTATTTCTATTCTAAAACTCCAGCAGTTCAGTCACTCCCAGGTAATCAAACAAGGCATGAGCTGGGAAAACTTAGTGAACGTTCTGCAACGGTGGGGGATGGATTAGCCGGCTGCTCGCTGCTCCTCTTAATCGGCACATTTAGAAGACAAAAGAGAGGTGAGAACGGTTTTAAGGTGGGCCGGATCTACGAGTTTTTTCGTAGACTCTGGTAATTCCAGTGTTAAATCTCTTCACTAGACCATCAGTTTGAGGATGATACACTGTGGTCTTTAGATGCTTTATTTTCAGTAATCTGGCCATTTCCCTGAATGTCTGCGAAGTGAAAGGCATCCCTTGGTCCATTAGGACTTCTTTAGGGATGCCACTCCTGCAAAGACCCCTACCAATTCCCATGCAGTAGCTTTAGAAGTGGCTGAGCACAACAGAACAGCTTTGGGATACTGGGTAGCATAATCTACTAGTACTAACATATATTTGTGTCCTCTAGCTGAGGGTTCCAGGGGTCCTATTAAGTCGACCCCAGTCCTTTCAAACGGAACATCAATTAGGGGAAGACGAACAAGAGGAGCATGGTCCCTCGTAGGAATTTGTTGCAACTGACACTCTGGGTAGGACGTGCAAAAGTGGCGAACCTCCTCATTAATTCCCGGCCAATAAAATTGAAGCTTAATCCACTCCAAAGTTTTCTCGGTACCCAGATGGCCTCCTAGGAACTGGGTGTGTCCTAACTCAAAAACCTGCTGCCGGAAGGTTAATGGAATCAGCAGCAACTTCTGTACCTCCTCCTCATGCTCTGCTACCCGATACAAAAGTTTGTTTTCTAAGACAAAGTGAGGACCCTGTGGCATGTGCTGATGAGTGCATTGGACATTGACAAGGACAACTGCATTAAGGGAATCGTCATTCCATTGTTCCCTTTTAAAAGAAGCCGGCATTTCTCTAAACATAGTGTAACTGAGAGAGAGGGTCAGGAACGACCTCAAGAGACGTGATTTCCTCTCAAGCTGCCGCGGCGACAGCCGATGACATGTCTGCCCGCGACGGCCCTGGAATCTCCATGACACACTAAGTGGCCTCTCTCTCTGCTGGCTGATTACATGGCGTGGAGGCAGTTTGAGACGTAGCGTCTCCATCTATGGCTAGGCCCAAATTTGACTCAGAAATGGAAATTGATAAACTGCATTTACTTTTAGACCAGTCCCATCCCAGTATCACCGGGAATGGTGGATTCTGAAGGGCCGTGATGGTCATCTTTGTTAGCAATCCTTCATAACTGATGATACAGGTGGCAGACCTGTACCAACGGGTTTCTCCATGGATAAAGGTTAGACCAGTCTTAACATTTAACCACTATTGCGGTAGCACATATCGGTCAGCTACAACAGAGATGTTGCTGCCAGAGTCAAATAAGGCCGTGGTCTTAAATCCATTTACAATTACCACTCCTGTATGTGAAATCGCCAGGGGATTTACAAGTGCACAATACCCTTCCTTCTCCCTCTACATGCATTCCTCCTTGTTTCTGAGTAGGTTGTGAACCTGCAGATCCGGGGACTTCGGTGCAGGCTCCAGTTTGTAACGGTGAGGCCGAATTTTCTGATTTGATCTTTCTGGATTTGACCAAAGGATGATTCTGCCCTCCCAGATTGCAAGGCTGTCCTAGCTGTTTCTACACACTCTATGAGTACTTTCATATTATGGAAGCGTTGTCCCCAGACCAGCTGGGTGAACTGTTCAGGAAGGTTATATAATAACATGAAGCAGGCAACCTGCTCCACAATTTGTAGGGCGGTATTTTCTTCTGATCTTAGCCAGTGCCCTAATTTAGCCCAAAGGGAGAACCCCTACTGGTAGGCTGAGTGCTCCTGTTCAAGCCTCCAGTTTTACAGTCTGTTCACCTGCTGGTCTGGGGCATCCCCATGTTTAGCTAAGGGCTCTGCCTTGGTAGGGAGGAAGGCACTCTCCTCCGAGAGAGCATAATAAGCCCCTTATGCCTACCACCAAATGGACCAATCCAATCTTGTTAGCCCCTCCTATACACTCCCCGGGGTAGCTAGTTCACCCGGTTATGTGTATTGGGAATGGAGCCTGCACCTGGTGTTTCTGAGTCACAGAACAAACTCCCCACCCAGAAACTCAGTCACAGTACTTTCCCCCCTGGATCAGGTCCTGCTCCTGGTACTTCTGGGAGTCCATCCTGCCGACTACGCCAGTGTCAAAGAAGAAATAAGTGAGCCACAAAAAGAGTTGGGGCGGCCACCCGTATATTGTTTTCTGGCTGCAAAATAGTTCAGTTTTGTGTATAATTGAGTACAGATTTGAGTCCAGAACAGAACTGTCCTGATGAGGCAAAGATGGCAGTTTTAAAGGAGATGACAGGAAGTGATGTCATTAGGACCTGCACCAGAAGTGACGTCATCAGGCCCAGAAACGGCAGTGATGTAATCAGGCCCAGAAATGGAAGTGACATCATCAGGGCTGGAAACAGAAGTGGCATCTTCAGAATCAGGTGGAATTTCCCATGATAGGTCTGCAGTGGAAAGACAGAAAGAGTCAGTACACTCTGCCACCCCCTGGTCTGGCATGGAATTACCCTCATTCAGGCCCTTTAACTGCCTCCCATGCGCACGTGTGTAACAGCGCAAATGTGTGCCCTGTAGTGGACTGGTCCTAACTTCACCCAGTGCTTCCAGACCTCCATCATGATTATTGAAATAAATGTTTTAAAATTATTTTTGTTATTGTTTATTTGGCAGATGCCTATGTTCAAAGTGACTTACAAAAATGATAAAATATACATAATAAAGAAATGTGCCTGTGCTCTGCGCTGGTTATCTCAGAGGAGCTACATAAGAGTAAGTTGTACAGAACATATGTAATTGCTGTATGTGCAAAGGTGAAGCTGCTGAAGTGCACACCACAATGTTGCTGACCCAGTGCCTACCTTTTGACTCATTGAGTGACTCTGAGCAAGTCACTTACCCAACCTGCACTCACCTGATTAGTAAAATAATTGTAATATTGTATTGAAAAAGAAAGGAAAATAATCTAGATTAAGAGTTCATTATATTACTACTTCTATATAATAAAACATCCCCAGTATTTTCCAATTATTAATAACTAACAGCAGCACCCAACATGGCAAAAGGTAAGTCATTTTAAGGCAGAACTATTTCTCTTTCATAAATGGTGTTTCTTAAAGTATACCCTTTGTTTTGTTTTTGTTTTTTTTTTGTTTCAATGCTCCAAATCTGGGAAAATGCATTGTCATTAAAACTCAACATAATAAAAATACTCCCCACCCTTTTTCCCAAAGGTACCCCGACAGTCAAAATTGTGGGTTCCAAAGTAGCCTAATGTCTCTTCCTGAAAAAGTGTGATGTGTGTGAAATTTTCTTGAGGGTGTGGAATTTTAAAAAACAACAACCACACATACTCAAATCAATATATAAGATGTATAGTTATTCTAATATATAGCTTAAATGATTTTTATAAAGTGTACAGTAGAAAACATCTAAATACTGCAAATACTGTAAATGTTTTTTTAATGCCAGATTAGTCCAGTACACTTATTCAAGGTGGACCACATAAGAGGGAACGATTGGTGCACTTAAACTCTCTCATAGTAGGTCAGTTCACATTAACCTGCCAACTGGACCTGCATAGCTTTGCAATGTGGGAGGAAATCCCATGTAGTCACGAGAAGAGCACATGAACTCCCTATAGACCACGACTAGGTTGACATTTAAAGCAATATTTCTTTCTAGATCTGTGAATCCGAGGCACTATTCACTTAACCACTGTGCTAGCATCTGCAGCTATATACAGTGGGGCAAAAAAGTATTTAGTCAGCCACTAATTGTGCAAGTTCTCCCACTTAAAAAGATGAGAGAGGCCTGTAATTTTCAGCATAGGTATACCTCAACTATGAGAGACAAAATGAGAAAAAAAATCCAGAAAATCACATTGTCTGATTTTTGAAGAATTTATTTGCAAATTATGGTGGAAAAAAAGTATTTGGTCACCTACAAACAAGCAAGATTTCTGGCTCTCACAGACCTGTAACTTCTTCTGTAAGAGGCTCCTCTGTCCTCCACTCGTTACCTGTATTAATGGCACCTGTTTGAACTCGTTATCAATATAAAAGACACATGTCCACAACCTCAAACAGTCACACTCCAAACTCCACTATGGCCAAGACCAAAGAGCTGTCAAAGGACACCAGAAACAAAATTGTAGACCTGCACCAGGCTGGGAAGACTGAATCTGCAATAGGTAAGCAGCTTGGTGTGAAGAAATCAACTGTGGGAGCAATTATTTGAAAATGGAAGACATACAAGACCACTGATAATCTCCCTCGATCTGGGGCTCCACGCAAGATCTCACCCCGTGGGGTCAAAATGATCACAAGAACGGTGAGCAAAAATCCTAGAACCACACAAGGGGACCTAGTGAATGACCTGCAGAGAGCTGGGACCAAAGTAACAAAAGCTACCATCAGTAACACACTACGCCGCCAGGGACTCAAATCCTGCAGTGCCAGACGTGTCCCCCTGCTTAAGCCAGTACATGTGCAGGCCCGTCTGAAGTTTGCTAGAGAGCATTTGGATGATCCAGAAGAGGAATGAAACCAAAATAGAACTTTTTGGTAAAAACTCTACTCGTCGTGTTTGGAGGAGAAAGAATGCTGAGTTGCATCCAAAGAACACCATACCTACTGTAAAGCGTGGAGGTGGAAACATCATTCTTTGGGGCTGTTTTTCTGCAAAGGGACCAGGACGACTGATCCATGTAAAGGAAAGAATGAATGGGGCCATGTATTGTCAGATTTTGAGTGAAAACCTCCTTCCATCAGCAAGGGCACTGAAGATGAAACGTGCTGGGTCTTTCAGCATGACAATGATCCCAAACACACCGCCCGGGTAACGAAGGAGTGGCTTTGTAAGAAGCATTTCAAGGTCCTGGAGTGGCCTAGCCAGTCTCCAGATCTCAACCCCATAGAAAATCTTTGGAGGGAGTTGAAAGTCACACGGACTGGCACCCAGCGACAGCCCCAAAACATCACTGCTCTAGAGGAGATCTGCATGGAGTAATGGGCCAAAATACCAGCAACAGTGTGTGAAAACCTTGTGAAGACTTACAGAAAACGTTTGACCTCTGTCATTGCCAACAAAGGGTATATAACAAAGTATTGAGATGAATTTGATATTTGATTATTGACCAAATACTTTTTTTCCACCATAATTTGCAAATAAATTCTTCAAAAATCGGACAATGTGATTTTCTGGATTTTTTTTTCTCATTTTGCCTCTCATAGTTGAGGTATACCTATGATGAAAATTACAGGCCTCTCTCATCTTTTTAAGTGGGAGAACTTGCACAATTGGTGGCTGACTAAATACTTTTTTGCCCCACTATATCTTGATTTCTTATTGACATATATTTAAAAAGACCTTTACTTCAGCATAAATCAGTAAGTGAATTCCGGCTAAATGACACAAACACAGGTATCTCACATGTTGGCTCCTACAGTTGTAAGCATCTTTAAGATCTCTAGAGGGTGCCATACAGTCATAGGGCATTTTAAGGACTGGCAGAGACTGAATTCAGAGACCAGGTGCGCAGTATCATATATGGCATAGTAAATCAGCAAACGCCCCAAAAGAGGGTCTATAGTACCTTTACGTCACTTCATTGAGGAGGTGCTGCTCATTTGATTGCTTTTTCATTGTGTTGTCAATCAGGATTTGTTTTATATTGTGCTGAAAATGTGTTTGCAGACCCATACCAACAAGTGTGATCTTTCTGTTGACACCATAAAATGAAAATGCAGGGTCACGGGGTGAATAAACCTTACTGTAATATACTGTTTTATGGTTTAAAAAAATAGATTGCCTGGTGTCTGTTGTACAGATATTTCCTTATGTAATTTTTTTTTGTTTGTTTCTTTAACAGGTACTCAGACCACCTGCATCGTTTCCATGAGAATGGAGAGAATGCAGAGATGTGGCAGTGAAATGTCAAAGGAAGTGGTGGGGAAATGTGAGAATGTGATCAGGGGCCTTTTACTCTGCCCTTCCTGTCATGTTAGCCCTAGGCCTTTGGAGGAAGACATGGCCTTTGTGTAGGTCACTTGGCCTTCTGACCCATTTAGACGTCTGTCTACACTTTCCCAATGCCATTTCATCTCATTTCAAGCTGCTTTGGTAATCTCATTAACTAAAGGAAGCTTGAATGGATGTTTCATATACCTCTCATAGTGGATTAATCATAATCTGGGCATTGCTTTCGGGGTAAATATGAAAAAATGTGGGGACTTCTTTAGAAACTTGGGTTGATTTTTTCCTACATGTATTATTTTGGGACTAAATGAGAAGTGTGTATTGTTTTGGAAATGTAGACCTTATATCTTATATACCTGATATCATATATATTTATGCCAGTCATCGCTCTTTATATACTTATATTTGTTTGTGGGTTTTTGTTTCGGCATGCATGCATGCAAATACACATGGGGCATATTTACTGTTTAAATATACGCTATACTTTATTTATATTTCACACTGCCCATGCATAGTAGGTACTGTGTTGGCACACATCCGCATACATTTAGCTTTGTATTTGTTAGGGCTATGAAGGCTAATTAAAAAACAATGCTTATCATCCTAAATCCACAGAGTTGTAACCACAAGGCCTGTATTTAGATGCAGAAGCACATTTGTTTTTAATAGCAAACAGCATCACCAACGGCCATTACTTATATCAAAAGATAACTGGTTGCCCTCTTGCATTGATGTTTTCATTTTCAATTATTATCTGTTCTTCAACTTACACTTGCATAGTTTTATCATATTGTTAAAAAATGAATTCACAGATCCAGTCTGTTGTCTGCCCTCTATGAGCTCATTTCTCATAAATGTTTAACATTCTTCCACATTGTCTGGCTAATTAGTCTGTTTTATTTATTTCATTTGCTGTTTAACTTGCCTGTTTAACCAGTAAATGCATTTGCTTTCTGTACCTCTCTTTAATTAAATCCCAGGAGACCCTTGCTTTGGCTTTTGCACTTTCTTCCCACATTCCCCTGTAGCATACTTACTTTGTTCCCACTCTGATTATTAGGGAATGTGTAGAAGGGATATAAAATAAATATGAAGGAGTTGGTTGGCTTTTTTAAGGCACTTTGAAAGATTAATGTTGTTTTTAATAGCTTTCCTTCTGCCATTGTCTTTGCCTTTTTATGACTTGGGATTAGGTTTTTGGGCTTTATGGATTTAGACAAGTTATGCTAATAAAAATGTGAAGCAATGCATCTGCTGGTTTTGAATCATTTCATTTATGATAACATTTCTATTGATAATATTTGTGTGCAGGTTCATTTAATCTATATCCATAGCACAGTAACTTGGTGTCCTATTCAGGAGAGCCTCTTTCATCCAATAGCTGCTTAGGTTCCGATACCTGACAGACCCTGAACTAAGCAACCTCATTCAGTAACGAATGGATAGCACTGCCATCTTCAGAACACTGTCCTGTGGGCCTCAGTTGTCCTCATGTCCTTATACCAAACACTTGCTTGTATTGCTTATCCCACCCTGATTTAGTTATAACCACCTCCCTCATGTGAGTAAACATGTAGAAAGCAGATAAAAAAACAGCAGACTTTCACATTTCTTGGATTTTTTCCATCAAGTTTATTTTAGTATGCAGTGAGTCAGCAGTCAGAGATTGAAATTGAGCTGGAGTCTGATTCCTGATTTAAAGTTGGGGAACAACTGAATGAAGTGTGTGTATTTATTTTTTGCATATATAAACACTACTGGTCAAAAGTTTTAGAACTCCCCCACTTTTCCTTTTTTAAATTAAAGCCATTTAAGTCCAGTGAATAACCTGAAATGGTACTTGGCTATGCAGTAAACTGACAGAGGTTAAAAAAAAAGTTTAGGATACTGGATTATACAAAAAAGCCTTTTTCAGGGAACAAGTAGTGGGTTAACAACTTGCAGCTTTTCTGCAACAATAGAAGTTAATTAAATTTTGTCCAAAAATGCTTCAGAGGGTGTAGTAATGCTGTTTGTTTCATCACTGCTTTTATACTGATTGAGGGTTTGTAAGTAATCAACAGAAATTGGGACACCTGTAGGAATTGTTTGCATCAACTTTAAAGGCTGGTCAAAGTTTGAACACACCTACTTCACAGAAGACTTTTTCTTTGTGCTGTTACCTACATGTTACAATATTAACAAAGACATCAAACCTATGAAATAATACATATGAAATAGATTGCATAGTGGTAAAGAAATTTACATCAAAACTAATCTTACATTTTAAGTTCTTTAAAGTAGCCTCCCTTCGGCTTCATGACAGGTTTCTTCTTCTTTGTCTCCTCCACTGCCAGTAGTGGTTCCTTTGCAGCAATTCTTTAAGGAAAGTATAATTCATGCAGGATCCTGAACAGCTGATGTTGACATGTGTCTGCTGGTTAAAAACCTTGAAGCATTTATATGGGCTCCTGGCCTGGTGTTCTTTTGGTAGACCTCATTAGAGCTGGGTTCATCATAGCACTTGATGGTATTTTTCTACCTGCACTTGAAGGGATTCAAATTAGATTAGATATATTTTATTTATCCCCATGGGGGAAATTAAAACTTTACACAACATAGAAGAAGAATACAGTAATCCCTCCTCCATCGCGGGGGTTGCGTTCCAGAGCCACCCGCGAAATAAGAAAATCCGCGAAGTAGAAACCATATGTTTATATGGTTATTTTTATATTGCCATGCTTGGGTCACAGATTTGTGCAGAAACACAGGAGGTTGTAGAGAGACAGGAACGTTATTCAAACACTGCAAACAAACATTTGTCTCTTTTTCAAAAGTTTAAACTGTGCTCCATGACAAGACAGAGATGACAGTTCCATCTCACAATTAAAAGAATGCAAACATATCTTCCTCTTCAAAGGAGTGCGCGTCAGGAGCACAGAATATCACATAGATAGAGAAAACAATCTCTAGCAAACAAATCAATAGGGCTGTTTGGCTTTTAAGTATGCGAAGCACCGTGGCACAAAGCTGTTGAAGGCAGCAGCTCACACCCCCTCCGTCAGGAGCAGGGAGAGAGAGAGAGATAGAGTTTGTTTTTCAGTCAAAAATCAATACGTGCCCTTCGAGCTTTTAAGTATGCGAAGCACCATGCAGCATGTCGTTTCAGGAAGCAGCTGCACAAAAGATAGCAACGTGAAGATAATCTTTCAGCATTTTTAGACGAGCGTCCGTATCGTCTAGGTGTGCGAACAGCCCCCCTGCTTAATCCCCCTACGTCAGGATCAGAGAAAGTCAGCGCAAGAGAGACAGAGAAAAGTAAGTTGGGTAGCTTCTCAGCCATCTGCCAATAGCGTCCCTTGTATGAAATCAACTGGGCCAACCAAATGAGGAAGCATGTACCAGAAATTAAAAGACCCATTGTCCGCAGAAATCCGCGAACCAGCAAAAAATTCGCGATATAAATTTAAATATGCTTACATATAAAATCCGCGATGGAGTGAAGCCGCGAAAGGCGAAGCGCGATATAGCGAGGGATCACTGTATATATAAACATAAATGATAAACAAACAACCACCCTCCCTACTCCCAACGCACACAAGAACTTCTGTTTTGGATAATGGAAGCTGGTGCTGTCAATAACAAGCTTGTAGGTGGCAGTAAGATGGTAACTCCTGCCTGGGTTACTTTTAAAAGCATTAACATTTGAATAGGGTGGTCCCTGCTTGCTGTGTCCAGAAAAGGAACATGCTGTTAGATCCAAAGTTGCCTGGTTAAAGATGCCACCGTTCTGAATGGCTCATCTTTAGTGTGCTCACAAAAGAATGAATCATTTCTGATTTCCGGATTTCTTGAAATTGTTAAGATTGATTGACTTTAATTACTTGAAGTTTAGATTAATTTTTGTTTCTCTTATGGACTAGATAGGGCTAATTATTCTTGGACTACCTTATCACAAAATACATCACTGACTTAAATGCATGAACAAGAAAAAAATTCTGTAAGTCAACTTTTAACTTAATTCAAACTTAAAAAAATACTAATGATTTAAATGAAAACTACAATGGAACCTCGGGTCACGACTGTAATTTGTTCCAAAACTCTGGTTGCAACCCGATTTGGTCATGACCCGAAGTAATTTCCCCCATAGGATTGTATGTAAATACAATTAATCCGTTCCGGACCGTAAGAGCTGTATGTAAATATAATATGCTCGCTCTCTCTCTGTCTCGCTCGCTCGCGCTCACTCTCTCTCTCTCTCTCTCACGCTCGCTTGCTGCACAGGGAGAGACTGAACACATGCGGAAATCATTGGCGTGTACAAACCGCAAGGGAAACTGGCTTGTTCGTCACCCGAGTGTGTGGTCATGAATAGATGCAAATGTTTGGCGAACTTTTTGGTTATAACACAATTTGTACATGGTCCGAGACGTTCAAGGTTCCACTGTACTTGTTGGGTGAACATTAAATAATATATTTTTAATTAAAAAGTTTTATTTTTCAAAGAAATTTATACATCAAGCTCAATGATATTGCTTACAATCTGAGTCTTATTGAGAATATGGTACAGAGAAAGAGGACTGTGTGTTTGAGTGAAAGTAATTATTAACTTTATTATTTGTTTAAGTCCATATTATGGTAGTGTAATTCTGTTTCAGACTCTAATGCCAATACAGAAGTGTGATTGATAGCAAGTTTAAATCATCTTTGAGTGATTTTAATTATCTAATAAGATTACCAAACTCTGATCACAAGCGCCTGGTGCCGTCTCCTGTACTGAGCAGTTCTGTAGTAATCTCTGTGTACCCCCAGGTGCTGAGCAGTCCCCACTGTTTTTGATGCTTTCTGCAGTCCTTGAGGGAAGCGGTATGGCTAGGGTGGAGAAGCGGTATGGCTAAGGTGGAGAAGAAAACCTCAAAAACCCTGGCCTTGGCCCACAGGGGTTCAGGCTAAAATTGTCTGATTGTTTTGCTTAAAATGGTAACTTAAAAGTCTGGGTGACTTGGAAATGTGGACTTCATAACTGGTTTGATTTCCAAGCCCATAGAAGCTAAATCTGTGTGTCATAAGGACTGAAAGGAGTAGCTGTAATCATCTCTGAACACTTGCTATGCCAGTAACGCCTTGATGCCTGTGGGTCCTGCACACTGGTATGGCTGAAGGCATCCCGGCAAGCAGTTAATTTTTACTTCACAGTAAACCTCATGTTAATAATGAGGACAGAACAGGGTACAGCAGACCAGACTTGGCCCTCTGAGTTAGATCCAGACGTCTCCCAGGCATTACAACTGACACTTGTACAAGTCTGTGTGTATAGTTTTCCATCTCTTGTGTTTCAACATGCAAATTTTGCATTGCAGAGTTCAAGGAGGTTGCTAATTATAGCCATGGTCTTGCAATGTCTTAATACAGAGTGTCATAAATCATGTTCTTTTTTTTGTTTGTTTTTAATAATTTATGACCATTTTTGATCAATATTTTGTTTTTCATGTATTTGTTTGTTTTTACAGTTATGATAATAAGGTTACCTTGCTGCCATTTTCTTCAAATTTAACATGTTTGCACATGGTGGTGGTAATATTGTGTTTAGCAGCAGTGTTGGTTACTAAACCTCTTGATCGTAGACTTTGTGACATGTCCACTATATAAAATAGCATTATAGAATCCTGGACCCAAGAACTTGGACAAATCAAATTAAGTCTCCGTGCCTGTTTTTAAATGGAGCCATTTTGTTGTCTTCTTTAGACTTTGGCTCTCCTTATAGACCACTGATTTAGTCCAAATGTGATTTGTCATCAATATTTTTCCCAATAAAAAGTATAAAATACCTGCCTGACTTTTGGTTACGAGTTTCCCAGGACCTTGTCACCCGACATCTACTGGTCCTTCTCTTTGCCTTTCACCACAGGTTCTCATAGAGCTTACAACACCGAACACTAAAGAGCCTAACTATGCAGAAGCCAGTTAACTGACAGTGATTTCTAAACTGTGCCTTAGAAAATTATTCCGCAAATTACAATTGCTGATTGGGTGATTCACCTGTCAGTCATCTTCTACTGTCGTGCTTACTAGAAAGAAGTCAATGTGAAATAAAAGCCCCTTATTGTTTCTTCCACTCAGATCTGTAATCAAAGACCAGTTTCCAAGTTGAAAACAGCACAATTGTGGAGAATTAGGCATATCATAGTACAATGTACAGGAATAGTTATTTTTCACTGTTAGGTTATATGATTTATTTTAAAATCAGTCACATTATCGAACAGTTCATGTTACTTCCCACTTGAATGCATAGATTAACATTACTAACATGTTCCTTGAAAGCAACATACAAAACTGAAATACAGTAGCCAAAAGAAGAGCAACAACTTTAAATGAGTGGATGCTTTTTGTATTGTGAACATTTTGGTTTCTAGCCTTGTAGCAAACCACACTAATATTGTCTTAACATGATTTAAACTTGTCTAGTGATTGATGCTTGGTCCTTTAGCTATGGAGAACTCCAGATTGTCAGGAAGTGTTTGCCAGTTATGTTCCATCATTCTGTTTAATGTTTAAGAACATAAATGAGTGGATAGTTGAATTTCCACTTATTAGATGACTAACAGTTTGGTCATGGTTGATTCAATATGGAAATGCTTCCTCAAGCTGAAAAGACCTTTGAAGAGAGGTACCAGCAAGTAGTAGAAATGTCTAAAGAAGGAGAAGAATTAAAATATGCACTGACATGGAAAACTAAAAATCTGATCAAAAAAAGAGAACAAGGAAACACTGACACACCTTGTGTAAAGTGAAGCCAGGAGCTCTGTGAGAAAATGTGTAATAAAAACTGCTAGAAAAGACAAATTTTGATAATTTTGATTTGATACTGTTTCCCAGAAACTGTAATCTTGGCACACCAAAGTTTACCAAGATCTTTT
Source organism: Erpetoichthys calabaricus (assembly GCF_900747795.2). Lineage (NCBI taxonomy): Eukaryota > Metazoa > Chordata > Cladistia > Polypteriformes > Polypteridae > Erpetoichthys > Erpetoichthys calabaricus. The sequence goes on from NC_041401.2 coordinate 100,461,005, forward strand.
ACTGTATCTTTGAGATGAAAAAGAAAAAATGGCAAAATAATGATAGTCCAGAATTGCCAGAAAACATACTGAAGAGGCTGAGATATGGGATACTTGGGATGCATCTTAATAGAATAATTTGTGTGTCATTCCTCCCTCCTGCCGAGCTGGTAGCACTTGCATTCATATCCGTCACTTGTTTATCTTAATTTTTTTTTATTCCACTGATCCACTAGGCAACTCTCATGCAGATTTTTATCACCAATGATATAGAGATGACACAGAGAAATAAGGCTTGAATCCTCAAATTGCCTTGTTACTGATGTACAAAATTGGGTGAAGAGATCAAAGCCCTGAAAATATTTTAAGACTTTTACACAAGTGAAAAATAAAGGCCATTAGTACAAAGTATGTGAAACATGGCCAGGCAAACTAGAAATGAAGCTAGGTACACTGGAAAATGCATCACGTAAGGGAAGGTGCTAGACTGAGCCTGCCTTGAAGGCCTGAAGCAGCAGGTACTACCGCTTAGGAATAAAGTAGAAGTCAGCAGTGGCCTTTCTCCATTTGAAGTTTACCAAAGTAAGCAGGCCACCTATGTCAGATCCTCCACACCTTAGCAACCCCATAAGCCTTGATCATTCTAATCTTTATATTTAGAGTATTTCAATGCATCAAAGTCACCCTCCCCAAACCCACTAAGAGTACATTGTCTTGATCCAGTGCCGCAGGATATGGCTGCCATGTTTTTAATTGGATAAACATTTACACTGAATTGAATAATTCTGTATTGGGCCTCCTGGAAGGACCAGACAAATCTGTCATCAAGTCTCATTTGTCACTGTCCACCTTCACACTGGGGCAAACGGAGCTACCGTTTATCTGACGTGCTGGCCTTGCAAATGCTTCTGGGAACTTCTATGCCCTCAGCTTTGACATGTGACCTGTGATCGCTCCCAAGACGCTAAAGGAATTTTGGACGCACATCTGCTGAATAATTCAGAGCCTCTTAAAAGACTGTCTTCCAGCACTTCTCTGCAGCAGTTAATTAGTGAAGAGCTGGCATGTCTGCTGGCGTTGCTCCAAATAGCTGCTGGGCTGCTGATCAACAGGAATGGGTGGGCATTTTCTTAACATGTCTTAGCATCTGGGAAAGTTTTTCAAAGAAGGAAATAATTTAATAGTTGTCTTTCCCGGTGCTAATTTGCAGTTAACATCAGCTCACCTTATCAATCAGTTATTTACCTTTTATAGCCTCTTTAATGGTTGTTAAAGCTTAGACAGAACACAATACAAGAGATGTGAAACAATTTGTTTTATCGACATAAAAGGACAGATAATACTTTTGAAGATGAGCAGAATAATGTGTCAATGGTACAAAAAATAAAGGTCAATGTGAAATGCCATACAAGCAGCGTTAAAGAGGAATCCCACACCTCAGTAGGACCTGAGCCACAAAGCAGAAGCTCCAGTATAAAAAAAATATGTTTGGGGAGACTCTAAGATGATGGAATTCAGATGAGTCTTACAAATGAGGGTTTAACATTATGAAGTCCTTGCCACCCTCAATCAGCAAGTGTATGTTCCAAGCACTCTACCAGGTTTATTATGTACAAGAATGAAAGAAAACCAGAACATTGGCAGTACTTGCTCATCTTCTGTCTAGTGCAGATGTTCTGATTTCCATCTTCTTTCCAATCTCTTTAAATTGTTTCATAATGATTTTTTTTGCTGTCACTTCTCTGCTCAATCTTATCTTCCTGTGGAATATCCTGCCTGAGCAAGCAGTCCAACACTGACCTTCTGTAGTGGCAGCCATCCACACTGAGGTGTGGCCAAACTTTAGAGTCAACAATAAAACTAATGGCCATCCCAGGAAGTTGTTTCCTTTGTCTTCTACTCCAGGTGTGCTTGTCTCTTGCTGAAAGTGGCCATTTATATCCACTTCAGGGGTTATTTCTATAATTAAAAGTGAACCTAAAACTATTATGGCCACCAACTGAAGGTTTTTTGTTTACCCCTAAGGATAATGGAGTTCTGACCAAATCCCATTGTGCATCACAGTAAACATACTATGCAATCTAGCACCTTTCAGCAGCTTGCCATTTATATGCTATATGCTTTCCTGGCCTAACAGGCACCACAATAATTCAATGAGCCCTACATCAAGAATTGTCTTTCCAGGCCACTTTTTAAAGGTCCAAATGTTTTTACTTTGTATCTAGATGCTCACTGTGTTGACAGCATAGTGCACCCCAATAGACACTTTATACCCGTAATCTTTAATTCATATTGATGAGTCACTAAAGAAGCAGTTAATGAAGACTATGTGCAAGTAATCAAGACTCCAAGCTAACACCCTGTGTCCAGATCCCAGTCCCAGCCCAAACCAAAACACCTAGCCAGACCTGATAACGGATAGACTAATGTGCTTTAATCCACAAATCAGCCCAAAGTACATCCAGACCATTTCTAACTGAAGGCCTGATCCAAACCCCTTTTCCGAGTTGACTCATTCTTACTTATTTTTACAGATTTGTGTTTAACACCTGAACTGCAAAACACAATCTGCAGCTTAGCAGTCCCTAGAAAATGAACTCCCACAAGAAAAGCCTAGGGTAGATCTGACTTCCAGGATAGCCTCCGAATTTCACACCCAAAGGATGATTCTTTCAGGCCAGTGGCAAGTGTTTTGATTCAGTACCAGTGCAAGGCAGTTTTATTGTGCCACAGCCATGAACCAGCCCAAGGTGAGAAAAAGCACTTGGAGCAGAATATTAGTTATAGGATCAGAATAGAGCGGCAGCAAGCACAAAAAGAACATGAAAAAAATCAAATTGAATATGACTGGGAAGGGCAAGTAAAAGATCCCGTAATAAAAGAGCATATAACAACCCCATACTCCCTCCACAGGTCACTATGCTATACATTGGTAAAGACTTTATGAATTTGGCCCCCAAGAAACGAAGTGCTGGTCACTTGTACTGCTCGTCAATACTAAATGCTGACCTGTAAGACTGTAGATGATTCTCCAGAGAAGTCAAAGAGCCCATCACCGGCACACAGTCTATTACAGGAGCATCGATTGGAATTTATGGAAGCCCTGAGATTCACAATTGATCCAGTAAAACTAACAGCAGACAGATTTATTAGTTTGACCCTTAGGCCTTATACTCCTCCCCCTCCTTCCTAGGACTCATCTTCTCATTGATGAACTTACCACCATGTCTAACACCTGCACGTCCAGACAGGTTCAGTATTTTGTAGGGATTTTTCTCCCCATAAATAGTGAGGAAAATGCTGTCCCCATTTATTTCAATTCATTTTCTCAATTAAGTGTTATGAAAAACATTTTTCGTTTTTACATTATACAATTTTTCATGTGACATATGAAGAAGAGGTGACCTGTCAAGGTCTTTCTCTTGTCTTGTGCCCAATGTATTGGGATGGCCTTGGGCCTGTCACAACAATGAATAAGATTAAGTAGGTTTGAGGGTGTTATCAATTTAGCTGAAAGTGAAAGATATTTTTTATTTTTTTCAGAATCTCTGTTATCCAATACAAAATGCATTAAAGGAAAACTCCACCCCAAAATATTTTTTATATGTTACTTACCCAGTGTGTTTTGTAGTGATGGCTGAGGAAAAAAAATGTTTAATTTCATATTTTCATGGAGCATGGAGATAAGTTTATGATAGAATGGTTGTCAATGGTGACCTGCTCTGGACCACAACAAATGGTATCAAAAACATCCATGTCAGTTACCTAGTCACTTTAGCATTCATTTGTTTGCTAAAATATTATTAGATAAATACTTGCAGAAAATTGGTGCAGAGCATAAACAGGAAACACAATTTGTGTGGGATACAGCCTTGAATTGAAGAGTGAACATTTGACCAGTGAATGAGGGGAGAGGCAGATCTTTAATTCAGAAAGGAAATCCCATGAAAACCTAATAAGCAAGCAGTACAGAAGGTATGGAAAACATAAAAATTAGGTTTATTTAATTTATGTATGTAGTCCAAAGCTTAATCCCACTCCTGACCACAAAGGGTGGATCTCAATGAAGGGCTCCTTTCAGAAGATCAATGTGTAAAATAGAAAAGTTATTAGATGACATAGGGAGAGAAAAATGTGTTAGGGTTGTCAAGGAGGATAAATGTGACAAGGTTTTGGTTCCATGGACTTTACTTGAGGTGGGTATGGATTGGCTGACATGGTCTGAAAATTATATGAGGAGTATCTTCTTTATTGATGGAACTCCATACATTTCATAATTGTCATAATTATATTTTAGCTTTACTAGAAGTTTATATTTACCATAAATTTTTCCAATAGCAGTAATCCTCCCTCTTCAAGTTGAGCTGTCATTTTGATTAACCTCTGCACTTAATCACCAAGTACTGAACTTCCAGTTCTTACAGTATTCTGAAAAACTGCAACAAAACTACCTATAAGGAGATTTCCAATGATAAAAGTTTGTAGGAGGTATTAAAGAGAGGAAGAGCTCAACTACACAAATTAAAAAACAAAATAGCAATAGGAGGGACCACCTATAGTTAAGGTTATAATCCTTACCCCCTGTCCAAAATTGAACACAACCATTAATTTTGCCAAGGAAAATGACTAGTATTTAAGGTGTTTATGAGAATTGCTTGCAAAAGAACAAAGACACAATTTCCAAGACATTTGATGAAAATAATTTACTGATGCACTTAACTGAAACAAGGATAACACAAAAATAGCATGGCCAAAATTAGCCCTCTGACAATTAATTGCCAATACTATACCCTTTCTGACTCGCAACTGATAGCAGCCTCCTGCTGCAGTTTTTCACAAGGCAAATTGATCCAGCTCATGCAAATTAATAGTTTTCGAGTATGGACATTAACCATGAGCTCTCACGAAAGACTCGCAATAGGACTTAGATCTGGGCTTTGAGATGGCCACTCCCAAGACCTTCATCTTGGTGTTCCTCAAATGTTCTGGACCAATTGTGATGTGTGCTTTGAGTCATTATCTTGCTGAAAGATCCAGCGACAACCCAAAGCCAGACTGGCTGCAGATTTTTTCAAATTATTCTTTGAAACATCAACATAATTATCTTTCTTCATTATGCCACGTACCTGAACAAGGTTTTCTGTGCCTGAAGTAGCAAATCAGCCCCACAGCATTATGCTCCTACCACCATGTTTAACTGTGGGAACTGTGTTTTTAGGGTTGAAAGCCTCTCCCTTCCTTTGCCCAACAAAAGTTCTATCTATGTGCCCAAACGGCTCCAGTTTTGTCTCATCAGACCAAAGGACAGACTTCTAAAATTCATCCCCATGTTTCATATGGGCCTGGGCAAACTTCAGTCCGTCTTTGCTATGCTGCTGTGTGAGCAATAGCGTTTTTCTTGGCCGATGACATTGAAGCATCCTCACAAAGAAGAGCCCTCACAACAGTTTTCTTTGAGACTTCCAAGTCCAGAAAAGGTCAGTTTAGTGACAATGCCCTTTACAATGATCTAGGGGTTCTTGTTGGCATCTCTGATTATTTTTCTCTCCAAATTCTTTGAGATCTTGTGGTTGCGACCACACCCAGGTTTGTTTCTGACAGAATGGGTCACTTTGTATTTTGCAAGGATGCAACATACAACTGTTCTGGACACAGTGAAACACTTGGAAATGACTGTATAGTCATCCCCCTTAAGATGTACATCCATTTTCTTTTCCGAGGTCCATACTTATTTAATTTAATTGGTTTTGGGTATGATGAATTACTTTTTACAAAGAATGTAAGCATTGATGCCTCTTAATCTTACCTTTAAATACCAATAGCCCTGCTCATTTTAGTCCATATGTTAGGGTGTGGAGCTAATTGATTGAGCCAATCAAGTCATATGGGGTCCAGGTGTGGTTTGACACCACAGCATTTAACTTTATTACTACAATGCTTTGTGACAAATTCATATGGGGCTAATAATTTTGACTACCCCATTTTTCAATATACAGTGATCCCCTGCCTATCGTGGAAGTTACGTTACAGACCCATCAGCGATAGGTGAAAATCCACGATATAGAAAGACCATATAAGTAAACATTTTTTTTATAGTTTAAGACTTAAAATACCCCTCCCACACGCTTTAAACACATGTAAACTAATTAAAACACTCTTTGTAAACACATATGATATGTGGATGTCGGGCTAAGGATATGAGTAACATCTCTGTATTATAAATAAAAATCTTGGAAGACAATTTGACGTCCCGCGAGAGACATTTTAACGTCACGCAAGACGAGGCAGTGAGACAGAAGGACAGCTGCTGTACAGGCTTTTAAATGATCAACGCGCAGAGCGACAAGCAGAACAGGCACCTTGGCAGAAGCAGCACAAAGCCAGTAGCTGATCCGTCCGCTTCTCCTTAGCATGCATTCAGCTCTCCCCCTTCACAAAGCGAGCGGGAGAAACGCGAAATGGCAGGAGCGACACTAGACATTACAACCTTAGGAAGCAAAACCCGTGAGATAGTGACCTTTGCACGTCACGCCCTACTTACAAACAATTTAAAACAAGTTCACGGACAACTAACCTAGCAGTTGTTGGAATGCTTTTGGCAGACACACTTCAGGTGCTCCCAGCTCTTAAAACAACGACAAGCGACAAGCAGAACACACAGCTCGCCAGCAGATGATCCAAGCACATCTCCTTAGCGTGCGTTCAGCCCTCATCCCCCCACCCCCCCTTTCAGAACGCTAGCGGCAGAGACACGAAGTGGAAAAAGGACAGCTGCTGTACAGCATTTTAAATGATTGATGCAAAGCGTGACTAGCAGAACACGCAGCTGGCCAGCAGCAGCAGCAAGACAGCAGCTGAACCGATCACATCTCTTTAGCATGCATTCAGACCCCCCCTTCACAACGCGAGCAGCATTATAAGTCCCACGAGAAAGAGATTTAACCACGCCCGGGGCAGGAAATAAAGGACAAATATTGTTTTTACAAAAGTTTTAAAGTAAAAATGAAAATAATGCATATGTAACAATTCCCATGAAAATAACAATCTCTTTAAATTGTTTATCCGGTAAACCAAACCCGGGGGTGGAGCCCCTAGTAATAATAATACAGTAATCCCTCCTCCATCGCGGGGGTTGCGTTCCAGAGCCACCCGCGAAATAAGAAAATCCGCGAAGTAGAAACCATATGTTTATATGGTTATTTTTATATTGTCATGCTTGGGTCACAGATTTGCGCAGAAACACAGGAGGTTGTAGAGAGACAGGAACGTTATTCAAACACTGCAAACAAACATTTGTCTCTTTTTCAAAAGTTTAAACTGTGCTCCATGACAAGACAGAGATGACAGTTCTGTCTCACAATTAAAAGAATGCAAACATATCTTCCTCTTCAAAGGAAACAGAGAGGAAAGCAAACAAATCAATAGGGCTGTTTGGCTTTTAAGTATGCGAAGCACCACCGGTACAAAGCTGTTGAAGGCGGCAGCTCACACCCCCTCCGTCAGGAGCAGAGAGAGAGAGAGACAGAGACAGAGAAAAACAAAACAGTCAAAAATCAAATACGTGCCCTTTGAGCTTTTAAGTATGCGAAGCACCGTGCAACATGTCGCTTCATGAAGCAGCTGCACACAGAAGGTAGCAACGTGAAGATAATCTTTCAGCATTTTTAGACGAGCGTCCGTATCGTCTAGGTGTGCGAACAGCCCCCCTGCTCAATCCCCCTACGTCAGGATCAGAGAAAGTCAGTGCAAGAGAGAGAGAGAGAAAGTAAGTTGGGTAGCTTCTCAGCCATCTGCCAATAGCGTCCCTTGTATGAAATCAACTGGGCAAACCAACTGAGGAAGCATGTACCAGAAATTAAAAGACCCATTGTCCTCAGAAATCCGTGAACCAGCAAAAAATCCGCGATATATATTTAAATATGCTTACATATAAAATCCGCGATAGAGTGAAGCCGCGATAGAGTGAAGCCGCGAAAGGCGAAGCGCGCTATAGCGAGGGATCACTGTAATAATAATAATAAATCCGCAATGTAGTGGGGGCGTGATAGCTGAACCACGATATAGTGGGGGATCACTGTAGATGTTATACAGCAATATGGAAGTTGTTTTTTAAATACAAAATGTACCAGTTGGAGCTTTTAACATTGATGAAGGCTTTACTTTGTAAAGTTTGAAAAATTATGTTAAAATTGGACATGAATGTTGGAAAATGCCTCTTTTCTCCTCAGGGGCTAATAATTATGAACTTAATTGTAGAAAGAAGTAAACATAAATGGGCAAAAGATATTTTAAGTAAACAGGGTGCTAAAAATGGAAGCAGTGTGGAAAATCCATTCAGTAACTGACATGGTGCAGTTTATATCTATCCAAACCAAAATAAGACTTTAAAGACACAATAATACTGCTGTTCATAATGGAGAACAGGCTGGCCAGGCCAAGTCTCAGACCAAGGTCCAATGCATTGAGACTTTGCTGAGGTAACCCTAGGAGATGGCAGTGCATCAGGTCTTGGACAACCAGAAGGAAATAACTCACGTCAGCCAGTGAGTGAAATGTGAGAGTGAAAATCCCCATAAACTGTATATTTGTGGACGTTTGGAATGAGTAAATCAGTAAGCCTCCTTACACATTTGTTACAGACTAAACTACTGTATAGTTAGCTTCCAGTAGAGCAGCTAAGATTGTTTTTGCTGCCCTCTTTTGAATTGTGTTTCTAAAAATGTTTTATTTAAAATAAATGTGGATTAATTTGGTTGTTCTTTTTTATTAGTATATATGAGTGGCATAGCAAAAGTAAACAGCATTTTGGAATTACCACCTAATGCCTGATAACACATTCTTGTTTATCATGGCACCAGATACAGGCGGTGTGTAGCATTTAACTAAGAGTTTCACAGTACATGAGACAATGCTACCATAATACTGAAGTGCTCTTTATTGCAGCTGGTAGCTTCATCTGTCAACTCACAACCAAGTGGAAGATCTTGTTGTCTGCCTTGGTTACCCATTCACAGGGTAGGTAGGACATGTCATTTCAACAATTTGTGACGAGACTCTCGCGAAGGAGGAAATCCCCTGCCACAGACATTCCACACATCTTCAGTGTGCATGGGTGCTAGTAGTGTCTGACGATGGGTTAAGCATTTTAAAGACAAGAACATGGCAATAGCAATCAGCCTTGTAAGTGTTGCCAGTGATCTGCCTCTACAAAGAGCAATGAACAGTAAAATTAACTAACCCCACAGTAACAGTGAGAAAAATTACGCTATCCAGACAGACTTTTCAAACTGATGCAAAAACACACACTGATCAGGACAAGCATTTGTAATAAAGTAAACATACCTATGTGCACCTGCTTGACACACAGTCATTTCATGTCATAATAGAGTAAGTGGGTTTAACAATTTTATGTTTATTGGACCCTAAAATTAAAAACAAGGTTTCTGTATGCATGCATTGACATGCTCATCACTGAGGTAACAATAATTGTAGTCAATTAATAAGCAAGTGTAAAAATGTGTTTTCTAACCATCCTTTAGCCCAGTCTGATTTGGGCTTCTTTTGTTTTTGAGTGATGACGCCTCATTCCAGTTAATTGACCCACTCCATACTTAAAAAGTGTCACAGCCTGTTTCGGCTGTCTCTTGCCATCTTCAATGTTCAAGTTGGCTGCAAGGCTTGCTGACACTAAACCTTCTGCCATCAGCTTAACACCAACACCAGCTGCTCCTCGGCCCGCTATAAGGATGGGAATTAGAGGCAGTGATTTTGGAGCCACTAAGCTCTGAGGACCTAAGCTGACGGGCCAAGCTCACAGGAAATCAAGGGCTCAGAAAGAACGGTAGGAGACAGCACTGTTGGTGGTGTTGACGCTTGGTGTGAATGGTTGGGTGGGAAGCAGCAAGCTAAGTTAAGTTGCAAACGCACTCTGAAACCTGACTGAAAAGCCTGTCAAGTCCACCCTCTCCCCCCCCACAAAAAAAGGGCTTGAGAGAATAAATGTCTCAAAGCAGGCTGGAGGGCCTGGCAAATATAAGGGGTCCTCAATGGCATAAGGGAGGGCAGAGAACACAGGCCAGTAGGAGACATGAGGGGAGCACATGTATGCACAGTTGTAAAAGGAGTACTTGAGAGTCTAAACTGTTCAGCAGAGGATGACCTTATGGAAGCAAGGAGATGTTGTGCATATATCATATAAAAAAGTTAAAATGGGCACAGAGGGCAGGGTGAGTCTTGGGACAATTAAGAAATACGGAGGCAGGAAGAATGCTTGTGGCAGTTAACCTAAAGGGCAGATGTAAAGTCTTCACCTCATTTGTTATATGGAATCCTAATGTACAGTGTTTAGTGGTAGCATTTTGCCCCTCTGACCTGGGGTTGGAATAAGGTTACCTTTCCTCTTGTATATTTTGTCAAAGGTGACTAAAGGAGGCTGGTGTCAGGTACAGCAGCTGCGACTTCTCCTTCAGTACCCCAAAAATATAGGGACAACTGGCCAAGGTGAGCGAACCCAGAAAATGACAGGTACTGTATACAGAGTTCAATTAAATTCTTACTTGAAGGATCAACCAGTATGCAAAACATCACCACTCTCTGGACCATGATAAACAAGAATGTAATAAATATTACGGACCTAAGTATTTATATGAAGAAATAAACTGAACAAAAAAGTTGTGGACTGAAGTGATTCAATTAAAGAACTCCTCTATACCACCCAGAGTGTTAGTTTAGATACACGTCCACCCCACTGTCATATGTGACCAAATCCTGGAAGGTTGTGTCACTCATGAAAGGGGAGAACTGGAACTGAAGGACTTGCACAACTCTGTGCCAAACAAAGAAACATAGACAAATGTAAAAAATGGTGAGTATCGGTACACTACCATAATACAAAATGTGGAAGCAATAATGTAAAATTCTAGAACGTTTTAAAGTCAAAAATTCCCCAGTGGAAATCATCAGAGAGTCTATGATTCCCAGTCTATTCACCCAATGTGGGTGATAGGGACTTCATCCAAAATGTATTTGCATCCATTCCCAATGTGAACACTCATAAAATTACAATGGCTAGGGACTTTAATTGTGTTTTAAATCCAGACCTAGATAGGTCTTCTGCCACAGGGGTGATGACATCTAACACTGCAAAGACAATTACACAGTTTGTAACTGATCACACCTTATTAGACCCTTGGAGATTTCTAAACCCAAACTCAAGAGCATATTCCTTTTACTCACCAGTGCATCATTGCTACTCAAGAATGAATTATTTCTTTGTAGATAACAATTTCTTGCCTACAATTAAATCTTCTAAGTATGACACTATTGTTATCTCTGACCACATCCCTTTGATCTTGGAGTTATCATCATTATGCCCCACACACTCATCTCGCAGATGGCATCTTAACCCACTTTTATTAGCAGTCGAGAAAATGCAGAAAAAGCATTTGATATGGTTGATATGGTTGAATGGAACTACCTACTCACTATATTGGAGAAATTTGGGTTTGGCGCAAACGTTTCTGCAAGGATCAAACTACTGTATACCAATCCAGAAGCTTCAGTTTGTATTAACAACATTAACTCAGATTACTTTAAACTAGAACGTGATACTAGACAAGAATGCCCCTTGTCACCACTGCTGTTTGCAATCGCCATTGAGCCACTGGCTATTCACTGTCGAAATAGTTATGAAATAAAGGAGATTATCAGAGAAGGGCTTGAACAGAAAATTTCTCTATATGCAGATGATATGGTACTGTATATATCAGTGCTGGGCAGTATACCGGTTCATACCAAAAACCATTTTTTATTTTTGTTATGATATGGATTTTTCTTATACCTCAATACTGGTTTAAATAGCCTAAACAGCGTTCAGAACGTGGCGCAGTGGGAAACTGTTTAAGGGGGGGCCTTTTTCACTGCTGCACCGGTAAACAGGCATACAGCGGAGTACATGCATTAGTGGAGGTATTGTATGGTGAAAATGGACAGAGAACATTCCGAAACTGAAGCTGTAGCAGACGATAAAGTTGAACATGATGACACAGAAGAACTTTTGCCGAAAAAAGGAGCCGTGTCTGTTGTCTGGAGATACTTTGGTTTTAAAAGGTTGGATGTGGACCATTATGTTCAAATGTATGAATACTGTTTCTATACTACTGGATAATACTGCAAGCCAAGTTGTACTTGTTTTATTTTTTTCAATACTGTGTAATGTACCTGGGTACTGTGTAATAGTATGACGACATGTTGAATTTATTCGCAACATTTCCACTTTAATCTCTCCGTTTATGTCAAGATTAAAGTCAACATGTTCACTTTATTCTCGTAATTTGTCATTAAAGTAGAACATCATAAACTAAACTTCATCTTAAAATGAATATTTAATTTACTAGATTTTCTCAAACCCCCGTCATAAGTTATGTAGCACATTAAATGCTTTGTGTTAAGTGTTCCCTGAGCCATGTTAATCGGTATGTGTTTCTTAAACTGACTTCCTCTTGCACTAAGAGGGGGCGCAGGCAGCGATCACCACACAGAATAATTAATTTCATGATATTCCTGCTCATTGATTTTAGGATGAAGTTTAGTTTACAACATTCTGCTTTAATGACAAAATAAACTATGAGAATAAAGTGGAAATGTTAACTTTAATCTTGATATAAGCGTTGAGATTAAAGTGGAAATGTTGAGAATAAAGTCGAGATGTTGACGTATAGTTTTTTTTTTTTCTTCACTGTGGCCCTAATATGCTTCCGTAGGGTTATACCACAAATAGCATTATAAATGGAAGTTGCAGCTTTATCATTTATGTATATAGCTTAGCTTGAAGCAAGGTCCATATTAATGCAATTTGCCTTAATGATGGTTCAGTTGATAAAGATGTCATCACCAAGTTGCACTTGTTTTATTTTATTTTATTTTAAATTGGTGAATCCTGTATAATGCACCTGGGCTTGAAGTCTTGGAAGTAAAAGTATTATTACTGGAAGTTGCACTATTATTTATGTTATAGTTATTATTTATTAGTTTAAATATTATGCAGTTTAATGATGGTAAAGTTGTTTAAAAAGTCACTTTAACATGCCCGTGGACAGAGATTGTTAACATTAACAAAGTGTAGTTGGTTTACAAAAAATATTTACTATTTATTCCTTTTCTAAGACATGTTCAGTGCAATACAACTTTTGACAAGCACCTCTGGATATTTTACTAAGCCTCTTTGGATGGTTGAAAATATGTTGTCAAAATTTTAGTTTAAGTTGTTTGCAAAATTTGTTCAATAAAAAGGTTCTATATTTTGACTGCATCTGTCATGCAATGTGATACCTTTTCAATGGTGCCACCACCTTGAAAGCTATCACTTTATGGTGCAAAACTGTATTAATAATTGTGTGCACATTAAAATGTTTTTTTGTACAATGTACAATACTCTTGACAGTGGAATAGGTTATTCTTAGCCAGTAATTGCAGTGGAAAATGTGGTTAACATCCACTCATGCATGGGAAAAAAATACTGTCCGATACCGTGAACCGGAATAATTTTGAAAAATACCGTGATATAGAATTTTGGTCATACCGCCCAGCATAAAATACTGTGCCTACACTCCTAACAGCACTAACAGAATTTCAAAAGATTTCTGGTCTCAGAATTATTTTGAATAAAGGTTTGCTCTTTCCAGTGAATTCTCTAGCACACAATGTTTGATTGGACACCTTCCCTTTTATCATCGCAAATCAGTTTAAATACCTAGGGATAAACATCACAAGTAAACATAAAGCTCTTTATCAACAAAATTTTGCTATCTGTATGGAAAAAATCAAGCAAGACTTGCATAGATGGTCTACCCTTTATCTCACTTTAGCTGGAAAAATTAACATTGTTAAGGTGGATACCCTTCCTAAGTTTCTTTTTTATTTCAAAACATTCCAGTATACATCAATAAATCATTTTTTAAGAAATTAGATTCAACCATAACATCATTTACTTAGTATTCAAAACATCCACGTATCCAAAGGGTGACTCTACAAAGACCTAAGGCGGATGGTGGCATGGCTCTACCTAAATTTCAGTTTTATTACTGGGCAGCAAATATACAAGCTATAAAAACCTGGACACAAATAGATGAACATACACAGGCTTGGTCTGTAATAGAAATAAAATCCTGCAGTACTTCTTTATATTCCTTGCTTTGTACAAGTACAAGTCATCACCAACATACTTAAAACCCAATTGTGCTTTACTCACTCAGAATATGGAACCAATGTAGGAAGTATTTTAAGACAGAGATTCTTTTATCTGTGGCATCTCTGCACGACAACCACCTTTTCACACCCTCTCAAACATATGCAGTTTTTAATGCCTGGAAAACATTTGGGATTAAATCACTTACAGATCTGTACATAGACAACGTCTTTGCATTCTATGAACAATTACACTCCAATTGTAACTTTCCAGCAGCATATTTCTTTCACTACCTTCAAATTTGAAACTTTGTTAAACAAAAGCTGCCCCATTTTCCTCACCTCCCTCTATGCTGGAAAAAATATTGATCAGTCTTGAGGACTCAGACAGCATCTCCATAATATATACAACTATTTTACAATCCCTCCCTTTCAAAGATCCAAGAGGACAGTGGGAAAAGGATCTCTCACTCAATATCTCAGAAAAGTTGTGGAAGGGAGCAATGCACAGAATTCACTCGAGCTCCATATGCGCAAAGCATAAAATTATTCAACTTAAAATTATATATTGAGCACATCTGTCTCCTTTAAAATTGTCCAAAATGTTTCTAGGGCAAGATCCAACCTGTGAACGTTGCAATCAAGCTCCAGCCTCACTGGGTCACATGTTTTGGGCCTGCACCAAATTAACATCATTCTGGACCAAAATCTTTAAATGCCTTTCAGACAGCCTTGGTGTCACAATCCCTCCTAATCCACTAACACCTGTGTTTGGTGTTCTTCCAGATGGGCTTAAAGTGGAGAATGACAAACAAACTGTGACTGCCTTTACACTTTTGGCACGTAGACTTATCTTGCTCAACTAGAAGAATCCTAACTTGCCTATTTTAAGTCAGTGGGTAGCTGATGTCATATACTATTTGAAATTGGAAAAAATAAAATTCTCACTTAGAGGATCTATACAAAACTTTTTAAAACCTGGCAGGACCTAATCAATAACATTTTACAATAAGCATTTTAATTGAGGAAGCAGATTCTCTCCCCTCTTTTATTACTCTATTTATTTTTATTCATTTATAATTTATCTATTTACTTATTTTTACTAGTTTAAAATTTTAATCTGCTGGCCTAGCTCTCTTTCTCATGGGTGGGGGTTGATTTGTTTCTAACCTAGTTTTGTAAAACTTGACTTGTTTGTATGGAAAGTTATTTGATTTTAATAAAATTGATAAAATCAAAAAAAAAATGGAAATCATCAGAGAGTCATCTTGTTAAAGTGGTAGGACTGTACTTAACTAGGATGTTCTTCTGTTGATTAACAAAATTATACCAATCCTTCTCAATCAATTATAAGTACAAACAGAAACTAATGAATTCAGTGTTATGCAATATGATGTCTCTAAATTATCTTGGGCACAACTATCTGAAGTGAAACTTACTGGAATAGATGAAGGTACTTCACATGAGCAGAGGTTAAAAAAAAACAACAAGGAAGACAGAAGAACATTCTAAACAAATGCAGGATAAGGTTATTGAAAAGCACCAAGAATGTATTCCATTATACCAAGAATTATTTTAAGAACATGAGAAAAATTACTAAAAAGAAAATCTGTATGATAATGGACATCCTCCAAAAATGAGTATTCAGGTAATGAAGACTCAAGTCAGGTAAGCTTCCAAAAAAAAACTGCACAGATGGCACTAGAGAGAGGCCAGACAAAAAAGAATTGGTGTGAAAAAGTTTGTGACAATTCTCATTTGGATTATGTCTAAGCTAAGACTCTAAATCCAAAACAAATTTTGTCACATACTATACACGTAGTGCAAATTATAGTGAAATATTTAGTTACAAAAGGTCAACACAAATATAATAATAACAAAAAAAAACACATAAAACCTTCTGGCATGAATAAGGGAACCGTTTTTACCTAATACAGCATACCTCTCCCAAAACAGCTTGATCCAATAATAGGGTCACCCATGCCATTGCAACTCTAAGTCATGAAGCCTTTGACTGGTCAATTGACCTATCTTCACTGGGATGTGGGAGGAAATGCCAGCTTGATACATGGTGGACTGGAACCCAGGGTCTGTATGCGTGAGGCAGCGGCTCAATGCCTCGTGGAACAGCATTCTAAATGGTAAACGCAAAAGATTGTTAAAATGTCCCGGTCAGGTCACTTTTTATTGTCACTGTCAAGTGTCACCAGGAGATACTTTTCTACTGTATTCACTCACCACGTCTGGCTTTGTGCCCACCTACATGTCAACAGCGCTGTAAATGTCTTACGTAGGAAAAAAACTAATTCCGATCGTTAGCGACACTTACTGAGTGCTCAAGGTGCCTGCCGGAGTTGTCTTTGTGTCCGTTGGCGTCCGTCTTACTTCACGGTTTCCTGCTTTTCCCTTTGTTTATTACGCTTAAACTGTGTCGCCGCTGTAACACGTTTGTTTGGCACTCTGTTAAAGGCACTATACCCGTACACACGACTACATCAGCTTTGGCATCTCTCTGAATTTGTCGAAGCAATCAGATGCTCGCAAGGGAGACGCCCCCTGATCGCGCGCTCTCGTATGTGCGTGCGTGCGCGCGTCGCTTCAGCATTTCGCCGGCGCAGACTTGGGAGATTACGGTATCCAGGAGTTTCTTCGCTGTCGCGCGCGTATATAGGCAGAAGAGACGCTGGCGTGACAGATGTTAAGAGGACAGTGCATTCGGACGATGAGACGCGAGCCGGGTAAGAGCATCCGCCGGACGAGGAGCCGTTTGGGAAAAGTGAGTGGGGTAGACGACACGCCGGCCTTTACCTGCTTGTGTCGCGTGTGTCTGTCGGTCCGTGTGTGCGCTCTGCTCGAGCAGGCGGTCGGTCGGTCGCACAAGACCAGGGCGTGCATGCGTGCGTTTGGCGGCAGTCTTACCTGAAGAGACCGCTTGCCGTGGTGCTGAAACTCACAAAGGAGTGGGAGCTTCGCTCGCTCCCTTCCCTCGCTGCCTCCTTTCTTTGCTGTTTCTCCCCCGCGGCATAGTGCTTCCATTCAGAAGGGCGAGACACAAATGAACAAGAGAAAGCAGACACGAGCTCTAATCTTGGGGGTCTCCGGAGAAAACAGGGCCGAGGAGCAGCAGGATGTTCACCTTCCGCACCCCACGAATTGGCCTCATGTTGGCTTCTGTCCGGCTGACTGGTTGCTTCTTTCGCCGTCTCTTGACTGCAGCCCACTTAACTGTCTGTCAGTCTCACTCAGTTATTATCGAAATGATTCCAGAAATCGTGATTGTACGTATCTTAAGAGCGTAAGAAACAACCGATATTACATTAAAATATACGATGAAGCACCTGTACGCCAAACAAGATTTATTTTAAGAAGCGTCTCTCATAACGAGCATCATTACAAAACGCTTTGCGAAGTGTTTGGAGGTAATACATTCAAATTCTGAAGGAAGCTGGCAAACGAATCACCTGAGAAGAGAAGTGCAGCTATACCAACAGCTTGTGGTTCTCAAACTGTGCTGCACTACCGCACTGCTGCTGAGAAGGAATCAGGCAAAAAACTGCAATTACATTGAAAAAGCATAACACCAAAAGAAGTGTTTTATATAGTGCCTGTCACAGCAAGCCCCATCACCAGTAGAGAATTACAATCCAGAAGAAGTCAAGCATTTCGCTAGAATCTCCTAGAAAGGAAAATGTAGCAAATTCTATAGCCTCTTTCACAGTGATTTTACTATACAATGCTCCATTACAATTGAAAAGATACCACATAGTGCATTGGCTGGAATTGCAACAGAATGGGCATGTGGCTTTCACATGCCTGTTCTTAACAGGCGCGTTAGAGTAACACCAGCATGACGTGTGTCTGAGAGTGCAGGGACAAAGTTAGAGTCTAGAAATGAGAAGGACTCCATTCAGTTAAGATAATATTATAACAAGCCATTTGGCCCAAGGTGCTCATCAGTCTTATTCATCTCATTTCACCGAAACAGCATAAAGCTGAGTAAGAGAATACCTTTTACTGAATGAGGCAGTGGTGGGTCTGCAGCCTGACTTAAGGGTGGTCCTTTTTGAATCGGCTTCCACTAAATAGTGTAGCAGCTGTTCACAGTAGACAACAAGGTTTGGGTGGATGTTTTCCTTAGGGAATACAGTATAGGACATGCATATCTTTTTAGTAAGTGGGCTGTAGTAAATCTGAAATAAGTCTTTAATTCTACTTGCCTTGAGACACTTAGTGCTACAGATTTCTGGAAAAAAATACAATTAGATCACAGGCTGGTGCTGCTCCCAGATAATTGGCATTTCAACCTCCATGCTCTCCGATGTCCCTTCCTCATCCCCAAGATGTGTATGTTAGGTTGTTTGACCCAGTGTGGACTGGCATACCATTCAGGGTTGATTTTCGCCTTAAGCTGTTGGGACAGGCAGCAGCTCCCTGTGATGCTGAATTGGATGGGATGGGGGGGGGGGGGGGGGGATACAAAAAATGCATGGATGAATTATTGGCCTTTCAACATTTTCTCCGCAAAACTGGGATTGAGTGGCATGGAAACGGTCCAGATGACATACCAGCCATGTCCGTTTAGGTTTCAAATTTTTGACCAGCATATGTTCACACTCTTGAAAACCGAATTTTGCCTCACCATGGACTTGGTGGTGGCTTAAGCAGAGAGGATGGATGTGCACAACACAGAGCTGCAGGTTCACTTGACCCTGCTGAGAGCCCGAGTCCTATTGGAGGGATTAGTGTTTGGGGAAATTGTATTTAATTCCAAGTGAAGCGGTTTTCGCAAGGGTGAAGGGTGCTTTATGAAATGACAACTGAGTGATTATAACCATAGATTTGCTGCAGAAGCGCTTCTGTTTAAGGTGCCTTGGAATGGAAACATTGATTTGTTCCTTTTTTCAGTCTAAATCTGGGCACTTCTTTTTGGTAGATTGCCATTGTCTTTCTTAGTGTTTAATAAATCTACTTTTAAATGAACATAGTAAAATGTTAAAATACAAATAGGGTTTGCCATTGCAGGTGTCACCATTTTATGCATTTGTTTGGTCTGGTTGCCAAGCAGTTAATATGCAAGGTCAATCAGAAATGTGCAATGCATGGCATTACCAGGTCAATGGTATAAAAGGTGTACTTAATGGTTTGTTCAAGTTCATGGATTCGACCTTGATTACTAGTGGCATTTCCCCTTAGTCTAAATTTGGTTTCTGTTTTTAAACTCTTTCTATCCTTTTGCCTACAGTCATTGACTTATGTTTTGGCCCAGTTTGTTCTGTCTCAAAGAGATAGAAATCTGTTCTTAGAAAAAGTTGCATTTATAAAACTTTGCATGGATTTGATTGTGAATACGTGTACGGCAAAAGACAGGGAAATCCATCCATCCATTTTCCAACCCGCTGAATCCGAACACAGGATCACGGGGGTCTGCTGGAGCCAATCCCAGCCAACACAGGGCACAAGGCAGGGAACCAATCCCGGGCAGGGTGCCAACCCACCGCAGGACACACACAAACACACCCACACACCAAGCACACACTAGGGCCAATTGAGAATCGCCAATCCACCTAACCTGCATGTCTTTGGACTGTGGGAGGAAACCGGAGCTCCCGGAGGAAACCCACGCAGACACGGGGAGAACATGCAAACTCCACGCAGGGAGGACCCGGGAAGTGAACCCGGGTCCCCAGATCTCCCAACTGCCAGGCAGCAGCGCTACCCACTGCGCCACCGTGCCGCCCAGACAGGGAAATGCATACAGCAAAAGAATCTGATGTATAAAACCTGGCATATCCACATTTCTACACAGTTCACAGTTTTGAAATCACCATCATCTTGTAAATGTTCATACAAGAGGGAGCCTCGAACTCCGTCTGGTTGCTGCCCTGAAATGCACATACATAGAAAATGCTATTTAACCTCCTACATATACAGTCACTACGCTGCAGAACTTCACCGCCTGGTAAAGTAGCCTATCCCTACTGATGCATCGAGCCTTATGCTGTGCTCTGCAGCTGAGCACTCAAGAGTGGCATTTTACCGCTTCTCCCCTGCATTTTAGGGATTAGGTAAAGGCACAAGGTGCCCATTATCACCTGGCACATGTAATAACATAATTACAATGGAGGATTATGCCAGTTACCATACCAACAAGCTACTTTGCCTCGAAATAAATGAATCATGTGCTGGCCCAGGCCACCGAGCCATGATGATTGTCAGTCTCATTTTGGCATCACAAATAACTTGTGGGTTAAAAGAATATCACTGTTTATGGTTAAGAAAAGCATCTTCATTCTTTCTAAGTGCTCTTATTGCAATATGAGTACAGTAAATTGTTCCGATTACATTTGGGAAAACCAAACACAGTTGTCCAGTGTTGGCTAAAACAGGGTGATGTTTTATGTATGTGCACCAACACAATGCAAAAACTGAATGTAGCACCTCGTCAGTCAGTTAATGGCTTCCAGCACATCAGGCATGATGTAGCTGAAGTTTTGGCTGAAATATTCCTGATCTGTCAGCCAGTTCCCCGAGAAGTGACAAGTAGCCGATATAAACTCACGAAAAACCAAAAAGGTTCAAAAGTGTAAATATGCAGAATTGGTCCTCTTGAAAGGGAACTAAAATACAGTCTGGGCATCATATTCATCACTTTTGAGGTGCAATATGTTTGTTATATGGGTGAGTCGTCATTTAGATTAGATTAGCAAAACTTTATTAATTCCATGGGGCAATTCATTTAGGTAGTTTGGCAGCATTTCCGTACTTGATCAAGGGTCTTGTCATTTCTTAGTCTCTCCGAAATGTTTTTCCTTCAAGTTTCCTTTTATAAATCTCAACTTTTGTTGTGAAAAGCATACACCAGTTTTATAAATCTGACCTTAGAAAAGGAGATGTAAACAAAAGCTGTGCTAAAATCATGAACTGTAAATCAAGCCCATCTTTCATATAGCCAAGAGACAAATCAAAAATTAAAGTCAAAATGCATAAAGGAAAAATAATTTGACCAGAAACACAAAAAGACTGACCATAATTTGTTTGTTTTTTATCCAATGTTGAATTGTATGGACCCGCTTGTGTTGACCTTTATATGGTCACATGATTGACATCATGTGGCATGCTGCAACAGAGGACTCTGGGCAACCTTGTCATGGCAACAAACCACGCAATTATCTGAACATGGTGGTGCACACAACCAAGACAGTAAAAGAATGCAAGATTTCAGTGGAGTGAGATAAAAATAAAACAATGTCAAAATGAGCTTTCTGAAGTGGAAAACCTCTGAATGAGCATAAACCTTCACCCAAATAGCCACAGAAAAGGAATTAAAAACGAAAAACTGCCAATCATGACACAATTTGCTTGAGGTTTTGACCTGCTCATTTGGTATCATGACTACCACTTTTGTTTCACACTGTGGGCTGTTTATTTTGATCATCGCTCTTCTGATTTCAGCCTTTTCTGCTTTATTTGCCACTATCCATCTCTTGCTTCTAAAACTGCTGCTGCTCAGTACTGTCAGTACAGCCAAATTCTCAAGGTGTTTTGGAAATATTCCATGAAACAGATCCCACAGTCCTTTTCACATGCTGTCGTTTGTATTCATTATTCCACAGCACTTTTTTGTATTGCAGTGTCCAGCAGGACTGGCACCCATCTGAACTTCCAGATGTCATGTTGTGTGTCATTCAGCACCACTGCTGTGCTCAGCTGTTAGCCACCCAGCTGTAACTCTGGTCCATTTGCTTAGCCTCACTTTGTCCATATATTTTTGGCCATTGGGCCATTTTTGACACCTTACTCATCAACACCTTAGCCTGATACAATAACATGTTAAAAGTCAAGCAGTGTGTCTGGTGTCCAGCACCTAGCCTTGTTCAAGATGATTTTGACTCAACACACAGTGCCATCCTGTCGTCTTCAACTGATGTTATCCACACGTACTGTATGATGTGGCCGCTGACTGAGCAGTCAGTTACATGTGAAGGATATGTGTCCCTAATAAAGTGGCCTTACTGTGGTCAGATAAGCCTAAGAGTAGCCCCGCTGTGAAAGGGGTTTCAGCCCACTGCAGCAAACTATTCATATTTTTATATTTCTATTGCACTTAATGTGTTTGCTGACTGAATGAGTAATGACGGCACAACTTTTGAGAGTTTTATTTGGTCAACTATGAACCTGCTCAGTTTGAGGGGGCAAACTGATAAAAAAAAAAATTTCTAATTTATCATGCATTAGGCTTGTACAGAAATAAAGGAAATGCAGCACTAATGGAACCTTCTGGCCAATTTATAGGATCATCCAGGATGGCTAGTTGCCCCCCTCAGAAAGGGGATATTGGAGCAGAAATAGTTACATCAGCATGCACTTCCTACTTAGTCATTTTCTATGACCTTATTCTAACCCCATGTTATGTTGGTAGCCCCAAAGATACTTTTGTCCAGGAGCAAGTCCTACCTTAGTCAGGACCACGATGGACAGGTTCTGTCATCATTCTAACTTCCTCAGAGGACAAGTGCCATGAGACTGGCAATGCTGTTCCACCAGTTAGCCTTCATTTTATTTAGTGCCTTGTGTTACTTGACTCCCAGATTTTGTATCAGTTAAGCCTTCCTTCTTTCATGCATTAAGATGTACCTCTGCTGTTTTCCAGAGCCAACTCCAAGAGAAATTCCCCCTCAAGAATGGCCAGTAGGTTGGCCTTTGTTCCATTCATTTTCTCATCTTGACATCCGTCACAATCCCCCTTGCTACACATAGGCCCCTTGCTCCTTCTCTCACTTGCTCGCTCGTTTTTCCTGTGTGTCACACAGTGTTTGGCACTCAGGGGTCTCTCTGGTGAGCTATTTTTAGGACAGCAAGGATTTCCAGATCATTTTGTTTCCTCTTATAATATTTGTGCAGAATGCTGCATTTTCCCACAGTTTGTAAAGGTTGGAGGACTGCATCACCTGCTTTAGTGGACAGTGATCTGGGAGCTTTCCTCCTGCACATGAGGCTGGCGTAGACATAGAGTGCAGCTGGCATAGGTAAGAATGAAGCATCACTGCTAGTGATGCCCACCTTCCCTCTTCTTCGAAGCCAGCTGAGCCTCTTGGGTGTGGCCTGATAGCTTTGGATAGCTTTGGATTTGGTGCAGTCATCCTGAAGGCAAATCAATTGAAGGAGTAGCACAGACAGCCACAAAGCAGAAACAGGGAGCTTGGAGCTCCTCAGATGACAGTAGATCTTCACTTCTTAGCAATTTTACCCACACATCCTCATTTTTTAATGCTGACATTTCTTTCTGCTGAACAAAGGGAAACTCAAAGCATTTATAGTTTTTGCAGCTATCATTCGTTTGCAGAAAACCGTCATAGATTGTGTAACCAAGTGAGTGGACTGAAGGGTCTAACCACAATTTAACATGAAGCAAGATGATAAAAATGGAAAACTAAGAAATAAAACATGATGCTAAGGTCCATAGGATTGACAATTCAAAATCCTGACCGACTGTACACTTGAATTAACATTTGAATGATTTTCTTTTTGGACTAAGCCACTTCTTTCAGCTCAGTTCCTACTTTTCCATTTCTGTTTGGGACATTTAATGATACTGTTTGTATCGTTTACCTATTAGTGGCGCTGGACATGTTCACCTGACCCATCAAGACAGCGTGCAGGTGCCATGAACGAGTTCCACGATGCACCTGCTTTCTGGGGTTTACTAGTTGGGTCTGCCTCTCGCTGCATGTTTCTTACTTCCTATCTTGGCCACCAGTTGTGAAAGATGTTGCTTTGTTCTGCCTGCTATGAATAAGTAAGAAGATGAGAGGAGAGAATAGCATGATGTAGGCCTTTCTTTTCAAAGTAGTTGAAATATAGAATATGTTTTGGAAATGAAAAGCTGACATCCAGTATAGAGTTAGGATATTTGGTACATTTTAGATCACTTCAAAAATAAAAAGAAACAGCAGATAAAAAAATGGAATGCTAACACAGGCACGGGCATAATATAATATGTATAATATATAATATAAAATATAGATGTCCTCTTAAATGAGAAAGGGGGAAGGAAAATGAGTTGACTAGCAGCAGTGTACATACTGTACATTCAGAAGGGAATGCCAGTGAGTACAGTACACAATTTAGAGACTGCCTCTGTATTCAGATGTGTTGTATGTGTTTTTGGTTTTTATTTTTTTGACAGGCCAGTTAATGCCGGCTTTATAGACCTTTAAGATTATTAAAAGACCAGGGGGCACTGCAACCCTGCTTGCTTCGCTCGCGCACCCCTGGGTTTGGTTTACCGGAAATATAATTTAAAGAGATTGTTAGTTTCATTGGAATTGTTGCATATGCATTATTTTCACTTTTACTTTAAAACTTTTGTGAAAACAATACTTGTCCTTTATTTCTGGTGTGGTTACATCTCTTTCTCGCATTGTGAAGGGGGATGCGGCTGAACACGCACTAAGGAGAAGCGGTCAGATCATCTGCTGCTGGCGAGCTACATGTTCTGCTTGTCGCTTGTCGTTGTTTTTAGAGCTGGGAGCACATGAAGCATGTCTGCCAACAGCAATCAAACAACTAAGGTAGATGTCCGTGGACTTGTTTTAAATGAAGCTTCACTGCCTTGGATCACGTGACGTTGTAAAAACAATACTTGTCCTTTATTTCTGGCCCCGAGCGTGGTTAAATCTCTTACTCGCAGGACATCTGATGCTGCTCGCGTTGTCGGGGGGGGGGGGGGGGGGGGGGGGTGTGGCTGAATGCATGCTAAGGAGATGCCGTTGGATCATCTGCTGTCTTTCTGCTGCTGTTGCACTGCCCGTTGATCATCTAAAAACCTGTACAGCAGCTGTCCTTTTGCCACTTCGCGTCTCTGCCGCTCGTGTTGTGAAGGGGGTGGGGGGGGTTGGAGTTAGGTGGGCTGATCACATGCCAGGAGACGTGGTCTGATCATCTGCTGGGTTTCTGCTGCTGGCGAATGCGTGTTTTACTTGTCGCTTGTCGTTGTTTTTAGAGCTGGGAGCAAGTTAAAATGTGTCTCTCGCGGGATTTCAGATTGTCTTCCGAGAAGATCATGTTTCGTCTCCCTAGTCTCCCTCCCCAAGATTTTTTTTTATAATTGAGAGATAGTTATTGAGAGATATTGAGAAAGTGCTGTGCTTACTTCTGTTGTTTATATAATAGTATACAGTGCATCTGTTTTGTACCCTCTATGCCAGGTGTTTTATAAAGCTGTTGTTGAATTTGTATTTCAGTCTGTGTGCCAGTTCTGACGGACGTCTGGATGGGCATGAATATTGAACTGGCACTATGCATTCCAGAGAGATTATACTAATGAGCAGAATCATTACAAAGGCCATTAGGAAGTTCTAGTGCCACTTGCTATTCTGTGTGGCAGTGCGCCTACGATCACACATTATTGATACAAGCTTTGTGAAAGATCCACAATGAGTGTCCATATTTACAGGTCTCAGACCATGAGCAGACACGGACATGTACAAAAAAGATCTCAGCATTTCTTGGTATTTTTCATTTAGGATAAATGATATTAGAGATATGTGACAGTTTTAGGTCCCTCTTATCTTATAATGCCTGTACAGTTTCTGTGTTGATGGAAGTTTTTTTTTACCTGCTATCTGTACTTTGACTGCTAGTCATCTCCCACAGTTGCTG
Source organism: Erpetoichthys calabaricus (assembly GCF_900747795.2). Lineage (NCBI taxonomy): Eukaryota > Metazoa > Chordata > Cladistia > Polypteriformes > Polypteridae > Erpetoichthys > Erpetoichthys calabaricus. Next base: position 100,486,829 of record NC_041401.2, read on the forward strand.
TGCACTTCTTTGGTTTGTCATCATTTTTTTTTTTTTTTTTTGTTCTTTATTTCGCCTTATACAATTTCTTGTATTAGAAATTTGTTAGTTTTCGCATACCCCTTGGGGTCAGAGCGCAGGGTCAGCCATTGTACAGCGCCCCTGGAGCAATTACAGGTTAAGGGCCTTGCTCAAGGGCCCAGCAGAGCAGTGGCCTTTTGGCAGTGACGGGGATTCGAACCGGCAACCTTCGGAATACCAGCGCAGCTCCTTAGCCTCAGAGCCACCACTCCGCTCCGCCCATTTGTTTGAGCCTTTAGTGTTAGCAATTCTAGATGTTTTATAATTGATAAGAAGATTTGCCACCCAAGTTCAGCTTTTCTCGAAAAGCCATCACATGATGAGTGCCCTGATTTCCTAACCTCTTTGCTGTGTGTAGGCTGACTTTGTTGCCTGCCTTCATGGTTATTTAACACAGGCCTGTGATGCACTTTGTGTTTGTTTTAGGCTGTTCCTTGAACGATGTGTTTCAAATTGGCTCCATCTTCCTTTGGCTCTGAATTTGACTCAGGCTATCTTCTTCTATTGCTAGTTAACTCAAATTACAGTGCAGTGATAGGGGGGTGTTGGGGAACTTTCTTTTTAAATAAATAAAATAAATGCAGTGATTTCAGTGGACATCCATTAGTACAATAGCCCTAAGGAGCCCTGCCATATGAGCAGCCTAATATCACCATGGCAAATGCTGACACATACAACTTACAAAGGCTGAGTTCATTTGTGTAACAGCTGTGAAAAACATCTTTCTATACCAATCAAGATAACAAGAATAGTTTATTCCATCTCACATACAATACCTTGTGTGGATATGAAAAGTAACAAAATATCTGGATAGATTAAAAGTCTTCGGCAAAACAACATATCATTGAATAGGCACTACTTATCTAGACACAACAGTTAATGAAAGAGTTAAATACCATATGATCATAGATCATCTCTATGGTGGAAGGTGTTTGCTACATAGAAAAGCATACAGGCTAATGCATAAAGATAAGATAGTGAAAATGTCCCTTACAATGGACAGGGTGCAGACCTCACAGGCAGTGCTGAAGCATTGTGCACTTTATGCCCCATCAAAAGCATGACATTTAAGGCTATTGTGTTTTAGTATTCAGGTTTGGAATATCTAACTGCCTTTTTGTAACTTTACCTGTATGTCTGCCTATCTGTTCCTAAATATATTGTCCATCCATCTTCAAAACTGCTAATCCAATTCAGGGTTGTGGGGTTCTATTACATTAAGTGAAAAAACAAAATCTGCTTTTGTTGTGGTTCTAACTGAAGCATGTACTATGGTTCCCTTCCGCAGTATATTTTACATAGCTGGTTACAAGGTGCAAGATCACATTTGGTCCTTGATGCTCATTACCTACTTGGTGGCAGTTGGTTTCAGAGTGGCAGGCTGAGAAAACGCGTGGCCTGCCACAGTAACATACAAGTTAGTCAAACTATTTGAAATCTCTGGGAGCATGTTTTCTTATTATTGAGTTTTATTGTGCTTAATGAATAAATACCAGAATACAAGAAGTAAAACACAAATCAATTAAAAATACAATCAGTACAATATTCCAAAAATGACATTACTGTGCAGATGAAAGAGCCAGATTAGATGATTATCATACACTGGAGCAGCCTTACAGTTGGTGCCATATCTTCAACGAGTGACACAGCTGGATTGCTGGTAAATAATGTATATAAAGATGGTTATTGATGGCTGGAGTGCAGAGCAAGGCACAACAAGAGGAATTTGAGAAAGATTTGGTTTCCAAGGCAAACCAAGCAGGTTATGCTCTGTTATCTTGTTTTTACCTTATTCTCAAAATATGAACGTTTGCAACCCAATGTTAGGCAATGCAATGCAACCCTCTCTTTAGATATATTTTAACATGTGGCCCTTTTTGCATTCAAATACACACAGTACAATTGAAATATATTTCAAATTGGGTTCATCTGAAATGTTTTTTCCTAGTTGAGCCAATTAAATGATATGTGTGTTTTGTCTTGGCAGAGTGCTATGTGACTCTACTTTCCCCTTTTCTACTCTTTACTGTGTAGACTTTATCAGAATGTCTCAAATTCCATAGATTTACCACTGTTTATAAGGTATTGTACTTTAGCAATTCTCCCAGCCTTCCCTTCCACATCTGTAAACTCAGGCAATTAGATAGAGGACAAGCAGGAGTTAAGTTACAACTTCTAAATACAGTACACCCTCGAAATTCGCGGGGGTTACGTTCCTAGAGCACCCAGTAATTGTGAAAACTGCGAATTATGGATGTGGTTAAAAATGCCTATTTTTACAGTATATGCCCCCAAAACAATTTAATTTCATTTCAACCTCAGCTTAATACATTACCTAAAAGAAAGAATGTAAAGGTAAACCTGTATACTGTACAGTACTGTACTGCTATGTCACCTGCAGTGTTAGAGTGTAAAATACCGATATTACCGCTATATGTACTGTAATTCATGCAAGCGCGTTTTCATTGCCAGAAGCCTTAGAAGGTGCAGGGCATTTCGATGGCATCTTGGGGCTTTAACCCTTAAACTGCCACATATTTTCGGGTTAATGCATCCCTGGACGCCAAATACTTTTTTGCTACACTTTTTAAGTAAACATCACAATTCACAAAGAAAAAGTGAAATTTTAATGGAACACATTTTTTTTCATGTAAAGAGCATCACAATTACTGCAACACTAATCATTTTACACACTGCTAATGAACTGTAAAAACTATTTAAAAAACTACTAGAACAATATGTACAAGGTGCAACTAATGCCATTGATGAAATTCAGTAAATCACCGAGCCAACTGTGCTTGAACTGGCAGCACGCATTCACACAGAGGTACAGCATGTGCCAATGCTGGCAGGCTAGTCTAGTGCAGCGGCTCAATCCTAGGGACAGTGAGGCTGCAGTGCCGCAGGGGCCAACAGTGGTCATGAGCTGGCTGCTCAACGAATGTACAGCACTGACTGATCAGCTCTGGCGTGCTGGTAAATTGCACTGGGAACCGACAATCGCTGAATATACACGGCTCCTACGTGCTGGGAAACGACTACTGTATAGCAAGTTGCGGCGGTTTAAGGATTAAGAAGAACAAAACAGAAAACACGAGGACACTCAGCTGGAGATGTGTCACGGGGCAGCAGTCAATCAGCAGCAAGGAGAAATGAATGGTCCGGTGCCGCTAAGATTCACACCGTCGAGAAGACGGTGATTTATTTATTTTTATGGTGGAGATTCCACCAGGACGTTCCAGGGATGCACCCGGCCTTGACCCGACCTGCATGCACTCACAAAGAGAGACAAAAACAAAGCAAACCGGTAATCAAACAGCAAATAAAGAATGTAATGAAAACAAATGAAAACAACGATACCACCTCTGTTCCCCTTATGATGATTATACATTAAATACAACAAAGCACCAACAAAACACACACAGTAATGTCCATGAAAAACGGCAATGGATGAAATGTAATGATTAAAATAGATAGTCCAGAGATCCGCATGTTTAATGGGAATGTAAAGATAGTCCTACCGGTAGTTCATGAATGGGTGAAGACGGGTGGACAGGTTCAGGAGTGCTCCTTTTTTCGCAGGATAGCAATGAATCCACATACAGTCCTCATATACACAGGCAGATGGCAGACAATCCAGACCCCAACCACGAAATGATCCAGGACAAAACAAATAAGTACAGGTAACCCAACAGAAGGCAGGCAGAGAGACAGGAACTTGAAACACATGCTTCCTGGTCTCTCTACAGTGCAGTATTGCCACGATAAAAGCCATAAAAATTGTGGAGGATATTTGCGGTTTCCGCTAACAATTATTAGATAGGTTCTAAGGAAAAATCCGCGAATGACTGAGGCTGTGAACTCTGAACCGCGACTTCGCGGGGGTCTACTGTATTATCAATACACTAATAATCCAACTGCCCGTCATTCACTCAGAACATGGAACCAATGTAGGAAGCATTTTAAGACAGAGAAGCTCTTATCTGTTGCACCTCAACATGACAACTGCTCTCTGAACCGCGTCTTTGTGGGGGTCTACTGTAGTGTATGATTGATAATATTCATAAAATAATAACAATAAACAAATTACATGTGAATATTGGAAACCATACAACATGATAAATTCTAGATATGTTGTTTCAGGCGGCACAAGGACTTGTAGTTACTCAAATGTCTCTGGTTCAATCATCATTTCTAGTCATCCTTCTTCAGGGCAGGCCACATGCCTGTCCCAATATAGCTGCCAAGTTGTGCTCATCATTTTGTTCTCTTCATGGTGTGTGAGAGAGGGGGTGGCCGTAAAATGACTGATTTTATTCATACCTGTCCAAATACTTAGACCAATAGGGTGTTGTGGTACGGAATGGCTTCTGATTCATATGTCAGACAATGCAGATGTAGTAGTGTTTCAGGAGAAATGTTTTACTTGATAAGAACAGCAATGCATTCATGTCTAACTAACTAAACTGGTTTTGCATTCCCCCGCAAGAAGGCCACCTAGCTGGAAAGCTTCAGCTAAACAAATGGTATCCACTACTGGAGGGCACTTGTGAAAAGGCAGTGTGGGCGATGGAGTATCTGACCAGCTTGGCAAGAGTGACAGTGTTTGGACTGAGAGCCTAAAAGGCATCCACAAAGCCATAAAGAAAGCAACTGAGGGATGAGTTGTACCGGTATTTTATTGGTCTAAAGTTGGCTGTTTGGGATTGATTTTGAATCAGAAGCCATTCCGTACCACATTGCTAGCATTGTTTTTTTATATTTGTTTTTAGTTATCATTTTGGGGCTTGACCACATGTCACTAGCTTTAGTAATTCCAGTACTAAATCTACTAAATAAGTAAGTGTTACACCTTTGAGGTAAATTTCCCTAACTTTTGCTTGACTTCTCCCTAATGACATAGAAATATAGTTTATACTTGGCTTTGAGAAACATTTTTTGGGGGATTTCATTGATTTTAATAACAAATAGCATTCCATACCAGTTGGTCAAATTTTACAAGACTTGGTTCAAAACAAATCAACCCACACCAATGATAAAGAGAGCTAGGCCGGAAGAGAAAAACTTTAAGCTAGTAAAAATAAGTAAATAGATAAATCAATAAATGAATAAAGATGAAAGGAGTTAAAAAAAGGAAAAAAAGAGGGGAGAGAACCTGCTTCCTCAATTTAAATGCTTATTCTAAAATGTTATTTATCAGATCCTGCCAGGTTTTGAAAAGTTCTGCACAGATCCTCTAAGTGCGAATTTGATTTTTTCCAATTTCAAATAGTATAAAACATCAGTTACCCACTGACTTAGAATAGGAGAGTTAGGATTCTTCCAATTGAGCAAGATAAGTCTGCATGCCAGTAGTGTAGTGAAGGCAATCACAGTTTGTTTGTCCTTCTCCACTTTAAGCCCATCTGGAAGAACACCAAACACAGATTAGGAGGGATTGTGACTCCAAGGCTATCCGATAGGCATTTAAAGATTTTGGTCCAGAATGATGTTAATTTGGTGCAGGCCCAAAACATGTGACCCAGTGAGGCTTGAACTTGATTGCAGCGTTCGTAGGTTGGATCTTGCCCTGGAAACATTTTGAACACTTTTAAGCGAGACAGATGTGCTGGATTCTGAGTTGAATAATTTTATGCTTTGCGCATATGGAGCTCGAGTGAATTCTCTGCATTGCTACCTTCCACTCCTTTTCTGAGATGTTGAGTGAGAGATCCTTTTCCCACTGTCCTCTTTGATCTTTGAAAGGGAGGGACTGTAAAATGGTTGTATATATTACAGAAATACTGTCTGAGTCCTCAAGACTGAGCAATATTTTTTCTGGCATAGAGGGAGGTGGGAGGTGAGGAAAATTGGAAAGGTTCTGTTTACCAAAGTTTCTAATTTGAAGGTAGTGAAAGAAATGTGTTGCTGGAAAGTTAAATTTGGAATGTAATTGTTCGTAGGATGTGAAGATGTTGTCTATGTACAGATCTCTAAGTGATTTAATCCCGGATGTTTTCCAGACATTAAGCATATGTTTGAGAGGGAGGAAAAGGTTGTTCTTGTGTAGAGGTGCCACAGATAAAAGCTTCTCCATCTTAAAATACTTCCTACATTGGTTCCATATTCTGAGTGAGTGAAGCACAATTGGGTTGTTAGTATATTTGGCAATAACTTGTATTTATTGGGGTACAAAGTATTAGGGTGTTGTACTGTGTTAGCCGTTATAAATGTAGTGAGAACTGAAGCAAAATGACTCCTTTTATTGGCTAACTAAAAAGATTACAATATGCAAGCTTTCAAGGCAAATCAGGCCCCTTCTTCAGCCAAGATGTAATACAGAAACTGGAGTTCCCTGTGTTTGTATACACACTACTGTAGGACAAGTAACAACATTGGTAAATCTTTAAGCGAGACATCTTAAATGTAGGGCGGCACGGTGGCGCAGTGGTAGCGCTGCTGCCTCGCAGTTAGGAGACCTGGGTTTGCTTCCCGGGTCCTCCCTCCGTGGAGTTTGCATGTTCTCCCTGTGTCTGCGTGGGTTTCCTCCCACAGTCCAAAGACATGCTGGTTAGGTGGATTGACGATTCTAAATTGGCCCTAGTGTGTGCTTGGTGTGTGGGTGTGTTTGTGTGTGTCCTGCGGTGGGTTGGCACCCTGCCCAGGATTGGTTCCTGTGTTGCCTGGGATTGGCTCCAGCAGTCCCCTGTGTTCGGATTCAGCGGGTTGGGAAATAGATGGATGGATCTTGAATGTAAAAAATTAATAGACCTCTTCAGGCTAATATTCATTTAACAAGAAAGAACAATGTATGGTCAAGATCTTTGGATAAGATAACTGTCCAACGAAGTCTTTTGAAATTTCTGATGAGTTTTTCCATACAATGTGGGTCTGTAGACAGGTTGTCTGTGTCAGTGATGCAAACAATCCTCATATCTGGCCATAAAACTCTTGTCTTTATTCAAACCATGTTGTAATGTATTAAATTTTAGCACGACTTTCACTTCCCATTCTTTTCTCTCTTGCTGTGTTCTGAAGTTGCCCATAAGCACTGTGACCTTAAAGTCCCTGTCACAGTGTCCATGGCTGTTGAAGTGGGCCGCTACAGGAACATCTGTGTTGCCACATTTAATGTAGAACCTGTGTAAGTTCATTCTCTGGCAGAGTGTTTCTCCAGTTTCTCCCACATAGACATTTCATGCAGAGAATTAGGTAGACCACATTAGATGATCTGCAGGAAAATGATCCCTTTATGTGATGTTCTAGTTGGCAGTGTGATATAATTACATGGTCTGTATTATAAATGTGAGCATACATTTTACATCTTTTCTGTAGGCAAGGAGATGTGCCATTTTCTGTTGGTTCACTTAGGGAACTTCAGACAATTAATTGTTGAAGGTTTGGTGGTTGTCTGTATGCCAGGAGGGGAGGTTCAGGAAATACATGTTTCAGTGTTTGGTCATTGTTTAGCATTGGCTGAAGTTCTTTTATAATTTTTCAAAGTGTTTCAAGATGTGAGTTGTAGGTGACAACAAGGGGGTTACGGTTCTTGTTGTCTTTGTTTTTTTATTCCAGAAGGTTGTCTCTGGGTATGGCAGTAGCTCTTCTTATTTGAGTGTCTGTTGTTTTGGGGGTGTAACCTTGTCTGATGAAATCTTGTGTAATAAGCTCCCTGCAGTTTTTTATCCTGGTCTGTCGGGTCTTAGCAAATACGATTGTATCGAATTGCTTGGCTGAAAATAATGGAGAGCCTTGTATGCTTGGGATGGAAGCTATCACTTCTCAGGTAGGTCCGTCTGTCTGTTAGAAAGGAATATAAAGAAGTACTGCAAGATGTCATTTCTGTTGCACACCAAGCCTGTGTATGTTCATCTATTTGTGTCCATGTCCATGTTTTTATAGCTTGTATGTTTGCTGCCCAGTAATAAAACTGAAAGTTAGGTAGAGCCATGCCACCTTCTGCCTTAGGTCTTTGAAGTGTTGCTCTTTGGATACGTGGATGTTTTGAGTTCCAAATAAATGAGGTTATGGTTGAATCTAATTTCTTAAAAAATGATTTATTGATGTATATTGGAGTGTTTTGAAATAAAAAAGAAGCTTAGGAGCGACATTTTGAGATGCTATTAAGCACATATAAATAAAAGTTCAAGGCAAGGCTACCTGCTTTTTTCATACATGACCTGTGTGATGTGATTATGGAGTATTAGAAACTGATACGTGTGGGCAGTTTATTGCACTTTATTTCAGTGTAGGGTTGTAGCAAAGACTGAGATGGTTTTACAAACAACTAATACATTTTGCATTGGAGGCTACTCCTCACATTAAAGGGCTCTGGGGCTCAAGCATGCAGAACAGTTTATTGCAGAATGAAGCGAGTTTTTCTACAGAGAGGAATTCTGGGGGCACCTCCTTCTTTCCAATAAATAAATGATTAGACTTAAGTGTAACTAATAAATATGTTACTTTTGAAGATTACATTACACTAGCTGAATTAACAAATTCTGTGTAGACAGCACAATCTCTGCAGAAGGACTTGAACAGAATTCACATTATGCATTTATGTGAAATGTGAAAGGTATAATACATGTAGGAAGTAAAAAATACAAGATATATGAGGTGTGACACAAAAATAACCGGATTGGTTAAAAAAAAAAATATATATATATATTTATTGATGAATTCTAAACATTGTCACCTTCTATATACTCTTCCTTCCACTCTCTACACCGCTCCATATGTATCTTCCATTGACTGAAACCATGCTGGAAGTCTTCTTGCTTGAGGCTCCTCAACAGGCTTGCCGTTTCTGTCTTCACTTCACCCATTGAAGAAAAATGTGTTCCCTTCAGGTCACTTTTGATTTTCGGGAACAAGTAAAAATCACAGGGAGCTAAATCAGGCGAACAGGGAGGATGATCGAGGACAGGAATGTTTTTGTCAGTCAAAAACTGCTTTACTGAAAAAGCATTGTGCTTGGGGGAGCATTGTCTTATCTTATCTCGCTGTTTGCTTTTTTCACCTGACATTGTGGCAGCAACTCGCATAGGGATTGTTGTGCAAATACTGACTGGGCTCTTCACAGGATATACCTAGCAGTTTGAGAGGGTGTGTAGGAGGGGATATAGTTCTATGATCCACGTCCAGCCGACCTCCAGACGGTTTTCCAGGAAAGCCCCAAGCCCAGTCCGGTTAGTTTTGTGTCTCACCTCGTACAGCTCAAGAAATACAAGATATGACTGCAGAATGCAAGGATCTGAAACTAGCAAGTGCATATTGTGAGAAAAATGTAGTGGTTTTGTCATTGTTGTCAAACAGTTTGGGGCAGAGACACCCAGCCTACCAAAAGGGTGCACTAGCTGTGCGGACTTGGGCCAAGTGAGACCCAAGAATATCCTATAATATTATTAATAATAGCAGAAATCCCCTGACTGCTAAAGGGCAGTGTGTGCTAAGCCCACAAGGTGACTGGGCTTGACAGCCTCTCTAGAACTCCCAGGACACCTCTGTGGTATGAAAAAAGAGCAGGAACATCTGGTGCCAATAGGGGGAAGTAGGGGTGGGCGGTATGACCAAAATTCTATATCACGGTATTTTTCTAAATTATCCCGGTTTCACGGTATTCGACGGTATTTTTTTTCCCCATGCATGAGTGGATGTTAACCACATTTTCGACTGCAATTACTGGCTAAGAATAACGTATTCCACTTTCAAGAGTATTGTACATTGTACAAAAAAAACATTTTAATATGCACACAATTATTAATACAGTTTTGCATGGCCCCATAAAGTGATAGTTTTCAAGGGGGTGGCACTAATGGAGAAGGTATCACATTGCATGACAGATGCAGTCAAAATATAGAACCTTTTTATTGAACAAATTTTGCAAAAACAAACTATAATTTTGACAACATATTTTCAACCATACAAAGAGGCATTTAGACTTAGTAAAATATCCAGAAGTGCTTGTCAAAAATTGTATTGCACCGAATATGTCTTAGAAAAGGAATAAATAGTAAATATTTTTTGTAAACCAACTACACTTTCTGTTAATGTTAACAATCTCTGTCCACTGACACGTTAAAGTGACTTTTTAAACAACTTTATCATCATTAAACTGCATAATATTTAAACTAATAAATAATAACAATAAAATAAATAATAGTATTATTACTGATAGTTGCACTATTACTTCAAGACTTCAAGCCCAGGTGCATTACACAGTATTCACCAAATTAAAATAAAATAAAACAAGTGCAACTTGGTGATGACATCTTTACCAACTGAACCATCATTTAGGTAAACTGCATTAATATGGACCTTGCTTCAAGCTAAGCTATACTGGGAAGAAAAAAACAAACTATATGTTGAGAACAAAGTCAACATTTCTACTTTATTCTCGCTGTTTATGTCGAGATTAAAGTCGACATTTCCACTTTATTCTTATAGTTTACTTCATAATTAAAGTAGAATGTCGTAAACTAAACTTCTTCCTAAAATCAATGTTTAATCAATTACTTAATTTACCCCGTCATAAATTAATGCAGCACATTAAATGCTTTGTGTTACGTTCCCCGACCCAGTGGTTAATCACTACGCTTCTTAAACTGACTTCCTCCGCACTAAGAGAAGACAGTGATCACCATACAGAATCCATTCACTTCATGATATTCCTGCTTTCTGAAAATTTAGAATGCTAAGATAAATACTTGATATCATTTTCATGATGAAATGCATTAAAGCAGGTATTACACATGCACGGTAGTGAGGCGGTAGTGCTGCTCCCTCGCAGTAAGGGGTCCCCAAGTGTATGTTCAGTGTAGAGAACTTTATGGCAGGTGTGATGAGGCTCCAAAAAACTGGATGTATGAATAGCTGTCGCACAGGTTTAACTTAAATATTGTGTAAATGCTGGGTTTGTGATCTGCTGGTCGGAGACACGAACACAGAATTCAATAAATGTTCTTCTGAGCGGGCTATCTTTATTGCATGCATGCTGTCTCTATCTGATGTACCAAAACCCCAGTGCCCTTCCTTTTTCTTTCACCACATAACCAATCACCACACAATAAACGTCTTTGTGAAATTAAAACTAGTTATAAACTTAGCCCACGGAGTGTTCAGAACTTTAAAAATATCTTCGTTATACATGTTTAATTATGCCATCCATTCAGAGTTGCGCCCATCTCTGAACGAGTCGCCAGCACATCGCAGGATGAATACAAGCAAAACATGCACTAGCAGGGTCAATATAGCACAACAAAACCCCACATCCTACATGACTTTGAAAGGAAACTGAAGCACGCCGAGTAAACCCACCAGAAAAACATGCAAATGCAAGGCAGGCACGCCACCGTGCCCCTATATGATTAATACCTGCTTTAATGCATTTCACCATGAAAATTATATTAAGTATTTATTTTAGCATTCTAAATGTTCAGAGAGAAGGAAGATCATGAAGTGAATGTGTTCTTGACTACAGATCGCTGCCGGCGCCTCCTCTTAGTGCAAGAAGAAGTCAGTTTAAGAATAACTTAACACAAAGCATTTAATGTGCTATATAACTTATGATGGGGTTTGAGAAAATCTAATAAATTAAATATTCATTTTACGATGAAGTTTAGTTTACGATGTTCTACTTTAATGACAAATTACGAGAATAAAGTCAACATGTCGACTTTAATCTTGACATAAACGGCGCCACGTTCCGAACGTCGTTTAGGCAATTTAAACCAGTGTTGCGGTATAAGAAAAATCCATATCATAAAAAAAATTAAAAACGGTTTTCGGTATGAACCGGTATACCGCCCAGCACTAGGGGGAAGATACCATTACAGCTTTGAGTAGCCACCAGGTACTTTGGAAGTACTTCTGAACGTTCCTAGAAGTGGTTCTGCCCCCTGCCTTGAACACATTTTCCAGCAACTCTGAGATCGAGCTTGGAGTTGGAAAGTAGTGAGTTGACAGGAGAAACAAAGGCAGACTAGCAAGGGAGTGTTTCTTACAGTGGGTAACTGAATCAGCCACCCTGAAGGGTAGTCTGGGAACTTGTTCTATAGGAAGACATAGGTGTTGTTTTTACCCTCTTATGTAACATCCCCTTTTGATTTGCTTTTATTGTTCCTCCCTTCATTAATACATTCCGTTTTGGTTTGGTGCTTTGTTCACCTGTGTGTTGTTTGGGTTCAAGGTCAGTGAACAGGCAACCCCTGAAGTCCATATTGTCCACAACTCAGACATGGTACAGCAGGGTCAGATTGGGACATTGCTTTTACCTGGCATTTAAGGATTCTGGTGGCCCGCTGAACATGAGCTGCACATCCTAAGCTTCTTGTGCCTAAATAGATGTGATTGGTCTGTGCACCAGGATGCACAAGGCACACATAAACACCACGAGCTCAGACATCCAAATACCATAATAAGGGATTATGAATGCACTGGAATGTAAATTCACATTATTAACCATAAACACCACCACACAACTTTACACAAATAAAAGCAAACTGTACCTGCTTGATGGACATGGCAACAATTTGCAGCTTCATGTTGAACACAACATACAACTCGACATGCCACAACACAGCGGCCCTGGCAGCACAGCGCAACTCCAAACTTCACCCAATCCAATCATAGAAAGACACACACATGGACCATGATGAAAAATATGTGGCTTACTGTTAAAGCTTCATGACCCTGGTGTCGAAGGTTTCTTTTCTCTGTCAAGAAACTGCAACTCAAATGTCAGATGCAGCTTCAAGCACATGCCATATTTATTGTACAACGAGGTTAACTACTGAAGGGTGCCATGGTCAGCTGTAGTATTCTCGAGTATACTAAAGGCCCACCCTTCCACCTCATAACTAAGTGCTTCCTTACATATCAAAAAATGTACACAAGCACTAAGCTCTTCATTTTGAATTGCTCTCTACAAGCTGGCATTTGCTTGCCTTTCTGAAAATCACCTTCTCCCAACTTGCTTGACTACAGAAGACAGCCATCCACAAAAACTCAAATGCTTCTAGTCTGTCATTCCATTAACAAATTGACTGTCACTCTTAGAAAATGCTGAACACACAAAGCAAAAGAGGACATGTGCTTCCTCACAATAAGATAACCGTTTTCTACTAATCCTGTCATTTCAAGGAACAAGTCTTGTTTATCACTGCATTTCAAGACATCTGTCATGGATTGTGCTGGGAAAAAGAACTGTTTAGCTCCTATTAACAAGCTTGTGAAAAGTAAGGAAACCTACAGCCTTATTCTTGTTTCATTACTTGCTCTGAGTCACTTTCAGAATCCTCACAGTCTGCATGTAACCCTTGTACCCGCTGTGATCGGCTTGGGCTGCCTCATCTTTGGCTGCTGCCCTCACACATTCTGACTGCTGCACCATCTCATTAGCAGAATTAGCCGACTTCTAAGCAGTTGAAGGTGCTGAGATGAATGGGTCAGTTATTTTTGTGTATTTTGCTGCATGTGGCCGCAATGTTTTCTTTTTCTTTGTATGTTCAGTACCATTTTTTATCCAACTATGTTTTTCTTCGAACCCATGGATGTTTTTAAGTTGGAATGAATTTGATGAAGTAGTAGTTCAATAATGGCGGCACGGTGGCACAGTGGGTAGCGCTGCTGCCTCGCAGTTGGGAGATCTGGGGACCTGGGTTCGCTTCCCGGGTCCTCCCTGCGTGGAGTTTGCATGTTCTCCCCGTGTCTGCGTGGGTTTCCTCCGGGCGCTCCGGTTTCCTCCCACAGTCCAAAGACATGCAGGTTAGGTGGATTGGCGATTCTAAATTGGCCCTAGTGTATGCTTGGTGTGTGTGTGTGGGTGTGTTTGTGTGTGTCCTGCGGTGGGTTGGCACCCTGCCCGGGATTGGTTCCTGCCTTGTGCCCTGTGTTGGCTGGGACTGGCTCCAGCGGACCCCCGTGACCCTGTGTTCGGATTCAGCGGGTTGGAAAATGGATGGATGGATAGTTCAATAATTCTGCATACAGTAAAGAAAGATGTCTTGGGCTTTTTGTCTTTAAACATTAAATATGTGTATTAATATGTTAAAGGTAAACTTTATATTCAAATTTTGTATATATTATGCAGTACTTGGGGAAAATTCCCAACAGTCCCAATGGCCATTTCAAGCCTGGTTTACAAAAACCACAAAAAGGGATGATAGGAAGCTGGGTTACAAAGCACATTGTATTGTGTGCCAGTCCAAGGTGACACTTAAATTAAACAACACACTTCAGAGGCCTCATCTGGAATTTTGTGTGCAGCTTTGGTCTCCATGTATGTTTTGTCATGTGGTGTCACTTATAATTTCCCCAATTTAACCTCTATCCATTCAGGCTGCGACATCATTGATTGACGCCAATCACAGGCAGACCAAACCAGGACTGAAATCCTGTGTCATTTATCATTAACTTACTCAGAAACTGTAAACAAAGCATACAGCAGTCACTCATTATGAGTATAAATGTCCTTAATTCTTAAAAAGTGCCTGAACCTGAAGGAAATTGATTATGTATGGGTGTGGCATTTACCCCAAATGCAACCTGGATGGTTACAGGCGCTACTTATCAAAATCTAGTGCTCAGGTGGAAGGGTGTCTTGCATCATGCAGCGACTTGTTTAGTCTTTCTGGCAGAACTCCCAGTGTCAGTGGCAGGGGTGGAGCCCAGAACATCAATTTGCCATGTCTTTTATGTCTTTTTCAAACTTCCATGTGACATTTTTGGGCCGATGGGGAATTGAAGAGTAGGAGCAGACACCTTTCCCATGACAGCCTGTGGCACCAGAAACAGTTCTTCCAGGTCCAACCTTTCTTCTTAAATCTTCCATTGGTCAGTGTTTTCTTATGACACAGTCTCACAGGATGTACCCGGTGGTTTTACACCATTGTCCTATGCTGACCTGAAGTGCTCCTCTTTACTAGTTCTACCCAGTGATGCATCAAGCCAAGCAGCACAGCACATCTTGTAATAGAGTAATATCTACAGAGTACAATTAATCCTAAACTTTTCTATGATTTTCTGCTTCATGCTTGTTTCATGTACTGTATTATGTTTCTAATCTATACATGCATTAGATGTAGTAAACAGACAGCACATAATTATTGATCATCTATCATGGTCCATTCACATATCAGCATAACACAAAAATGCATGAGCACTAGAAAAGGATCAGAGAGGAGTGACAGGACTTAATCCAGGATTGTGAGGTGATCAGTGAAGGAGGGGAGTCTTTTCACTTTAAGCTACCCTAGGTTCTTGTCTATAAGCCGGACTCATGTATAAGCCGGAGACCAAAAATCATACGAATTTTTAAAATAAAATCGTATCATAGATAAGCCGGACTCATGGATAAGCCGAACGTACTATAACCTATAACTAATAGAAGGGAGGGAGGTCAGTGGTCTCACTCGCACCCATTTAATTTCTTTAAGGGGGGAGAGAGTGTGAGATATTGGCGTCTCTCTCACTCCCCGCATGGCGTGGTTGGAGCGGCCGGAGCGCGTTCTTGCTGCTCTGGGCGTCTCAGAGTCAACAGGCGCGCGTACCGGTCATTTAAATTGTGATTTTATATGTAAGCATATTTAAATATTAATTTCTGGTACATGCTTCCTCAGTTGGTTTGCCCAGTTGATTTCATACAAGGGACGCTATTGGCAGATGGCTGAGAAGCTAGATTGCTTACTTTTCTCTCACTCTTGCGCTATCTGTGATCCTGACGTATGGGGATTGAGCAGGGGGGCTGTTCGCACACCTAGACGATACGGACGCTCCTCTAAAAATGCTGAAAGATTATCTTCACATTGCTATCTTTTGTAAAGCTGATTCCTGAAAAGACATGCTGCACAGTGCTTCGCATACTTAAAAGCTCGAAGGGCACGTATTGATTTTTGACTGAAAAACAAACTCTGTCTCTCTCTCTCTCTCTGCTCCTGACGGAGGGGGTGTGAGCTGCCGCCTTCAACAGCTTTGTGCCGCGGTGCTTCGCATACTTAAAAGCCAAAAAGCACCACTGATTTGTTTGCTAGAGATTGCTTTCTCTATCTATGTGACATTCTGTGGTCATGACACACACACCTTTGAAGAAGAAGATATGTTTGCATTCTTTTAATTGTGAGACAGAACTGTCATCTCTGTCTTGTCATGGAGCACAGTTTAAACTTTTGAAAAAGAGACAAATGTTTGTTTGCAGTGTTTGAATAACGTTCCTGTCTCTCTACAACCTCCTGTGTTTCTGCGCAAATCTGTGACCCAAGCATGACAATATAAAAATAATCATATAAACATATGGTTTCTACTTCGCGGATTTTCTTATTTCGCGGGTGGCTCTGGAATGCAACCCCCGCGATGGAGGAGGGATTATTGTATAAGCCGGATTTATGTATAAGCCGATATTCTATTTTTTCATTTTCACAACTTTTTTCCTTAGATAAGCCGCGGCTTATAGACAAGAACTTAGGGTAATAGAAATGACATGCTTAAAATAAGAAAGGGAGTTTGAAAGGTGAGTGCAGGCTGTTAATTTAAAATCTGTTCTTCATCAAGATGATATGGGGACACAGGTAGTAGGTGGTTAAGAGTGTATTTGGCAGAAATGTGAGAACATGTTTCTTTACACAAAGAACTGTAGATTAACGGGACGAGTTACCAAGTTTTACACTTCATAGGAGCACCTTGATGACATGTTGAAGTTATTAAGTGAACAGAGTAGGCGAGCCCTACTGGGCTCAAGATCCATTTCTCATAACGGCCATTCTTGTGTTCTAAGGCATGCATATAATAATTAACAGGACTTTAAAGAGTTAAGTGGCTTTATTACAATGGCACCTTTACTTTAACTTTAGAATTTTTTTTCATCCAAAGGTCTATCTGATTTAGTCTTTGAAACATGACAAAGCTCTGAGTGAAAAACGGAACTTGAGATGAGTTTGCATTAAACGACTAGACACATTGACATTAAATTCACCAGGAAACTTGTAATTCACAAGGGGGGTGGAGGGAGAGTCACTTTAAGTAGAATAATATGTTGTATATTGGAATCAGAAATACTGCAAAAGGTTGTGAGGCCTTCTAAATGATTCATAAAGCAGGCCAGGACTTCTGTGGCCTGTCTAGAATTGGCCTTGTTCCAGGCAGCCAACCGTCTACCCCAACTACCATGGGCAGGCTGCAGCCTTGACAGGACCAAAAATGGGAAGCTGGTTTTAAAAGCTCAAAATATACAAAAATACATAGTGAGAGAGAGGAGCCGTAAAACCTCTGGCTTAATGAGCCAATTTCCTCAAAAGATTAATTATAATCAGGAATTTATTGAAATAAAGGTAAACCAAAATCCAAAAGGCAGTCCAAGGGAAACAAATTCCAAAACATAATCCAGGAACTGTAATCCCAAAAACAGAAGCAAACATTTCAAGAAATCAGAAAAATGAGAAAAAATCAATACAATAATCTCCAAACAACACTCATTGGTGGAAGGCAGTCCCTCTGATGTGCCATCATGATGGGCCCACCCATTGGTCTTCCACAAGGAACGTTTCTAAACTTCAAGACACAATACACAAATAACAAACAAACAAACATAATATAAATTATATAAAAACTTGACAAGTAATCCTCCAAAACAATAAAAAACAGAAAATACACGTAAGCCTGGGAATAAACCCCTGCTGAAACATAACTTTCACGTCAGACTTTATGTAGTCATTTCTGCATTACCACCATTGCTACTTCTCACTTTTTATGTGGCCGTTTTTGTCCTTTGTAAATATTCAGAGTTTATATTTCTATATTTTCCTGAGACAAGAAGTCTTCAACAAGGCATGCAGTGTAATCTTCTGTTTATTGCTGACTTGGGACTTGTGACCTCATAATGTGCTGTCATTCTGTGTGTGTGTCCCACTGTGAATGGCTGCCCTAACACGAGCAGATTCCTACCTTGTGCTCAAATGCTGCTGAAACTCTGCTCACCCCCCAAAACCCCAGCTGAGATGAAGATACAGTTCATAGCTGTGTCATTGGCAGCCAAAGTTCAGCTAATCTCTCATCATTCCAGAAGACCTCAGAGATATGCCTAGGGTTGCACCATGAGGCAGCAGAGAAATGTGATCTTACAGTCTTGATGGTGTCAGTCCAATATTCACAGCCACAGCTTTACAGACATGAAGTAATGGTCCCGTCAATGAGTTGGTGGTGTCAGTTTTGGAGTTACCCTTCATATACACTCAAGATTTTAGTATGACAGAGGGCCTAGTTCCTTGGAGGATTGCCTGCATCCTCAAACTCTCATATGACACTGAAACTGAAGGACAAGACAGGCTTCTGATGTTATGCCAGTGGTGCTTCCTGACCACAGGGTGAGGACCAGTCCAGGAAGGCATTCACTGATCGTGGTCAGTATAGAGGCACTAGTTAAGATTTTATTTTATAAAGGATTTTTACTGATTTTCAAAAAAAAAAAACCAAATGAGAAAAATTTAAACGTCCAAAAGAGTGACCAATCAAGATGACCTGCACGTATTTAGGATGTGGAAGGACAGGGAGTACATGAAGATTCTACATGAGACAGCATGTGACTGTGCATTGTTGACGAAGTGAGGTAGCTGTGCTAACCTACTACACTCCCCTTTTGTAAGATGTCCTTTTCTTCTTTTCATAGAATTTCCATAAGAAGCTTTAGTGCTTTGTTTTTATTTTCTTAGAGAGACTAGCAGCTGTAACAGGAAGCAGAAGAGCTTTATCTAAAAGGCAGCCATTTTGCTCTTTGTTTCTTTCTTCACTAAAGATTACTTTCACGTTTATCTTTCAGAGCAGCTGCTGACTTAGACTGAGTGCAAGTCAAAGTCATTTTAGTTATAACGTGTCACAGTTTTTGAGACATCGCTGGGGCTCCCTCAATTTAGGGGGAGAAGATCACCAAAACAGAAGGATAAGGCAGGCCTGTGACCGCTGGGATGTTTGAGGACTGACTGGGTGGTCTGAGTCATGGACAGTCAATGAGCAGCGTGCTTGATGATGATTTTTTTTTTGTAATTGCAGCAGGTGGTAAAGTGTGTGCCGTTGGCACCTCACATAATTTGGATCCTGAATTCAGGTCTGCATTGAAACTGAATGCTCTTTCTGCATGTGTGTGGGTTTCCTCCCAGGGCTTTGATTTCCTGATATAATCCATAGACCAGCACTTCACTTCATTGATGTCTCCACTTTAATTGGGAGTGCATACCGCTGTGTCTCCCACAAATCAATTCTGGATAAACAATCATGACAATGGCAACCAAAAAATGTATACAATCACACTTGTGCCGTTTCGGAGGAGGCCCCTTCCTGTACCACCGGCTAGGTCATGGTAACACTCGGAAAGCCCTTGTCAGTCTGCAGCATTTGAGAACAGAATGGTAGAGAAAGAGGGGCTTCGTCATCTTCCAGCAGTCAGCCTGTAGACGGCCGCAGCGCCAGCAGCTTTTCTCTTGTCTCTTGCTGCGAGGTTTATATGGGGGTGCTAGTGCACCATTGTTATGCTGACTTCTTGTTTTCCTTTTATGAATTACTCCAAGTTATGAAAGCTGATAAAGTACTAAAGTTGTGACCGCCTGCTTGACTCTACAGCATGCTCAGTATGATTTTTTCTTTCTAAACTTTGAACACCTTCAGGTTTGAATGAAAACGAGAGCCTCACTTCATTCCTGCATAACATTTTACTGGAACTGGGGCTTCTCTGATTTAAAGTCATTTAGTCAGACAGCACGTGAGAGAGGCACGAGACAATTCTGAAACTGAACTCAAGATTACTAAACGCCACATGCTGTGAGCTCATTCATGATTACAAAAACTGGGAAATGCAAAGTCAGGTTAAATGACGAATTCTGTAAGAGACAGCAACAGGCCTCAGACTGTGGTGACAAACTGAGCCCACTGCAGGCCAGCAGAGGTGAGTAGCATGGCCGTACACACCCTACAGTATCGTGCGGAAACATTTAACTGAGGGCGTTTGTTACACTTGTGTGTGCAGTGATGCAACTTGGGGGGATTTAAGGCAGTGCTGGATGAGCAGCTATAATCCTGAATATGAATGAATATATAGAAGGGTAAATACTAAGGGCTCTGTTTTGTAGAAGAAATTCAGCTTAGAGACTTGATTATGAGCACAAATGGTTTGAGATTTGTGGGGCTTGTTTACACTGAATTTCAGCATAATGCGTACTGATGGCCTCAGCCTCGAGCCTCAGCCAGGAATTTAGTTTTTTCCGTCTGAGCAGTTATACTACATAAAGTTATACTACTTCTGACAAATTATTTTAGAACCTTGAAGTTCCTTTTTTGGATTTTGAGAGACAATGAATATGATAATAATAATAATACATTTTATTTTTAAAGTGAGCTCAATGTGCTTATAATGAATAAAGGAACTGTCACTATGAGTTGCTGTTCAGCCTTTACAGATCATCACTACATAAATTGCGTGTGCTCAGAGAACCATTTTAAATTTGTTCATTGTTTTATGCATTTGTTTATTTAAAGGTTCTAACTGTAGACCGTTTGGCCCCCTGTATCATAGGACCATACATGTGCTGTGTTCACAAGCTCTCGGAGTGGTGGTAAATCTGAGTTTCTACAAACTCAGCGCTACAAGTCAGGACAATTTGGAGAAAGCAAAGCTACCTGAATTGTCTGGGTTGTGATGTAAACCTGAACTTTGAACTTTAGTCAGTTGTAAAAAGTAAAACACATAACCTGGTTGGTTAGCCAGAAATGCAATTTGTTGATCAAATTGCATTTGAAGCAAAGTAATGCACATTTAATATGTTCATTTTGCTCTTTATTTCCTAGAAAAATGCCTTTTATCTTTACTTGTCATAAATCATCAGCGACCTTACATTTTTACGAATAGTCCAACCAGAATCTTCTGAAGTGAGAAGGAGTAGCATCATAATTCGAAGCTTTGAATAGTCAGAGAGCATGTCAACACAGTGTGCAACTTTGTTCACTCAAACATAGAATTTTTAAATACTAAAAGGGTCTTTTGCTTTGAAGGACACAATACACATGCTACCTTCAGATGATCTAAATGTTCTCATTCATCCATTCAAACAGTAGCACCACCGGATATGCGGCTCATAAGGCTACTCAGCAGCCACTTCGACTGACAGCTGCATGAATGTTTCTTGTAGACATGTTTCACTAGGGGTTTTAATTTACGATGCTGTGTTCACTGTCTCGGTTTTTATTCATCACCTTTTGTTAGGATTGCACTGCTTTCATTAGTCTGTGGAATACATGTAGGTAAAGAGCGGGTGGAATGGCTGTAACTAATGGAAAGGCTTTCCCTGAATTGGCCATTTGAGAACTGCATTGGCCGGTCTGCTAAGGGGACACATTTTCCCCGATAGCCAAATTTCTTTTCAATGGCAAACTGGTCAGGATTTTTAGCATCCACTCCTTTGATTTCCTAGTTTCCTTATTCCAGTTGGCCTAACACTGCCAGACGTCTATGGTTGTTTCTCAGCTGCTAATGTAGAACTGTTTGGGACAGTGATTGAGAAGGCTGGTTTGATACGATTAATGATGACATTGATAAATATGTAGAGGATTAAGTGACAGCGATTAGACCGTAGCGGGCTGTTGGGTTTACTGTGGGGGTGGATGTTCCCTCAGTGGTCAGTCAGTTCTTAAGGAGCACGCCTGTCCTGCAGAGACAAATTTATTGCTGCTTGACAAATTGGGCAGGCAGCTGTGGCAGCACATATGATCCTGCTCTATGAAGCCTTCTTAGAGTTGGCTTTGTTTGAGGTCAGATTTTGCACATTATCTTTACCCCTTCTTTTTTTCCATGAAATATCATTTTCTCTTTCTTTCCTTCCCAGCTGACCTCCCCAGAAGTGGAATGGAGCAGCCATGAATGGAGATACTCCCTCAAGCCCTGAGTCATCCTGCCAACTGCCTGACTGGAAGGAGTTCTGTGAACTGCATGCTCGCGCCTCGGCCACTGAGTTTGCCGCAAAATTCCGCCAGTTCATAAGTGAGAACCCCACCTACGACATCCCTGGTGCGGACACGTCTTTTTCGCAGCACTTTGCCACACATTTTTTGGACTGCTTTACTGCAGAACTGAGCCGTAGCACCACACCAGGCTCACCGGGTGGAGCTCTCAGGTACGGCATTGTGCCCTTTGTGGGTCTCCAGAGCTGCCCTCTACCCTACGCCCGGGATCTGTACCTACACAGGAGAGAGGCAGGAGCCTCTAGCGAATCACTGGACAGCATGGACAGCAGTCAGGGTAACCTTGGCAGGGGTGCAGGGAGCCAAGCGTCAGCAGGTAGGCAGCACAAGGTGTCTGCGTATGGACAGTCACGGAGCACCGAGGATGTGTCTATGGGCCACCCCAAAGCCAAATTCAAGAAGGGCTTCTCCTTACGCAACATGAGCCTCTGCGTGGTGGATGGAGTCAAAGAAATATGGCACAGACGCTCATCCCCTGAACCTGATCAGGGTCGGCGAGCCAACAGTGAGAGTGGAGAGAAATGGAGCCAGCGTCTGCGACTCACAAAGGCTTCCCAGACACCAAAGGCTGAGCTCCTGGAGATTCAGAGAGAGGGCATGCTGCGTTACATGGTGGCAGATGACACCAACTGCGTGGGCAGCTCCCAGTGGCAGAAGTGCCGGCTGCTTCTGCGCAAAGCTGTCCGAATAGAGGGGGAACGATTCCTGCTTGAGTTTTACGTGCCACCCAAGGTAGGTCCAACTAGAGAATTTGGAAATAAGTGGTATGATTTCTTCAAGCTTGCTAGAATAAGTCTGTATCATTAGTGAAGTTACCAATGTTTGTTTGACTTCACATTGCCTGTATAGCACTAATGTCTGGTCTGGTATGTGGAGGCCTCTATCTGTGAAGGTTTCCTCTCAGCAATCCAGTTTCAATCCTCAGTCCAAACTGACTGTGAATTGTGAGTAGGTTTTGAGGAATGGGCCTGCTTAAAGATGGGGTTGAACCCAGTTGAGAACTGGAAAAAGTGTTGGAGAATGTGTTATAGATTGGAGGCTGTACATTCTGAGAGAGTTCCCAGACCATGACCAGGTTAGAAGAAAGTGGCGATGTTGAAGTGAGGTAATGTTGTAAGTCTTGGTGAACGTCAGCTTGTATGGGAAGAGGCTTTTAGATTTCCTGGTCAGGCCATAGAGGTGCACTGGGATTTGGCACATTTAATTTGCTTATTGAGCACATGCAAGCCTACATGACAGACTATAAAGATGCTATTTGGTTTCTCAGGAAAATAAAACGTATATATTTTTTACTGGTATAAAACATTATATAGTGACACAATAGAACAGGTCCCTTGAAGAAAAAAGATGGAGAATACAGTGATAGTACTGTAGGCTGCATTAAAAAATACTGTGTGACTGCAACTGGCTGAGAAAGCTCAGTCATTCAGTTTTTGATTTATTTTCCATTCTGTTTTTATTTCACTTTTTTCTGGTTAACTTTTCTGACAAAAGAGGGTTGCGTTGAAATTATTGAGGTTCATACACTACCAAAGTTTGCACGGGGAAAAAGAGCAAGGTGAAACCATACAGTGCCCATAAAAACCGTTTGCTCCTTTGGAACCTTTCTCATCTTATTATTAAGCAACATTGAATCACAGAGGATTTCGTTATGTGTTTTTTGAGATTAACAGAATAGAAACAGACACTTTAATGTCAAAGTGAAAAGAAATCTGTGTAAGATCATCTAAATTAATGACAACTATGTAACATAGAGTAAGACTGCATGACGATTGTTTTATTGAGCCTAATATTGTTTTTATTATGTGAACAGTGTTTTTGGGAATTATTATTTGAACGTTTGTATATTCGGGCAAATCCCCATTAGCAGTATTCATGTCCAAGTGTTAATTAATTAATAAGAATGCAAGACGTGCCACAAATGTGAAGACACCCTTCAGTCCAACAAGCTCATTTCTTTAGTTGACGGATACACTGTGCCAGTATCTCATCCAGATGCTTTTTAAAAATTCTCAATTACTTGACTTCATAGTTTGTTCTAGATTCCCACGACTCTGTGTGGAGTTGAGCCTCCTGATTTCCATCATAATTGTTCTTCTCTTGAATTCTCATTGGTTTCATCAAGTACTTAATTCACTATTTCGGCCGGAGCACCTTTTTCAATGTCTTTGAGAATTTCTCATTTTAATTTGCTTTGCTCACATTTTTGTTATCTCTCTTAGTCATGTAATCCAGCTCTGATGAAGTTTCTTCTCCTGTATTACAAAATTTGGTAATTTGCAAGTTCAAATTCAGTAGCTTTTAAGACCACTAAAGTGCAAACTGCACATGATGCTGAGATATTGAGTCCCATGCAATGTGTTTATATGTGGCGTAACTGCCAGTACCAGCTCAGAGTGATGTAAACACTGACATGCACAGTACAATTGGATTTTTGGGTTAATCTTGGTGTTCCTTGGTATTGCGGACTCTTTTCATAATAAATTCCTTCTTTCTGTGTATATGCTGCATAAGTAATTACATCTTTTAATACTAACAACTTGACAAAAATAGATGAGTGGGTGTTAAGAACAACAATGAATAATTCATTCAACCCTAGTGAGTGCCTCAAATATGGTGGGCAGGTGGCACATTGTGGCCATCCCAGTTCAGTTGGAGTGATGCGTCCCATTAGATTCTGAACTAACTAGACATTTTTCAGTCCACATTTTATTTTTTATTGTTCCTTTTCAGTGCAACCTAATCAGTACTGTTTTCTTATCAAGACTCAGCTAGCACTAAAGAAAAACAAGACTTTTTCATTTTAGGTTTGTTAGTGGTTGCTACAAAAGAAAAAATTAAGAATCTGGTGCATGGAGCCCAGTTACAGTTCTTGTTGTCAAACCCCCAAAAAAGAAGGAAAGTAAACTTGCAACAAACAAAAAGGTAAAATCCTCCCGAAGGCAGTGTCCAGCTATCTAAAAAGATGAGGACTGCTTACAGCGGCCATGAAATCCCACTCCAGTGAACCTATCACGTACCCTTCATCCCCGTTGTGTGTTATAGCAACAGGATGGCAAAATTTGAAGGTATGAAAGACATCATCATTGGAGCATTTTTGGCATCACACCAGAATAAAGATAGGGAGTGAGGCAGCAGTGCTACCTGCTGCTCCGTTTTGTTTATCCAAGTAGTCGCCTTTAATTCATATGGTGTGCTATGGAAAAACACCTAACAAAACAAGAAAGTTTACACATTGCATGAAATGGCAAATCTGGGCCAGTACACACCAGAAACAAGGCCAACCCCAGAAGATTAATAGTTTGGTGCTAAAATGAGGAAAGATGGGGAAGCCACCGAACCTTGGTCTTGCATGCCATTTCATGGCAGTACTGGACACAAGGCAGGAGAGAGTCCATCACAGGGCACACATATGAACACACCCACCTGTTTTTGTTTTTTTTTTAAATAATTGGTATTTATTCCCCCTTGCAAGTCTTTGGAGTTGATACCAGGTATTAGACCGCAGTACTGGTACCAAAGCAAATAATGAATAACTCCCACAGGTAAACCTCCATCTCACTCCTGCCTCCCAGGTGCACCACGTTAATACAAACAGTGGTTCCTCATGCAGCATTCAGTGCATCCAAGAAAGGGTTATGGGTTGGTCCCCTGTGAGGTCTCCAGGGCATTGAAGCATGTGTTTCCCCCATGGAGCGTTCACCACGTCAAAGCTTTCACCCTTGTAGTCTATTGCATGTTGAAGAGTTTGGATTTTGGGGGGTCTGGGATTTGCTTGATGGGTAACACTAACATTTACTTCCAGTACTGAAAACACCAAAATGCTGGTACCATACTGTTTTAAACGTATACATGTTACATCTTGCCTGAAGAAGGGCCTCGAGTTGCCTCGAAAGCTTGCATATTGCAATCTTTTTAGTTAGCCAATAAAAGGTGTCATTTTGCTTGGCTTTTCTATAGAAAACTTTTAATGATGTCTCACATAAAAGGTTAATGATCAAACTAAAAAAAAGTCTGAATTCAAGGGACATTGAAATTGCCATAAACACTTGGAACAAAGGGTTATGGTTCAAGGAACTGTATCAGAATTAGGTGATGCTAAATGTGGTGTCTCTGAGGGATAAGTGCTGGGGCTGCTGTTCTTTTTTAATGTACAGTACATTAATGATCTGGACCCGAATATAATCAATAAGCTGTTTAAGTCTGCAAATATCACCAAACTGGGTGGAATGGCGGATAATGTAAAATACAGTAAGCTGAATCATTCCAGAGGGACCAGGGCAGGCTTGGCCAGATTTGTGGGAGGTGAAATTTAATGTAAGTAAATCTTAAGTATTACACATAGGAAATAAAAATGTTAAGATTTGATTACACAATGGGAAATTGGACTCTTGAAAGTACTATTTATGGGAAGGATTTAGTTGTCATTGTGAACTTATCACCATTTGCATCCAGCTAGCAGACAGAAGCAATCAAGAAGGCTAATAGAATGTTAGATTGTTAGGTTATATACATTAGCTGATGTGTGAAGTACGTTATTTTTTAATTATACAACTCACCAGTAAGGCCTCATCTGGAGTACTGTGTTCAGTTTTGGTCTCCATATTACAAAAAAGATATAGCACATCTAGAGAAAGTCCAGCAAAGACTAAGCTGATTCTAGAAACTGTGAGGTTTGAGCTATGAGGAGAGACTGAAGGAGTTGAACCTTTCCTGTGTAAGCAAATGGAGATTAAGAAGGGATATGATTGAAGTCTTTAAAATTATGAAAATAATTAGGTCAGTCCTGGCTGTTGCTTTGAAATTAGTTCTTCAAGAGCACAGGGACAAAGATGAAAACTTGTTAAAGGAAAATTTTTCACTTTCTTTAGAAAGTTTTTTTTTCCATACAGAAGATTATTAATATATGGAGTAAATTGCCAAGTAGACTGGTAAACAGGAGGGTGTTTAAAATGCAACTTGATGAAGATATTAGAAGATATTAGGTGAATAAGACTGACAAGCTGTGCTGGGCTGGGTGGCCCATTATTGTCAAATCTGTTGTAACATCCAGACAACAACTGGATTCAGATTTCAAACCCAGGATGCTGCACCCATGAGGCAGCATTGCCAACTTCTTCTTGCATTTGCTGTTTTGTTTTTTTGTTTTTTTTCCATGTAGCACACATTAGCTAATAGTACCTTAAAACACACTGAACACTGTGACGATGCGGGTTCGCTCCACGCTTCCATCTTCCTTCTGGGAGCTCTGAACCCAACACCGTCGGTAATGTCACCGATGAGCTAGGCAGTGAGGCACAACAAATGGAGCAAGGGGATGGTGCAAAAAGTGCAAAGTGCGTTTGTTTAAACAGCAAACAAAAAAACAGTGTCCAAATAAATAGTGCAGTGTCTCAAATCTTCAAATAAATAATCCATTAAAACGAGTGAAAGGTGGAGGTTAAAAAAAACAATAAATAAATTCTTTAAAAACGAGGTTAAAACAATGGCTGTAAGCTGTCCCTTAAAACAAATCCAGGTGCCTTTCTTCTACTGGTGACTCCCCCGCTTCTCTCATCCAGGCTATGCATCAGGGGAGCCACCCTACCTGCAGCTGACCTTCTTCTACCTTCTGATCTGAAGGCTTCCCAATCCCTGGCTTCGGTTCAGCTCTCTCCAGACCGAGACTTGGCTTCCTCCAACGGCCAGGATGCTCACGCTGGGGAATCCCCCTCCCAAGCCTCCCGACTCCCGCGGCGAGCCATCCGTCTTCCGGTCACTCCCACTCCTCACTGAATGCTCAGTGGGAGCGACCACTACCAACTGCCCTAGATGTCGGACAAACACCCCGCTATGGCTCACTGCCCAGCTGCCTGTGAGATGGCGCTCGCTCGCTCTGTCTCTCTCTTGCTCGGGCTTTCCTTTCCCTGCTTCCTGCCGCCTTCCTCTCCTGCAACCTCCATTTCTTTCTTTTCTCATTTTCTTTTTTCTTCCCCTCTAGCCACTTCACGCTTCTATTTATCATGGGGACGTGGATCAGCTGTGGCAATAAGCAGCTCCCGGGAACAATTATGGATGCGGACGACTCCTCACCTATGCACTTAAGTGAGGTTCGCCCGCATCACAAATTCCCCGGGAACCGCTCGGCCGCACACCACCACGCCCCCTTGCTAAGCCGCGAGTGTGGCGATTATTTGTTTAAAAAGTGGCCCTGTTAACTTGAGCTGTGGACCCACTACACCACAAACACATGATTTAAACGCTTTTGTGTTGTAAGCAGTGGCTGATTTGGCTAAGGCTAGCACCACAGGTGAGTTGAAGCAGATGGTTTATGGGTGAGGTACACGTTGAAGAGCAGGTCAGCTTTGTTTGCCTTGTTCCTAAAGAGATTTCTTCAAATTTCTAAAACTAGAATGTAACAATGGGTTACCCTAAGAGGTCCACAACTTAGGGCCAAAACGAAGGGGGTGTTGTTGTTGGTTGAGCATTCACGTGAATGCAAAGTTGGGAATTTTTTTACTTGTCTTATAGAAGCCCCAGTAGAGAAATTGTCTGCCAAATTCTATGGGCATACAGTAAGCTTGACGTTGTACATTTACTCGGCTGTCTTTTTGTATTTTTTGCAGTCCACCAAACCGAAGGTCTGCGTGCCCCTTTCAGCTATTGTAGAGGTCCGGACAACAATGCCCCTGGAGATGCCTGACAAAGATAACACCTTTGTCCTCAAGGTGAGTTTCTAAGCACAGTATAAATGCTAACTGATGCAGCAAGCACACATACTGGCTTTTTGAAGGAGAAGAATCTTAAGGCCAGTGCAGCCGCTGAATCGTTCTAACTGCTTAACAAACACACTACAAAGGAGACAAGTGGCAGGCAGCCAAGCAGTAGCGTGGGGAGCGAAGAGCTTGGAGGCGGTTGGCTCTTCACCAGTCACTCTCAGAATCACAAGACACCCTGAGAATAAAAGCCTGTGTTTTGACTTCTGAAAAAAAAACCCATTATATTACAAGGCAATCTGACAAATGAAATTTGATTTGAAGTCTAAATCCAGGTCACCAGTCAGTCCATCAATCTTTATTTTATATTGTGCCATCACTGCAGTATTAAAGATACATGGAAATCATAACATCCATCTTTCCATTCATCAATTTTCTAACATATTTAATCCAGTTTAGGCTTATAAGAGGTCAGTGCCTATCTGGTCAGCATTTTGGCAGAACAAGCCCTGGACTGGCAAGATGAGTATAGCAGTATAAGAAGCCTATATGAAAACAAAATGTTGAACTAAGTATCATGACAATCTGAAATTCTCTTAATCCATTTCAGGAATTGCCTATCCTGACAGCTTTGGCTCAATACAGGAACCAAACTTGCTCATGACACCATTCCATTGCAGGACCAACATGCACTTGCATTCACACAGGGCTAATTTTGAGTTGCCTAGATGTCTTCAGAATGTGCAAGGGGGAAAAAAAGAGAACCTTAAGAAAAAGTCTCATAGACACAGGGAGAACATGCAAACCTAACCTAGGACTCTGGAGGCTTGAGGCTGCAGTGCTAGCTTCTGGTGCACTGTGTCACAGTCAAAACCACATTGCTGAAAACTGTAAGTCCAAGTGAAAGCCAAAATTCAGCATAGGTGGACATCAGAAGGAGCCCAACATTATATGGAACAATCAACAGTGGTCACAATCACAAAGCGTTTTTCAAGACAAATACATTTACAACAAACAATAAAGAATACAGGAACATGGTGATAGTGAGACAGGCAAAGTAGAAATATAACATAAGCTGATAAAGTCAGGGTAGAGCCTTCTAAACCAAGCAAACTAAGTGAGTACAGTATTCCCTCGCTATATCGCGCTTCGACTTTCGCGGCTTCACTCTATCGCGGATTTTATATGTAAGCACATCTAAACATATAACGTGGATTTTTCGCTGCTTCGCGGGTTTCTGTGGACAATGGGTCTTTTTACTTCTGGTACATGCTTCCTCAGTTGGTCTGCCCAGTTGATTTCATACAAGGGACGCTATTGGCGGATGACTGAGAAGCTACCTAATCAGAGCACACAGTTAAGTTCCTGTGTACTGATTGGCTCAGCGACGGAGTGCTGCATTAACCAGGAAGTCTCATCTCACTCATTCAGCATTAACGTGCTCCTGCTACTGCTTCAGGGGCCGTGTCCAAGCGCCAACAGAAGATGCAAATGATTGCAGAAAAGGTAAAAGTTTTGGATATGTTGAAGGAAGGGAACAGCTACACCGCTGCAGGACACCATTACGGCATCAATGAGTCCACGATTCTTTTTATTTAAAAAGGAGGAAAAGCATATAAGATCTACGGCCGCAGTGTCCTTTAACCAGGGCGCAAAACGAGTTGCAAGTGGCAGTAGTCTGGATGGAATCTGCTTTAGGGATTTGGATTGAAGAGTGCTGGAAGAAGAACAACGGCGGTGCTACACAGTCGCCTGAAGAGGCTCCTTTAGAAGAGCTGTAACGCTATCCTTTGTTGTGCAGTAAAATTAAACTCATCGTTATCAGACAAGTCGTCGTGTCATTGTTGGTGAGTAACCATAATTAATTATCTACGTACAGTACTTATTACATGTACATAGTTTAGTGTCACTGTACACACATTTTACTGTATACAATTTTTCTTGCATTGTACGTATTTATTGCTGGTGGCCTGTCTGTCGTAATGGCTGTAACATATGTGATATCAGAGACGCTCGATATCTTTAAAATAATATCTAGGTTTTACTGTATATGAACTGTGTTTACATACATAATTTCAACGAATCTTACCTAATATCTAAGAGAATACAAAGGGTTTATGCTGTATAATTGTGCGGGAAATGTTTATAATAGTGTGTGAGAGTTTATAAGGACTTAAAATATATAAAAAGAACCATATGAACATATGGTTTCTACTTCGTGGATTTTCACCTTTCGCGGGGGGTTCTGGAACACAACCCCCACAATGGAGGAGGGATTACTGTATTACTGCAGCAAGGAACAGAGGGACTGATGAAAACGTTAAATGGTGGGATTGCTGGGAAGTGAGTTACAGGGAGTAGGACCAACAAAGCTGACTGAGCATTTGCTAAGATTTGTGCAACAAGATTTTGGATTAGGTCAGCACCAGAAGATCTCAGCTATTTTAACAGATTTATATGATGAAAGAAGTGTAGATAAGTTGAAAGATGCATTAGTTAGTAGCAGAGATATTTTTTAAAACTTGATCAGAAGCCAGTGCAGATAAGGCTAACGAGGGACAATGTGGTGTTTGGCATCACTCACGGTTCTGGCGGCAGCGTTCTGAACCTGCCATAAGTTTTTAAGATTTATGCATGGAATCCATTAAAATGAGAAGTACAGGAGCTTATTTTGTAAGGTGCTGGTACATAAATCAGTTTAGCTCCCACTTTTACTTCAATTAATATGAAATACAGTAAGTTTCCCAAACCTACATACCAACCAACCCATACTGCATTGCCTATTAACAAACCATACTTTACCCTTTTCTTTCCATCAATGAGTTTTTCTGAATATCAGTTTGTGCTCTCTGCTGTCAATGTACTCTGGGGACTTCCAGAGAGTTACAACTGGCATATGATAGTGGAGAGTGGTATAAGTTGTGAATTCTGAATGCAAAATTGAAACCTCTGCTCAGGTTGTAGCTATTCTCTTGCCATCTATCATGTTTGGCTAGATTTTGAAATTGCTGTGATTCATGCAATTAAGTAGGACATGCCAGTTAT
This sequence comes from Erpetoichthys calabaricus, assembly GCF_900747795.2. Lineage (NCBI taxonomy): Eukaryota > Metazoa > Chordata > Cladistia > Polypteriformes > Polypteridae > Erpetoichthys > Erpetoichthys calabaricus. The sequence continues at coordinate 100,518,601 of NC_041401.2, forward strand.
GCCCTTGTTGCCATAACACCTCCACACTGGCATTTAGTTAGTTAGTTGTAAAAAGGACTTATATACAGGCACTATCTGACACACTTTTAATAAATTAGAACATTAAAGAAGGACCCCCTCCCACACTTCTATGTTGATGATGCAATGCATTGCCTATCCACTCACTAGTTACTTGGTGTACTGCTACCAGCTCATTGGATTTTATAACTCTTTATGTTGCAAAATTTTGAAAATGTCAGTGTCCTGCATGATCAATCCATTGTTAAGGGTTAATCTCAAAAGATCTATTATGTCATAGCAGCCCTTATAAGTTAGTGAAAAAGAATTTAGATCATGTTGTCAAACAAGTAATATTCAGTAACAGCAAAGCAAGATGGAACCTAAGACAAGACTAAGAGGTCATAGTTATGGAAATAAAAAACAAAAACATGCTGAACTGTGCAGTAAAATGAGTGTTACAAGTGAGCTCATGTCCCGTTTTGATGTTTCTCCTGTTATATACAGAAAGTGATGGCCATAGCATGACAAAATTAAGTATGGGGCACAGTGAACTTGGGAGTTTGGCTTGACTTGATAGCTCAGGGGTTGGTTAAGGAGAGAGTAAAGGCCCGTTCATAATCAGACACAGACAGCCGTCAACATGGAAGTGCACACTGCTCTGTTTATAGTTCAAGCACTGAGTGCCTGACACAGTGTGGTTGTAGAATTCCCTGGCTCTTCCCTCAAATTTTTTCTTTGCATTTACATATCAGTCTCACAGATCTTTCCATTTCTGCCTGCATAGACTTTCATCTTTCCCCAGATTCTGGGTGAATTCTCATCATGAATTTGTCCACATTTGACTATCGTCGCTGTGCTAAGTATAAATGAGCCTTAGGGGTTATAGGGTTGGAAGTAAGGTAAGTTGAAATCTCTTACGAAAGGTGCTCATGGGTAAGAAATAAAGCTAGACTGCTGACGAAAAGCAAATATTAAGGGTGTATTTAGGGTTAGTGGTTTGTCGGACTTTGCAACACATGTGGTCTGTTATTGGTGCCCAGCCTTCAAAGTGTCCCATTTATTTAGGAGCTCCCATAATGATGGATATGGTGGAAGTACTCTTGGCACTTGTGATCTCCAATGCCCAATTTCTTCTTGATGTGCCCCTTGCTAGCCTGTTTCACCTGTAAATTCTCAAACTGTCAGGTGAACTTCACAGGATCATCTTTGGCTTGGAGAGACCCACCCTGTGTTGTCCCACCTCCTGATAATACCCCTTCCTGGCATGATCACAGTTAAATTGAATGTCATACTAAGCACATCTATGTGCGTTAATTATTGAAGTGTGTCACCATACGGCTCATGCCAAAGAAGATGCACGTCCAAGGCCGTTCCCTGTCTGTCTTGATGTGTTTTTTCCCATCACCCTAAAGATGTTTCACATTAGAACTTCCCATTGTTGAGTATTTTATAGGGTAGGGAGATCCCACACACCACTTCTTACTACACATTTTCTTTTCATCCAGTGGCCTGGGGAGATGTTCTGCTGGGTTTCTGCAGGGAGGACCTACAATTGGACACATTTCCCCATCATTTCAGTGGTGACTTTCTTCAGGGCACTGGTCAGCCCAGAGTAAGCAAGATGGGTACAGAGTCTAGTAGGAATAAAGACTTAGGTGAAGACTTTATCAGGAAAAAAATTATCAAAAAGATTTTTTTACGCAGTATATGCATTGAGCAAGAGATCTGATTCTCCACATAATATATAATGTAGTTGGGCTTTGGAAAGGAGACAAGCATTAGTTGGTTTAGTTTTGGATCTCCCCGGTGTAACAGGAAGGGTGTGTAGCCAGGTGGAGAGATTGAGAGAGCCTGCTGCTACAAAAGGGGTGCCATCATAGTTAGAAGCTCTGATTGGTCCCACTGTACCAAACAGAGTTCTTGTTCAGCTCCAAGCTGAGAGGATTGTTCTGTAATCCAAGGGCGCTGGTTCAAGTCTTGCCACGGTTGTCTTAATTAGTACGAGCAGCTGAGAGGTGATGTGACCCGGAGCAGATTCCTCAGCAGATACACTCCCTTTTTCAATGGAAGAAACTTGTAACCCAGGGATTCACAATAAAAAAAACATCATTGTCAAGTCAAAATGTATTTTTCTATGGCATACCAGAAGCTTTTTAGTTACTTTAGTATGGGTCACCTCATTACAAAGTAAGAGACCAAGCCAAGAGGTAAAGGACTGCCAAGTGGAAGTAGTGTCGATGGTCACTGGGAAGTGGGTCCACTGCGCACTGGCCACGCTCATTCACTGAATAATTCTGCCTAGATTTGTCCTCCAGCTGGGCTGGCTGAAATAGCTTCCCGATGTTCACATTTACACACAACTAAGAGGAAAATGCTGTGTTTTTTGTCCTGATTTGTGAGGTCTTGGACAATTGCAGGTTTAAACTCAAATGCAGTTTGCCACTTAGTGAGCAGACAGGCGGCTATGTACAGAAAGGTCAAAGGCACCTGCCGGCAATCCATGTGCATGTTTCTTGTGATAAATTCTGCAGGCCCGTAGCTCAGTGTTTTTAGCTATACCAGGCAGAGGATCTTCACATTCAAAAAAAAGTCTAGTACTGCATAGCTGCGAATTGCTGGGAGGAGAGGGATGATGGGGATAAAAAGGTGCCTCTTTTTATTTGTAGAAGCTGTCAGACGAGACATACTGTGCGTTGCAACAAACCAGCCAGACTGAAGGTTTTTTTTTTTTTTTTTTTCCTTTCAGTGTTTCTGCATTTGTTGGCATTTTTTATTTCTTTGTCTGTGGTTATTTGTCATTGTGAAAGCTTGTGGCTTCAAGTGAGAAGATGATTTCTGCAAGTCAGTTCCAGCCACAAGTGACAAGAAGGGGGTGAGCAGCCTAACCATCTCCTGATAAACCAGCTGTGATGGGCATACACATGGCAAGCTTCCAAAGAGACGCATTCAAAGAGGAAATTGGCGTGCTGTCAGGAAGTGGAAAGTGTAAGAGGGAGAGGTGGGCATGAGCTTCCATCGCCTTCACTCACTATGTCCTTTCACTACATTATTTTTCATCATTTTCATTATTAGACATTAAAGATGGCCTGCCCCCAATGTCCTGTGATGTCATATCATTAGAGCAGTGATGGCAGCTACTTAACAACAATAAAAATAATGTTTTAGAGTGTGTTGCAAATGAAATGTAAAGGGTGATGACAAGTCTCTGTATTAGGGAAGGAATACCCAGGCAAATGAGCTAAGAGAATAAGCAAGCATTTACAAAAAAAAAAACAAACTGCATTAATTATATTGCATTTATGCATTTTACTTTATTGCCAAAACAATGAAATTTGCATTGAATTTGAGTAGGTGAAGCTCGTACAAATAAAATATCTCAAAGAACCAAAAACCTGTGGTCCACAGTAATCATCATTTCTAACTACCTCTAAATAGCCAATTTAACAGAAATGCACTTGAAAAGAATAACTAGTTAGACTCTTCTTCTGAATTATGTGGCAAATAAAAGTAAAACAGAGTAGAAAGCAAAAGGCTGTAGTGTCAAGATGGGGAATGTGCTGCTGTGAAGCCACATAGGCCTACTCTCAATAGACCTGAACAAGTTTACCAGACAGGAGAAGATCCATCAGAGGATACGAAACGCCTCTGGTGAGCTTTCTTGGCCATCGCAGATATGCATACTTCCTATGTTACCCTGCAGGGTATTCTTCTATCCAGGAAAATGAAATATTTGACTGCCCCTTCAGCCTGGCCTTTGGAGTACAGTGGAACCTCTAGTTCATTCATTCATTCCAAAACTCTGGATGCGACCCGAATGTAATTTCCCCATAAGATTGTATGTAAATACAGTTAATCCGTTCCAGACCGTACAAACTGTATGTAAATATATATTTTTTAAAGTTTTTTAAGCACAAAAATAGTTAATTATACCATAGAATGCGCAGTGTAATAGTAAACTAAATGTAAAAAACATTGAATAACACTGAGAAAACCTTGAACAACAGAGAAAACTAACATTGTAAGAGTTCACGCTAGACCCTTAAGGACCGCTCACTGTAAACACTTTTTTTATGAGTTTTAAGCACAGGGAAAAAAATTGAATTCCACTTCTCTTGCAAAACTTTTCCCACCATCCTCTACTGGCTTTAAATCCTCACCTTCGCCACTCAAAGAAGGATTTTTTTTCAGGCCCTCTATACGCAAACAAACAGAGAAACATCCATCCATCCATCCATTTTCCAACCCGCTGAATCCGAACACAGGGTCACGGGGGTCTGCTGGAGCCAATCCCAGCCAACACAGGGCACAAGGCAGGAAACAATCCTGGGCAGGGTGCCAACCCACCGCAGAACAGAGAAACAGAGAATGGGAAATCATTGGCACGTACGGACCGGAAGGGAAACTGGCCGCCAGTGTTTTTGTTCGCCACCAGAGCGTGTGGTCGTGAACAGATGCAAAATTTTGGCAAACTTTTTGATCGTAACCCGATTTGTATGTGTTCGGAAACATTCATGACCAGAGGTTCTACTGTATAATGGTGGCAGCATATTTTTGTGTCACTTCCACTTCACCACAAGTTCTTTTTTAAAAAGTTGAGATGACTCCCAAAAATGTGGCCTCATCTGCAGACTTGACCGTTCTTGCAAAAAACACATATGAAATGCAGTTGTTAATATTTATTGTCATGTAAATGCAGTTCAATGAAATTCTTACTTGTATGTTTCCCCAAAATAGTGACAGTGATACAGTAGCAACAAAAGGAGAAACAAAGTCACATGAAAAGCATATGTACAGTACAATTTACAGTGCTGTGAAAAAATATTTGCCCCCTTCCTGATTTCTTTTTTTTTTGCACGTTTGTCACACTTAAATGTTTCAGATCATCAATTAAGTATTAGATAAAGATAACCCAAGTAAACATAAAATGCAATTTTTAAGTGATGATTTTATTTATTAAGGAAAAAAAACTACATGGCCCTATGTGAAAAAGTAACTGTGGTTAATTGCATTTTTTGGAAAGCTAAGTTCATTTCCACTAGCCACGACCAGGCCTGATTACTGCCAGACCTTAAATAGAACCTGTCAGACAAAGTGAAGTAGGCCAAAAGATCCTAAAAAGGAAGACATCATGCCGTGATCTAAAGAAATTCAAGAAAAGATGAGAAACAAAGTAATTGACATCTATCAGTCTGGAAAAGGTTGCAAAGCCATTTCTAAAGCTTTGTAACTCCAGTGAACCACGGTGAGAGCCATTATCCACAAATGGAGAAACATGGAACAGTGGTGAACATTTCCAGGAGTGGCTGGCCTACAAAAATTACCCTAAGAGTGCAGCGATGACTCATCCAAGAGGTCACAAAAGTACCCAGAACAACATCTAAAGAACTGCAGGCCTCACTTGCCTCAGTTTAGGTCAGTGTTCATGACTCAACCATAAGAACAAGACTGGGCAAAAATGGCATGCATGGCAGAGTTCCAAGGCAGAAAACCACTGCTGACCAAAAAGAACGTAAAGGCTTGTCTCACTTTTGTCAAAAGACATCTTGATGATCTCCAACACTTTTGGGAAAACATTCTGTGGATTGATGAAACAAAAGTTGAACTTTTTGGAAGATGTGCGTTCCGTTAAATCTGGCGTAAAAGAAACACAGCATTTCAGAAAAAGAACATCATACCAACAGTCAAACATGGTGGTGGTAGTGTGCTGGTCTGGGGCTGACTTGCTGTGCTTGATGGAACCATGAATTCTGCTCTCTACCAAAAAATCCTGAACAGGGATAATGTTCGGCCATCAGTTTGTGACCTTAAGCTGAAGCGCACTTGGGTTCTGTAGCAGGACAATGATCCAAAACACACCAGCAAGTCCAGCTCTGAATAGCTTTAAAAAACAAAATGAAGGTTTTGGAGTGGCCTAGTCAAAGTCCAGACCTGAATCCAATTGAGATGCTGTGGTATGATCTTTAAAAAAGCAGTTCATGGACGGAAACCATCCAATGTGGCTGAATTGAAACAATTCTGCAAAGAAGCTGGGCCAAAATTCATCCACAGTGATGTGAAAGACTCATTGCCAGTTATCTCAAATGCTTGATTGCAGTTGTTACTGCTAAGGGTGACACAACCAGTTATTTGGTTTAGGGGGCAATTACTTTTTCACACAGGACCAAGTAGGTTTGGATATTTTTTTTTTCCTTAATAAATAAAATCATCATTTATACCTACCAGGAGGGAGGAATGAGGAAAGTGACTGTGCATTATGGTTGAGATCTTCAATAGGACAGTGAGTCTTTCTAAAGCAATAGGCATTATACATGCCCTGTAACACAGGCAGCCAAGTGCCAGTAATATTTTTTGTTGCCTTCACCACTCTGCCCAGTGCTTAATAATTTTGCATTAAGCAGTGCAGTACTAGGATGGCATGCAGCCATTTAGGATGAACTTCAGTGTAGACCTGTAGAAGTTTCTGAGAATTCCAAGTTGTCCTCAGATGCAGGTGAGCTTTCCTGACAATAGCCAAAATGTGTTGTGTCCACTCAGTTATAATTACTCAAAGAAACTGAGTAATTGAAAAAGAAACTGAATGTGGTAGTGTATGTGTGTGCCCTTTGATTGACTAATGTCCCATTCTGGGTTAGTTCTCGCCTGGCACCATTGTTGCCAGTATAGACACTAACTCCAAACAACCCTGTAGTAGATAACTAAGCTACAAAGTGGATGAAAGGATGGATAAGATCTAACTCTGTGTGGCTACCATACTCAAAGTGAGAGATTTAGAGATGGCATCTGCAGGCTCTGCATTTGAATCCTGTCAGAAATGGAAACTCAATAGCCAGTAATACAAGGATTGATTGATTGATTGCTATTCATGCCTGCCACTTTATTGTTAGGTTTTAGGATGATGATAATGCTAATAGCACAGATGTAATCATTGAAGAGCTGATTCCGAAGCATATGGTGAATACCCTGGGGCCTCACATCCTCCACTGATCTGTTTGTCATACAGGATTGGACCTTGGGGTCCATATGTTGTGACGTGTCATCCATGTGCCTCTTACTGTCCACGTACAGGCCTATGGAGGATTTTGTGTCTCAAGACAAAATGCATTTGTTGTCTAGCACAATATGTATTGTAACAAACAGAAACAAGCATGAAGGTCTGGGATTTTCCGGCCCCGTATACTGTAAACAAAATGCAGTCAGTGTTTCCTCCAACGTACAACAGACAGAAATGAAAATGACAGGCGGACAATTTATGTGGTGGGACCGGAAATAGGCAGATGGAATGCTGGGAAAGAACCGTGGTGGTAGATGGGAGAATGACGTCATCAGAGGGGGACAAGAGGAAAGGAAGGGACCCGGAAGTGGCCTGTTACCGAGTCCGGGTGAATTCAAGGCGGTGGTGCTTCGTTCTTTTTGCGGAAATAAAGAAAGAAAGTTAGTACCCCGTCGTTGTCCCCTGGTACGATATGCCACTCTGCTCGTTGGGTCTTTAAGCGGCTCCCTATGCATTCGTGCGTGACAGTATGTATTCATTTTCTTCTCTGAATATGTAATCAATAGATTATATAATATATGACTCTTCATTTATTAAAAGTAATCATTAAACATCATCACCTGTCAATTTCATAGACTGGGAGATTCTTATTTATTATAATATTGATTAATCAGCTTGTGGTTTAATGTTCTTTTTTCTCCCATGGGAGACAAAAAAGCTTTTTGGGAAGTTATTATCAAAATGTTTTTATTGTTTCATCAGAAATGTCACCATATGTTAATTTATTTCAATTGATTATTGAATTAAACCTGTTTCTCCATAACAAAACTCAATGCTGAGTAGCCTTCATAGGAAGCTTCTATAAAATATCTACAAGCAAAATGGTTTAAATTAATTGTGTATCATAAATACAGTACAGTAACTTTGAACACGAGTCATGGAGCTTGAGTAAACATCAGTAATTTATTATAAAATACAGCCAAAGTCATAACATTACAAGAAAATGTCTGACTATGTTTAACTTGGCAGTTCTGTGAATGCCTGTTTTAACTGAGGCCATCTTTCAGTTTGTCGATTTTCTCTGCTCAGTTAATCCAATTTTGCTGTTGCGCTGGGTCATATCCTACTGTAGCAGTATCTGGCACAAGGCAGGACCAATGGCAGCTCACCGCCAGCCTCACTCACATTCACACTGCAGTCATAAGTGGAGAGCCAGCCATTGACCAGCACATTTCATAGAGTGCTCAGAAAAAAATCACACAGATCTGGGGAGAACATGCAGACCCCCAGAGATGGACAGCGGGTTTGGGATAGAAACCCAGAGCCAGCAGTGCTAAGGCATACATTTAATATCATTTTACTGTTCGCTTCCCGGGTCATCCCTCCGTGGAGTTTGCATGTTCTCCCCGTGTCTGCGTGGGTTTCCTCCGGGCGCTCCGGTTTCCTCCCACAGTCCAAAGACATGCAGGTTAGGTGGATTGGTGATTCTAAATTGGCCCTAGTGTGTGCTTGGTGTGTGGGTGTGTTTGTGTGTGTCCTGCGGTGGGTTGGCACCCTGCCCAGGATTGGTTCCTGCCTTGTGCCCTGTGTTGGCTGGGATTGGCTCCAGCAGACCCCGTGACCCTGTGTTCGGATTCAGCGGGTTAGAAATTGGATGGATGGATGGATGTTCTTTCACAGAAACCATGATATCCATTACACGATTACAGAGGGATCACAGCAAATTGCGCATTTGTAACTCTTTTGACTTTCTGAAAGTGGGCTTTAAAGGAAGAGTGTAAGTTTCTGCTACTAGATGAGACTTTTACATACACTGAGGACAGAGTTTGGCAAATTTAGCGAAGATAGAGAATAAGCATGAAATAAAAGATAAACTTAACATAGTGTATAATTTAAAACTAAGAGTGTACTCAGAAGTGGGCAGACAGCAAAGTTTAAAGCTGGCCATTGACATAAAAAGAGAAACATATTTTTATAGGCTAAAGTTACACAGAAAACCATTCAGGCAAAGATCGACGTCTTCATAATGCTACCCCCATATAATATAATAAACTTCTCAAATAGTTCTTAGCTTTTAGTGAACATATCAGAAATAATTTTCACCATATATATAAATATATGTTCATCACCCTACTTATGATACAAATTTATCATGAAGCAATTCTTTGCCTGAAAATTCAGTCTTAAAAAAAAAAGTGAGTGCCCAATGCACACCTTTGAAGCACCATGATCTCTGTTTGGGCCATTTGACTTTTATGTTTTCAAAGTTCAAACCATCATTGGACTTTTTAAACTCCTCTCGGACACTGTTACTCAGGGGGGACTCCTTGTTGCAGAAAGACATTTAACTCTGTAGATAAGAGAGTCATTTTTATCAAAATCTAAAACAAAGACATACGTGGTCCGATGCAGTGCTACAATGCCCCGTCATTCCTGTGTGGGTTTCCATGCCCACATTCTTTTTTAGCTCTCTAAAAGCATAAGTGACTTGATTTGCAAACAGTTCAGTAAGTCGAAACACAGCCCATTTCTTGCCAGGGCTAGGTATTTGTACTTAAGACATGTGGAAGCCGGCCCGGACACAGACAGGCAGACACGTTGACGTCACCCAACACACGTTTATTTACAATCTTATTTACATAAAAGTGCACCACAAACTCCCAAAAGTCCCCAAAGTCCAGGCCACAACACAAATGCCTTTCTCTTCATGTCGCCTCCTTGTCTCTCCTCCCGAGCTCCGTCCTTCTCCACTCCCGACTCAAGCCAACAAATGGAGGGAGGCAGCCCCTTTTATAGTCACCCGGATGTGCTCCAGGTGCTTCCCAGCAATCTTCCACTAGCACTCCCCAGTGTGGCGGAAGTGCCGGCTGCGTACCCACAAGCACTCCGGGTGTCTCCGCTTCTCTTCCCCCCAGCACTTCCAGGTGTGGCAGAAGGGCTGAGGTCCAAAGGCATTGGGGCACCCCCTGTGTTCTGTACCTGTGGTCCCCATAGGTACCAGGGCGGTCGCCCCCACGTGGTCTGGGGAAGGTGCAAACCCCCTTCTGGTCCTCCAGGGCGTCCCAGCCGGGTCGCCCCCCCCAGCCACCTGCGACAGACATCAGTACGAGAAGTGAGCAAATGTGGAATGGCTGAGGTTCAGTGCAAGGAAAACAGAGAAATCTACAGTTCTACTAAAATGAACACAAAGGAAAGCATAAAGACACTGGTTCAGTACCTTCCGTGACACAGGTAGCATCTTTTGTAAGAAAAGTGTTAGTACAACAATAAGACGCACATCACTTTTTAATAGTTTTGAAGACAACACCGGTGTGTACAAACAATAGTGAACTGCAAAGAGCCTTTGGGGGAATCCTCATAAGAGTGTGCTAGAGTAAAATAAAAAACATGCATGACCTAAAGTAAAAACAACATTGACAAAACAGTTAACAGCTTTGTCCTTTTAATTTATAATATCTACATTTTTTAAAAGCAATAATTTATGATAATATATTACAGGTGTACAGCATAATAGATTGTTTTCTTCAGCAATTTCTTTAAATCAAGCCCCAGTCAACAAAAAAAGTAAAGAGCAAAAGGAAAAGTTGTAAAGGTTGTCTCAGTTCAGGAGTTCACTCGAGACAATGTAATGTCCTGTCATCAGCTGCCTGTGTTCCAGTCTTTGGATGTCAGAGCATCCTTCTGAGCCAGTGGAGGGACGGAAACCTGCTTGTGGTGCCAGGGCTCATCAGGGTGCCTCTGACAGTGCAGCAGACCCTCTGTCTTGCTACACCCCCCACCCCTTCTGTTATACAATTATGCATATTTTAGGAAGTCAGTGTGCACTTTGAGGAAATTCTGAAGGACTGGAAAATGGCAAATATTATCCTGTTATATAAAAAGGGTGACCAGGCAGGTCCAGACAACTATAGGCCAGTAAGCTTAACATGCATCACAAGTAAATGAATGGAAGGAATTTTTAAGGATAAGATTGAACAACACATGGCAAGAACAGGAGTTATTAGGAACAGTCAGCATGGGTTCAGAAGAGGGAGGTCGTGTTTTACCAACATGCTGGAATTTTATGAGGAAGCAACAAAAGATATGATCAAAGTGGAGCTTATGATATTTATCTGGACTTTCAGAAAGCATTTGATAAAGTGCCACATGAGAGGTTGGGCATCAAAATAAAAGAAGTGGGAGTTCAGGGTGATGTTTGTAGATGGGTGCAGAATTGGCTCAGACACAGGAAGCAGAGGGTGATGGTGCAAGGAACCTCATGAGAACTTGCTGATGTTAAGAGTGGTGTTTCACAGGGGTCAGTGCTAGGGCCGCTGCTATTTTTTATATATATAAATAATTTACATAGGAATATAAATAACACACTGTAGTACTAGGGTGTTGTACCATGTTAGCCATTATGAATGTAGAGAAAAGTCAAGCAAAATGACACCTTTTATTGGCTAACTAAAAAGATTACAATATGCAAGCTTTCGAGGCAACTCAGACCCCTTCTTCAGGCAAGATGTAATACAGAAACTGGAGTTTCCTATGTTTATATACACACTCTAGGACAAGAAACAACATTGGTAAATATTTAAATGAGAAATTTTGAATGTAAAAAATTAATAGATTCATTCAGGCTAGGGTTAATTTAACAAGAGAGAAAAGAACAATGTATTGTCAAGATCTCTGGATAAGATAACTGTCCAACAATGTCTTTTGAAGTTTGAAATGAGTTTTTTCAAAACAATGTGGATCTGTAGACAGGTTGTCTGTCATTCTGACAGATGTAAACAATCCTTATATCTGGCCATAAAACTCTTGTCTTTATTCAATCCATGTTGTAAAGTATTAAATTTTAGCATGAGTTTAACTTCCCATTCTTTTCTCTCTTGCTGTGTTTTGAAGTTGCCCATAAGCACTGTGACTTTAAAGTCCTTCTCACAGTGTCCATTGCTGTTGAAGTGGGCCGCCACAGGAACATCTGTGTGGCCATGTTTAATGTGGAACCTGTGTAAATTCATTCTCTGGCGGAGTGTTTGTCCAGTTTCTCCCACATAGAGTGCAGTGTCAGGACATTTCATGCAGAAAATTAGGTAGACTACATTAGATGATCTGCAGGAAAATGATCCCTTGATGTGATGTTCAAGTCGGCAGTATGGTATAACTATAATAACACACTGGTTAAGTTTGCTGATGATATCGAAGACAGGTGGATTAGCAGATAATTTGGAATCCATTATATCATTACAGAAGGACTTGGATAGCTTACAGGCTTGGGCAGATTTGTGGCAGATGAAATTTAATGTCAGTAAATGTAAAGTATTACACATAGGAAGTAAAAATGTTAGGTCTGAATACACAATGGAAAATGGAAAATCGAGAGTACACCTTATGAGAAGGATTTAGGAGTCATAGTGGACTCTAAGCTATCGACTTCCCGACAGTGTTCAGAAGCCATTAAGAAGGCTAACAGAATGTTCGGTTATATAGCACGATGTGTGGAGTACAAGTCACAGGAGGTTATGCTCAACCTTTATAATGCACTGGTGAGGCCTCATCTTGAGTACTGTGTGCAGTTTTGGTCTCCAGGCTACAAAAAAAGGACATAGCAGCACTAGAAAAGGTCCAGAGAATAGCAACTAGACTGATTCCAGGGCTACAGGGGATGAATTATGAGGAAAAATTGAAAGAGCTGAGCCTATACAGTTTAAGCAAAAGAAGATTAAGAGGTGACATGATTGAAGTGTTTAAAATCATAAGTGTACAGTGGAATGAGACTGTTATTTTAAAATGAGTTTTTTTATGGTGACAAGAACATGGAGACACAGTTGGAAACTTGTTAAGGGTAAACTTCGCACAAGCAAAGAGTTAAGAGTTTGTCTTCACACAGAGAACCATGGACACATAGAGTAAGCTACTAAGTAGATTGGTAGACAGTAGGACTTTAGGGACTTGCAAAACCTAACTTGATATAATTTTAGAAGAATTAAGTGGATAGGACTGGCTTGCTTTGTTGGGCTGAATGACATGTTCTAGTCTGAATGTTTCTAATGTTTTAAAATCTATAATTACTTTGGTGACTGAAAATAAAAAGCTGAATCCAGAGCTGTATAACTAGACTGGCCTCCATTGATTAGATTTTGTTTTTCTAATTTAAGTTCATTTAGCCTGTCCTTCAGCCATTGTGGATGGTATAGGATTCTTCCAGGTGTGTAAAATCAGCTGGCAAGTCTGCAGGGTAACAGATATGCTGGACGTATCTTTGAAGATGGGTTTACGTTCAAGATAAATCTAACAAGAGCAGTAGGTGATTACATGTTTATTGAGACACTAAAGTGAAAACACACAGGGTTCATACTTGGAGACATGAATATAGTGTACATGGCATATAGTTGTGGCCAAAAGTTTTGACAGTGACACAAGTATTGGTTTTCACAAGGTTTGCTGCTTCAGTGTTTTTGTCAGATGTTTCTATGGTATACTGAAGTATAATTACAAGCATTTCATGAAATTCAAAGGCTTTTATTGACAATTACATTAAGTTTTTGCAAAGAGTCAATACAGTAATCCCTCGCTACTTCGCGGTTCACTTTTTGCGGATTCACGACTTTGCGGATTTTATATGTAAGCATATCTAAATTCATAACGTGGATTTTTCGCTGCTTCGCGGGTTTCTGCAGACAATGGGTCTTTTTACTTGCTTCCTCAGTTGGTTTGCCCAGTTGACTTCATACAAGAGATGCTATTGGCGGATGGCTGAGAAGCTACCCAATCAGAGCACGCAGTTAAGTTCCTGTGTGCTGCTGATTGGCTCAGCGACGGAGTGTTGCATTAACCAGGAAGTCTTATCTCACTCATTCATCATTAACGTGCTAATGCTTCAGGGGCCATGTCCAAGCACCAACAGAAGATGCAAATGATTGCAGAAAAGGTCAAAGTTTTGGATATGTTGAAGGAAGGGAACAGCTACACCGCTGCAGGACATCGATTCTTTTTATTTAAAAAGGAGGAAAAGCATATAAGATCTACGGCCGCAGTGTCCTTTAACCAGGGTGCAAAACGAGTTGCAAGTGGACGTGATAAGGCAGTACAAGTCTGGATGGAATCTGCTTTAGGAATCTTTGCAACAAGGTCGACGACGTCATGACCGCCTACAAGCTGCTACGTGTACTTCGCTATACAGTAAGTGTAAACTTATCTACCGATTTCATATTGCTTAGCAGTTGTCCCTGTTTTTAATAGAGTAAATGGTGGGTTGTAAACAATACAGGGAGGGTTTAAAAACGTCCAAATACACGTTAAATAATTAAATAAATATAGTGTCCCTACTTCGCGGAAATTCAGTTATCGCGGTCGGCCTTGGAACCTATCTCCCGCGATAAGTGAGGGATTACTGTATTTGCATTGTTGGTCCTTCTTTTTCAAGACCTCTGCAATTCACCCTGGCATGCTGTCAATCAACTTCTGGGCCAGATCCTGACTGATGGCAGCACATTCTTGCATATTCAATGCTTGGAGTTTTTCAGAATGTGTGGTTGTTTGTTTGTCCACCTGCCTCTTGAGGATTGAATACAAGTTCTCAATGGGATTAAGGACCAGTGAGTTTCCTGGCCATGGATCCAAAATTTCTATGTTTTGTTCCCCAAGCCACTTAGCTATCACTTTTGCCTTATGGCACGGTGCTCCATCATGCTAAAAAAGGCATTGTTTGTCACCCAACTGTTCTTGGATGGTTGGGAGAAGTTGCTCTTGGAGGATGTTTTGGTACCATTCTTTATTCATGGCTGTGTTCTTTGGCAAAATTGTGAGTGAGCCCACTCCCTTGGCTGAACCCCACATATGAATGGTCTCAGGATGCTTTACTGTTGGCATGACACAGGACTGATGGTAACACTCACCTTTTCTTCTGCGGACAATCATTTTTCCGGATGCCCCAAACAATCAGAAAGGGGATTCATCAGAGAAAATGACTTTACCCCTCATCAGTCCAGTCCCTGTACCTTTTGCAGAATATCAGTCTGTCCCTGATGTTTTTCTTGGAGAGAAGTGGCTTCTTTGCTGCCCATCTTGACACCTGGCCATCCTCCAAAAGTCTTCACCTCACTGTGTGTGCAGATGCACTCACACCTGCCTGCTGCCATTCCTGAGCAAGCTCTACACTGGTGGTGCCCCGATCCCGCGGCTGAAGCAACTATAGGAGACAGTCCTGGCACTTGCTGGACTTTCTTGTGTACCCAGAAGCCTTCTTCAGCACAATTGAACCTCTCTATTCTAACTCAATCAGCATGACAGAGTGATCTCCAGCCTTGTCCTCATCAACACTCTCACCTGTGTTAACAAGAGGATCACTGAAATGATGTCAGCAGGTCCTTTTGTGGAAGGGCTGAAATGCATTGGAAATGTGTTTTTTGGGATTAAGTTACTTTTCATGGCAAAGAGGGACTCTGCAATTAATTGCATTTCATCTGATCACTCTTCATAACATTCTGGAGTCTATGCAAATTGCCATCATAAAAACAGAGGCAGCAACTTTGTGAAAATGAATATTTGTGTCATTCTCAAAACCTTTGGCTATGACTGTACCACCTTAAAAGGTGCTAGGCCATGTTGACCTTCGATTGATGGAGTCTCTGCTGTATTGTCTGTTGCTTTACTGCGTCTAAGGGGAGCTGTTTTGAAAGCCTTGACTTGATTTTGAGATCACTCTTTTTCGACAAGAATGTTTAATCTTAGTAACTATAATTTAGACATAGGGAGATGTTTTTGAAATCAAGATATGTTATAGTGAACAAAATCTCTGATTTGCAAATAATAAAAAAAATATATTTGAAGCAAGTATCATTTCCATTGTAAGTCTGTAAGGGTTCCAATATCATGCTTATACTAGAAAGTAAATGATAGATATTTCAGAAATGAGAAATACATGTGCTTTTCTTCTAAGGGCTCGTTTATACTTCACGCTCAGAACGCATACGCGTCATGGCTGCCACGCATTCCCAGCATTCATTTGACGCGTCCTCTAAGCAGGTCCTCAGAAATTAACGCGACACGTGCACGAGTTGCAGTACCAGCAAAAAGTTGGGGGGCACAGTGTGCTAAAAGTTGGAATGTGACGTCAGAGTCTCTGGTTACTATCTACATGTGACAGAAAGCCGCTTTGCGGATCCTACGAGATCGGTGTGCGCGCTTCGATATTTGATGAATGGTTCAAAGTGGTGAAGCAAAATGCTGACAGATGCTTTCGTGGTGCTTTTATAATCAAGCGTCACATATTTCCGATCGTAATGACACGATACATTTTAAAAGTCTCACATACTATGTTTTGTGCTGTCTTTTTTTTTCTGGAGCTTCTTCCTGACCTGACAGCAGCGGCAAACAGCAATAGATCGCCACACTGAGCACATTAAATGTATGCTATTCCAACTCTCTGCACATTTAGAATTCTTAGATTTATACTTGATATCACTTTCATGATGAAATGCATTAAAGTATGTATGTTACATTTTACAGATAAATCATTAACTTTGTTTAAATAATGAATACTGTTAAATTACACATACGGTGGAGGAGTGTTAGCGCTGCTGTTTTGCAGGGAATCATGTCGCTGATATTCCCTGTCTGGAGTTTACAGTAATCCCTCCTCCATCGCGGGGGTTGCGTTCCAGAGCCACCTGCGAAATAAGAAAATCCGCGAAGTAGAAACCATATGTTTATATGGTTATTTTTATATTGTCATGCTTGGGTCACAGATTTGCGCAGAAACACAGGAGGTTGTAGAGAGACAGGAACGTTATTCAAACACTGCAAACAAACATTTCTCTCTTTTTCAAAAGTTTAAACTGTGCACCATGACAAGACAGAGATGACAGCTCTGTCTCACAATTAAAAGAATGCAAACATATCTTCCTCTTCAAAGGAGTGCGTGTCAGGAGCACAGAATGTCACATAGATAGAGAAAAGCAAACAAATCAATAGGGCTGTTTGGCTTTTAAGTATGCGAAGCACCGCGGCACAAAGCTGTTGAAGGCGGCAGCTCACACCCCCTCCGTCAGGAGCAGACAAAGAGAGAGAGAGAGAGAGAGAGACAGATAAAAACAAAGTCAAAAATCAATACGTGCCCTTCGAGCTTTTAAGTATGCGAAGCACCGTGCAGCATGTCGTTTCAGGAAGCAGCTGCACAGAAGGTAGCAACGTGAAGATAATCTTTCAGCATTTTTAGACGAGTGTCCTTATCGTCTAGGTGTGCGAACAGCTCCCCTGCTCAATCCCCCTACATCAGGATCAGAGAAAGTCAGCGCGAGAGAGAGAGAGAGAAAAGTAAGTTGGGTAGCTTCTCAGCCATCTGCCAATAGCGTCCCTTGTATGAAATCAACTGGGCAAACCAACTGAGGAAGCATGTACCAGAAATTAAAAAACCCATTGTCCGCAGAAATCCGCAAACCAGCAAAAAATCCGCGATATATATTTAAATATGCTTACATATAAAATCCGCGATGGAGTGAAGCCGCGAAAGGCGAAGCGCGATATAGCGAGGGATTACTGTACATGATTTCCTGCTGGGTTTTCAACCTTGTTCTCTGGTTTCCTTCCAAAGATATGCAGATTTGGTGACACTAAAATGACGCCAGCGTGTATGTGTGTGCTTGTATTCACCTTGCGATGAGCTGATGCCCCGCCCAGGGATTGTTTCTCACTCGTGCCCAATGCTTGCTGGAATGGACACATCTCTGGATTGATGGATTTAATCATTAAACACCCTTTTCAGAGATATTGCGGTAATGTGTCCTCTGAGTTTAATGGGTGTTCCAGGCAATTCACAACACAGTGAAGCCGAACCTGTTCTCACCGTGATGATATCTTGCACTGCCACCTGGTGGATTCCTCCAGATTTACTTAAAGTATGTGCACAAGTATAAACAGTACAATGCTTGTGTAGCAGGAGCGTCCACTGCAGCATGTGTCGCGTTGTGTGAAGTATAAACCTGGCCTAAGGGTGAACTTAACCTAACAGTACTGATGAAGAGTGAACCTGCTGCCTACACCAATATTAAATATTCAGTAAGTTATGAACCAGTGGGCTTTGGGAATGGTTATGGCAAAAAATAGAGGTATTTGGAAAAAAAGAGAAAGAAATACAAGACTCTATTTCCACAGTAAGTTATTGTGGTATGGACAGAGAGATATGGAGAACTCATAGAACATAACTCAAGTGTCAGTCCTGTTTCTGAAGGAACATTTTTTAATATCAAATAAGTAAAGGACATTGCCCTTATCAAAAGAGGATTCAGATCTTAAAGCAAGGCAAAAAGTTAAAGAGACAGAATACACTGAAATAAACACACCTCTTTGGAATAATACTCGTTCGGAACTCATTCCTTCTTCCTAACAGTACAGCTGTTTATTGAGGTACTTGAGAAGACCCTGCTTAGTGCTCTCTAGACACAGAGTTTGATGGCGGAAGTCTTCTAAAGTTGTGGCACTCAGATATGTAAATGTGCGTAGCACGGTGAAAGGAACCATGTTACATAAAACCATGAAATTGTATACCTTCCCTCAAATATGTTATAAATGCATCTACTATATATAAAACACATGATGAAGTAAACAGTCGCGGTCAGATCCACAGAGTAACATTCCATCTGCTTACAAGGAGAATCTTTGTTCTGAGTTCCTGAGACATTTTACTTTTATGCAGATAAAATAGAAGCCATTAGACAGCAATGGTAAAAATGAATGTTTGAATGAAGCCATCTGGAATTTGAAAGTGCAGTTTTATGAAGACTCTCATTTTTGTGCCAAACCCAAACCTACACAATGTGGAAAATAAAAAAAAAAATCTAAATTCTTTTCTGCATCCAATAATAGTAGTGCTTCTGGTTGTTTGGTTGTTCTGATAATGATGAACTCTGTACTACTTAAAGCAGGTAGCAGAGGTTAAAGATAAAGTGTCTGTCCTTAGTAAGCTCTGTCTGGCCCTGTAAAATCATGGATGGCTTATGTTTTCTTGACACATTTGCAAACCCAGAGCAACAGCTAAGAGAGATCAGAGTCCAGTCAACCAAAGGATTTATTGAGGTACACACAGGAAAACAGAATGGGATGCAAATAAGAAGGTAACACATCATGAACAAGGGAGAACACCAACACCTCTCTAACTACCCTGCAGTAACAAAGTTAGCCTTCAGGTGCCTCAAAGAGCATTCTGCTTCTCCTCGCCCGCCCACCTCCGTTACTTCTCTCTGGTCTCCACTGTCTTTTACAAGGTGAGCTCTTGCATCTGCTCCTCTCTTGACTCCAAGCTCAACCCAACTGATGGTCAGAGGCTCATTTTAAAAGCATTGTGCTATGATGAGGGTATGCTGACGGCAGTGCACTTTGTGGGCACAAATTCAAAATGAAGGAAAAGCACTGATTGACAGAAAGTGTCACTGTGTGCATGGAGGACAGGACAAAAGATGGTGTGCCAGTCTGGAGCTGACAGTGAAAAAAATGTTCCCTGTTACGTTTTATAATGGCTCCCTTCTATGTTTGTAGAGGTCTCTTTAGGGGATTACAGTCTCTATCTCATGTGGGTCTTAACTTAGAGTACATTTCAGTATTTTTACAATTTGAATATTAAAAATGAAATTGAAGGTTTAATATCTCCACACTGAGCATCCTTTTGCTCCAGACACCACTTATGTGACTTGGGTTTGTGGTCCAGTGGGGTGGTAATCCAGCCGACCAAGAGAGGTTTTAGCCTGGCTGTATGTGGAAACACAGTGAGAAATGTTCATAATTTGGATGCAGTCAGTTAAAGCAGGCATGTGAATTCTGCAGACCACAAATCATAACATGGAGTGGTGGTCTCATAGTCAGTCAGTCATTATCCATTATCCCACTATATCCTAACACAGGGTTATGAGGAACTGCTGGAGCCAATCCCAGGCAACACAGGGCACAAGGCAGGAACAAATCCCAGGCAGGGCGCCAGCCCACCGCAGGGCACACACATCTACACACCTACACACCCAGCACACACTAGGGACAATTTTGGACTGTGGGTGGAAACCCAGGCAGACACGGGGAGAACATGCAAAGTCCACGCAGGGAGGACCCGAGAAGTGAACCCAGGTCTCCTAACTGCGAGACAGCAGCGCTACACACTGTGCCACCGTGCCGCCTACGGTCTCATATTCAAACCACAAAACATTAAAATTCAGTGATGCAGTGCATCCAGGCTCTCTCTTTATAAACCCTTGAAGGGAAGCTCTTTTGTGTTGTCTGCATTCTGTATGTGTTACTAGTTTAAATGACTTGGCTGAAGACCAGATCACGTTTTTATGAGTAAGGGTGTGATAATGTGACCTGCTGTGAATTTGGCCCTTCTTCACTTGAAGTGTTTTGTAGTTCAGAAAAATGATGTGTTAGGTGAATGAGTAAATTAGGTATGAGAGCAAAAGGATTGTAGGGCTAATAAAAGAACACTAATACATAGCAATTTGGATTCATCCTCTGATTATAATGGATCTACTGTTGTGTCAAATTAAAACTGAGACCATTTTCATACCAGGTATCTCACTATACTTGTGACTCCCTTCCAATGCTAATGTAGTGAACTCCTAAGTAAAATACATTCATTCCAAAATAAAATGTACGAGTCTGTGTTTCAGAGGCTCCACCGGAGCCAGACACTCAGTAACTGAGCTCATGACGCTCCTCTGACATGGAAACACGAAGGCTAACTCTTCTAATGAGACTGTAACTAGTGTGCTAGGAGTAGCACAGTCTCATGGAGATATTAGCTTTAAAGTACTCCTACTGCAGTAAAAGTAACTGGTAAAATGATCCAGCAAACACGGAATGTGTGCTGCTTGTAGGATATTCATTAAAATAACAAGTAAAATGTGATGGTAGCACATATAGGACAGTGTGGGAGTAGAAGAGATTTAGTTCCCAATTCTAAGCACATAACGGCCTATTCATGGATGACATAATTACTGGACTAATGACTAACATCTGATCACCTAAGAAAGACGACACCTTGAAAATCAAACAACAGACTGATTTCTGGGATTTTTTAAATAATGGATGGGAAACTAGAGACTATTTTTATTGAATGTCGTTAATAAGATTACTGTTCCTGAATATTCAAATGCCAGCATACTCTCACAACAGCAAATGGCAGATACCTGTGGACACTTGCCTATTTTAGAAAGTCCAGTTGCAAAATCAGCCTTTAAAGTTGTCGTAAAATAAAGTATCCTGAGTAATCTCAGTATTTACTGGTCTCTGTGACATTCATATTATGTTTTTTCATTATATGATTAAGTATTATTTGTTGTTCAGAAAAAAAACATCGACAAATTAACTTTGTAGGCATACAGGGTCAAGTTAAATAAGTATTCTGTGATGACCGCTCTTTCTAAAGCCTGTGCTAGAACTGTCGCTCAGGTATATCAAATCTGCCACTCCGGAGTCACATAAGAGGAAGATTCCTTACCAAAAATTGAAATTCAGGCCCTAATTCACATGTTACCTTTAATCAGTTTTTAAGAAGTGTCTTAATGTTATTTATTGGTAATTTGTCAATAATAAAGAAGAAAACATAAGTTGATACTTTCTTTTAATTAATAAAAATGTATTACCTCTTTTTCACATTTCTGTTACAGAAACCTAACATTGCTACTCACAAATTGTGCCTCTTTCTGATCTACAAGTCCAGTAGTTTATGTAGTATTTCCTAAAGTATATCTTGCATCTTTTTGAATTCCTGTCCCCAACTCAAATCAATTAAAACGTATGAATGTCTAATCATTTTTGCTACAACTCCAGTACAGTAGGTACTGAGATACATATATAATATATACATAACTGTGCTACCCATCTAAGCAATTAACATAGACCTCGGTGTTAACGTTTGCTGTGCTCCATGCAATGCATATGTTTCTGTTAAATGCTATTTGGTATGGCATTCATAATAAACGTGCTAATGTTTGTAATGTGCCATCTATTGGAATGACAAATGCAACGCATTTCATTACCAACAATGTTTGTCATGCACCATCCGTTGGAAATACAGACACATAGCAACCGGACAGATACACAGATAGACACACAGACAGGTATCATTTTATTAAGGTGGATATATATACACAAATCTGTATATATGTTATGTGTATGATTTTAAGTTTTATTGTTTCTTACCTATATTTTTAAGCAATCATTTGCCTGCCACTTTACCCTTGGCATATCTCTGTATCTACAATTTATTTTTTCGTTGAAAATTCTATCATTTTTATTCCCATGGAAGTGAAATTGAGAAGCAGAAAGAAAGCAGACCAAGATGAACATCTACTTCTCTCCCATTTGTGCATTAGATGTAATGTATATCATGGTGCCAACTAGCAGACTTCAGTGAGAGTCATTGAGAGTGACCCTGTTAATGTAAAATAACAACTGGTGTCTTTGATTTAAATGATCTACAATAAGGCTGTCAGTGTGCATCCACAAAAGGGAACATGAATGTTATAAATTCGACATTTCAGGTGTACTGGGTTGTGTTTGAAAAGATAAATACTCTACCCTCCATAAATACAGGGCTGTTGAAGTGCCAGTTGTCTTTTTTCCCATAGGTTTGAGTTACATGGATTTGACGCCATTTATTTCGGATATTCCCACACATAACCAAACACTTCAGAATTACACCACTGTATTACCTGGTGTTGAGCCCTCGAGAAGAAACAAAGTCAGAAGGACCACTGAGACCTAAATATCATGCACTTCACTTGTCCAGGTGTTTAATGCTGACTCATCAGCTTTCTGGAAGGTTCTGCAGTCCTGCCTGTTTCTCCCACACCGAACTGAGTAAAGGGATCTATTCTGCAGTGAAAAAGATTTAGAGCAACTCTTTTCATAGTAACATACCTGAAAACTCATGAAATGTTTGTATTCCAGGTGGAGAACGGAGCAGAATACATCTTAGAAACCATTGACTCACTGCAGAAGCACTCTTGGGTAGCTGATATCCAGGACTGTATAGAGCCCAGGTAAGAGCAGATCCACCCGTGGCAGTCCTGTACAAGAATGTAGAGACAGTGATAGTGATGGGACTTCAGTGGTCCAAAACCGAGGTGAGAATGCACACGCTAAGTTGTATTTAGCACAATCCTTTAATACCAAGATCTTTGCTGCTCAGGTGTGGGGTGGGGTGGTCGTAAGAGAAGGTGGCATCACTGTTTCCTACCAGAAGCATTAATGCAAAAAGAGATTTCCCCAAAAGAGAAATGTTAAAGATCCTGCACTTCAAATTAAAAGAATGGAATATAATGGGTATATGCTTGAGCTGATTCTAAGAGCAAATCCTCCGCTTCAAGGTTCTCACACGCCCTGATGCTTTCTGAGTTGGAGGCCCCTCTCCTTTATGTAGGCCTTACTCCAAATGGAAATGCTGCACTGAGCTTGCTGTTAAATTTTCATGAAAAGGTTGCAAGGAACAACAAGCTGAATAACAATGAAAACAAGACTTAAACCATTCCTGGATGGGATGCCAGTATGTCATGGGACACACTCATGCATGCACCAACCCTCACAGATATCCCAACAACCTTTGGGAAGGGACGGACGTCTGGATGTCTGCAGAAAACCCAGAAGGATTCAGGGTGAAAGTGCAGGACCCTGAAGTGCCGTCTTTCTGAATTCTGTCTTTTTCCCTGTGTTTGTAATATGACAGGAGCCTGCTGTGAGGAGTTTGTATGCTCACCTGTCCGTGTGGCATTCTCCTCAAGCTCATCACAACAAAGCTAACAGTTTTTGCTCAGTTAGACCAGGGAGTGTGTGGATGTGTGGCTGGGCAATAGGCTGGCGTGCTACTCAGGACTGATTCCTGCTTTGTACCTGATACTGCTCAGTTAGGCTCCAACCACCCACAATCCTGAATTGGATTAAGCAGGTTTGTGAATTGTGGCTTGTGTACATTAATAAAACTTTCAGTTAAGAACAGGGAATCCAGCACAGAAATGCGAATTTCCCTATTTCATTCTTTGAATTGTTTTTTTTTATGTCACCTCAGTGCCAGAGTCAGTGCTTCACATCCAGTTTGATTATCATAAATGTTTTAACCTTAAACGTGAGACAACAGCAAACAAACATAATTAGTTATCTTCAGAGTGATGTGGAAGAAACCTTTATTTTGCCATATTTTTTAAAAAATTTCAACAGAAAACATCAGTCCACAATTCCTGCGGCTGATTCTACTTCATTTACAGTATAAGCTTTGACAGTCAAGGAGTTGATTTCAATGTCAATTTATTTATATAGCACATTTAAAACAACATAGGAATGCTGTGGCCAAAGTGCTTTACAATAAAAGAAGAAAAAAACATATAATTAACATAAATAACATAAATAGAAATAAAATAAATGAACATAAATAAAATAAATAATAAATAGAAGTAATGTTATATAATCACAAAGAGGAAACCATCAGTATTACTGAAGGTCACGGAAAGCAAGTGAATAGAAATGAGTCTTTAATCTTGTTTTGAACAGTTCAGTTGTAGACGACTCCTTTATGTAATGAGGTAAAGAGTTCCACAGGCGAGAAGCAGCAGCTGCAAAAGCCCTGTCCCCCTTAGTTTTACACTTGGTACGAGGGACAACAAGAGACAACTGACCAGAAGATCTAAGCACTCTAGATGGCTGGTGTAAAACACACAGTTCAGATAAATAGGCAGGAGCAAGCCCATGTAAAGATTTAAAAACTAGCAGCAGATTTCTCTGAGGGCCATGTCTGTGAAACACCATTTCTCCTGTGTTTAGTGCCTCATCTGTATTTTCTATCTTCTAATCTTCTGTTGCTTTGCAGATCTTAAGCCTATTTATATAGCAATAATAAAAAAAAACATGAAAATAATTTCTAACAATGAGGAGGAAGCATTAGCACATCTGCTGGAGTCTGCGCAGTGTTTCCCTAATGCAGGGCCGTGGCAAGTTGGCTACACTGGGCACATGGCAGCAGCCTAGCTTGTCATGATTTTATGAGGACGATGCCACTTTATAAAAAGCATCACTCCATGTTGTTTTTTTTTTGTATCCCATCGGGGTCCATCAGGGAGCTGAAGATTGGTCAGTTTGTCCTCCGCTCAATTGTCTTATTTGTATCTGCAGTGACAGTGGTGAAGACATAGAACTCTCCTCTTGTCCTCATGGAGGGCCCTGCAGAGACTTCCCAACGGGTTCATCTTGTAGCTGTGAGCTGCTTGGAGAAGGTAGGTGTGACTGAGGAAGCAGACATGAGCCATTTCATCATGATTGTCATGAGCCCTATGAAGTGTAGAGTGCCTACTAAAAATAATGTTCCGGAACTAGCTAACTGTAAATTTGCTAATTTGAATGCTTTATTATCATGTCAGTGCTGATGACAGCAAATACCAGCAACACGCAGGTATTTATAGAGCGCTGATGATGCAGCCGCTATTTTTATTTGAACCAATCCTGTCTTTTACTCTGTTCTCTTGGGATTTTATTTTGCTTCAAGTTCCATGGAATGAGGGTAACCTCTCTGCCACTGACACAAGCACACATGGGTTCTCTGTGAAAGTGCACCTGTCAGGCAGTGCTGAGCCTGTTAGCAACCCCAAAAGCATAATGAGACTGTCCCTAAATATAGTTGAACCACTAATTTTGCATGTGTAGACATTAGCGAGTCGCTGGAAGGGTTTTCCGTTGTCAGACGCTTGGAGTTCTTCACGTTATTTTGGCAAGATGAAATCATTTTGCCCCTAGATGAGTTTAGCATTTATGATGACAAGCTCACTTAGTTGGTTAGCCTTATTTTCTCAGGCGACACTTTGGAGTAAAGCTTTGTACGAAACAAGCAGCTGCTGCCACTGTAAACCTGCTTTTGATGCTCTAAAGCCGACTGTCCCCAAATGGTGCCTTATTCTGTTGCCTTTCAAAGGGATGAGGTTTTTGTTTTCCTCTTGAAGGTGTACCCAGGTTGCCAGACAGGCCTTGTCTCTCTGGAGTCAGCGAGCCCCGCAACACTCTGCCTGCCCGCTGCAAGGACTATCCATTCTCTGAACACATCCCCCTTGAGAGGTTTCTGCAATCATCAGAGTTTAGCGGAGCTGGGCAGTCAGCAGGTAAGCAGCATGGTGGGAGAGTAGACTGCTGGAGGGAAGGTGCTCTTTTGAGCTACATACTGTGACTAGTGCTATGGTGCTCCACTTTGTAAATGTAGAGGGATAGAACTGTTTGGACTTGCACCGTCCTTCCCTGACCATATTTATTTTGTCCCTGTTTTTTTATATTCAACACCGTGACACAACATCCTAATGAAGGCTTCTTGTGTTCTTATTCCAACTGAAGTGCTCACTAGTTGTGTGACTTGCTCAGGGCTAAACTGCGAGCCATAAGCAGGATTTGTGATCAGTGACCATGTGATTGCCACTCCAGCTGCTCATACCTCCCTCCCCCTCAAGAACTGCTAATTCACTCTCACGACCCCATGCCACCCTCAGCAAGCTGAAGAGAAATCCTTCCTGATCCTTTATGCCAAAGCAAGCTCTTCTGGCACCACCTAGTGTCCACTTATGTTCCTGCAGAACAAACTAAACTCTTTATTTTTCCACAGGAGTGGCAAGTGAAGGCAGGGACTCTGAAGGAAACATCTGCCTGACAGATTACCCATGGTTCCATGGAACACTGTCACGAGTGAGAGCTGCACAGCTGGTCTTAGCTGGAGGAGCTCGCAGCCACGGACTCTTTGTCATTCGGCAGAGTGAAACGCGTCCAGGGGAGTACGTCCTCACCTTCAATTTCCAGGGCAAGGCAAAGGTGAATAAAGCTGCCATTCTGAAAGCAGTCACAGGTTACAAGAGGAAGAAAAATGGGCATTTTGTGAGGACATCCTCCAAAGACAAAGACATGCTTTGGTCTAGGTCAGGTTTTACCCAAATAGTCCCTTTTTGTTGCAGTGCTTGTGGTTGCTGAACAGGTAATCTCAGGGTTTCTAGAAGATTTATTTACTTGTGATCTTATCTCAAACATCAATGTGACAGTCGTGATAATGAGTGCAGTTTGCAGAGTACTGAAATGCAGCTCACTAAAACAAAAAATGAGTAGGAGACCGGCAATGGCATGTGTGCCCTGTAAACATTTACAGGTAATGGCCAAAAGAGTGTTCTCTGGGTGTAGGGACATTGTGGCACACCAGAGCAGCTAGCTAGCATTTGTCTTATGGTGGGCGTCACTTTCTTGGGTTCCCTCATAAATACTTCATTGGGTTTAGATGTAGTGTGTGAGAGAACTGTGGTGTCACATCGATGGTACTTAGCACTCCCTGATTGCCCACATCTCCCCATACCCTTTCTTTCCTTACGTCCATGTTCAGCCTTCTGCCAAATTCACTAGGGTCTCCTGTTGTACTTGTTCTATCCCAGTGAACACATGGCCTATTCATAATTTGAACATAGGACCCTGCACATATTGAGATGTTAATCCCTTCTTTAAGTCAGGGACCACACCTGAGCACTAGCACTTGTCTGCACTGGGCCACTTGTTTTACGCAGGGTTTCCACCTTTTTTGTCTGCTATATCTACACGTGTCATTTGTTGCCCAAGGCCAATGGGAGCATGCTTTCAGTTGGAGCACAGACAAGTTTAGTGACTTCATCAGGACACACGGTGAGACAGTAATGGCAGCTGAAGGCCTAAAGATTCCTCTCTTAACCACTATAGCACACTGGTACTACTGGTTGTTGTTGAAAGAGATTCTTTAGGCGCTCTTACTGCCCATTGGTCAGGACTTTGCAGAGTATTTGGGCTGTTCTGAGGAGGGTGATCTTTGAGTAGCATTTGCTTTGCCAGGCAGTTCATTGAGGGTATATTTAGTTGCCATGTATAACGATTCTAAGAGCTATGGCCACAATAAGAGTCAAACAAGCCTTTGTGTTTCAAATGCCCTTGATCTCTGTTTCAAGATCTTTGTATTTACTTGGCCTTTCTACCTTCTTGAGGAAGACATTTGCATCGACAGGCAGGGATAAAGGCTCTGATCCTGGAGTATGATGTCTGGTCAATTCATTCCAATTGTAAGATTAGTGACTTTCTCAGGCTGATAATCATACCAGTGGTCAGGCACTGACAGGGCAAACTCTTAGAATACTGACTGACCACAGCGGGTAGCTCAATATTCGACTGTGTGTGTCCATTCTGCAGTAGCACTGGGCACACAGCAACATTATGGCTCACGTGTGCTCTTATTGTTGACACTTTGATATTCCTTTGGTAACCATGCTTACTCCGTGCCTGATCTTGGTATTATTATTATTATTTGTCAGGCTCCTACACACGTTGTCCAGTTCAGACACATTTCTTGCTCATAGTCTCACAGTCTTTCTTAAGCCAGCAGCATTATGGCCTAAAGTCTCCAGCCATTATTATACACTTTGAACATTTAATGCCTCCTGACTTTCCAGAAATGTAAAAACGATAAAAGGAGACAGAAGCCGCCTAATGACATTAAACTGAGAGCAGTGCTTCAGTGGTTTGGTCGGATTTGTGACCTGGTGGCCTAATTACAGTAGCTGTTTCTTGTTGAAAGGTCATCTCTTCATGTTGACCTCTTGGTATAAAGGTATGTTAGTGAAATGAACTCAGGTGAGGTGTTTTGCTTATTTTTTATTATTATATAATTTTATTCTCAGCATTTCCTGGTTTCTCATTACAGCATCTGCTTCTCATTTCAGCATCTTCGCCTGTCAGTGAACGAGAACGGGCAGTGCCACGTCCACCATCTTTGGTTCCAGACAGTCACTGACATGTTGCGCCACTTCCATGCCCACCCCATCCCCCTGGAATCGGGGGGTTCTGCCGACATCACGCTGCGTTGCTATGTGCAGGCACCGCGCCCCCTGCCAGGTACACCCCTCCTCCCAACCCCCTCATTGCTTCTTTTCCTGAATGCCAGACAAGACTCACCCATCATGAGATGATTGTGTGACTGTTTTCTCCATTCCATTAATTCTCCAACCCTGTTCATCTGCTTTTTGGTGTATTTTCAGTGAGACTCCCTAGCAGAGATGTGATCTTATTTCACATTTTTCTTGAGTTGTGTTTGCTGCATATAAGTAATGAAGGGACTGACTGTCAGGAATGACCAGAGAGCCTCAAAGGTCCTCAGGTCCGCTGTGATGGGTGACACTGTGTCAGTTTGCTTCGGCTTTTCTTCATGAGGAGCAGAATAATAAAAACATCCATTTAGTCCCGTGGAGCTGTCCATCCTCTTCAAGCCAGCTCCACTGACTCTGACTGGGCATTCAGGTTACCACACTTTGAATGACTGCTCTCTCCTCAGTGCAATCGCACATGCCTTACCTCAGACTGAGCCCAGCCTGGGGCTCGCATTTTTACGCTAGTGCAAAATGGGAAAGGAAAAAGAAATGCAACACAGTGAGTGAGTTGGGCCCAAATAAATGACTGCTAGTCAGTTTTTCAGAGTGGGATGGCCATACTTTATATGGAAAAGACATATAGTACCTGCCAAATAATGCAAAGAGTGCACGACATATGATTTGCCTAATATATTGTGAAAAAGACACAAAGAACAAATATAAAGATTTGGGGAGTCCACACCATAAACTGTGGTAACCACAAAACAAAGTTGTCATTCAAGACTGAGTCTCAACAAGACTAAATAAGAGGAATAAAGCTTCTGATTATATAGAGAGTAGACAGGAAAGGGTGGGGTTACGTCAGGAAGTGAGGTCTCATAGGAGGGCGTGTTGAAGCAGAAGTAGGTGGAGTCATAGGCAGACTTTCCTTCTGCTGGTCTGTAGAAGAGGGAGAAAAGGTATTAGCACCATTTAACAACCCCAGTCTCTGTGTCTTACTCCCAGTGGAACCCTTAGACTGCCTCTCAAGCATGCATGTGTGATAATATATATATATATATATATGGACAAAAACATTGGGATGCCTAACCATTACACCAACAGGGACTTTAATGACATTGCATTCAAATACATAGACTTTAATATGAAGTTGGTCCGTCCTTTGCAGCTATAACAACTTCCACTCTTCTTGACAGGCTTTCCACAAGAGTTTGGTTTGTTTCTGTTTGAATGTTTGCCCATTCATTCTGTCGAGCATTTATGAGGTCAGGCACTGATGTTGGACGAGAAGGCCTGGCTCGCAATCTCTGTTCCAGTTCATCCCAAAGGTGTTTGATGGGGTTGAGGTCAGGGCTCTGTGCAAGCCAGTCAAGTTCTTTCACACCAAACTCATCCAATTATGTCTTTATGGACCTTGCTTTGTGCAGTGGGGCACAGTCATGCTGGAATAGAAAAGAGTCTTCCCCAAACTGTTTCCACAAAGTTGGAAGCATAGCATTGTCCAAAATGTCTTGGTAGGCTGAAGCATTAAGATTGCCCTTCAGTGGAAGTAAGGGGCCTAGCCCATACCCTGAAAAACAGCCATACACCATTATCCCTCCTCCACCAAACTTCACAGTTGGCAAAATGCAGTCAGGCAGGTAACATTCTCATGGCATCCGCCAAACCCAGACTCACCCTTCTGACTGTCAAACAGAGAAGCATGACTTGTCATTCCATAGAACACGTTTCCACCATTCCATCCGACGCATGGCATTGGACTTGGTGATGTGAGGGTGGCATGCAGCTGCTCACTTAAGGAAATCCATTCCATGAAGCTCTCGCTGCACAGTTTTTGTTCTTGCATTAATGTCAGTGGAAGTGTGGAACTCTTCAGCTACGGAATCAGCAGAGAATTGCTGACTTTTACACACCATGCACCTTAACAGTCGTTGACCTCACTATGTGACTTTATGTGGTCTTCTGCTTTGTGGTCGAGTGGCTGTTGTTCCTAAATGTTTCCACTTTCCAATAATGTCACTTACAGTTGACCATGGAGTATCCGGCAGGGATGAAATTTCACGAATCATCTTATTGCAAAGGTGGCACCCTATCACAATACCACGCTTGAAGTCACTGAGCTTTTCAGAACGACCCATTTAATTTCACAAATGTTTGTAAATGGAGACTGCATGGCTAGGTGTGTGATTTTATACACCTGTGGCAATGGGTCTTATTGAAACACCTGAATTTAATAATTAAGTAATGTGTCTCAATACATACATTTACATATATACATATAGTGTATATACAGTATATAAACTGCTCAAAAAAATTAAAGGAACACTTTGAAAACACATCAGATCTCAATGGGAAACAAGTCATGCTGGATATCTATACTGATATGGACTGAGTAATGTGTTAGGAATGAAAGGAACCCACATCGTTTGATGGAAATGAAAATTCTCAACCTACAGAGGGCTGAATTCAAAGACACCCCGAAAATCAAAGTGAAAAAATGATGTGGCAGGCTATTCCATTTTGGCGAAGTTTCATTGCAGCAACTCAAAATCGTACTCAGTAGTTTGTATGGCCCTCACGTACTTGTATACATGCCTGACAACGTCAGGGCATGTTCCTAATGAGACAACAGATGGTATCATGGGGGATCTCTTCCCAGATCTGGACCAGGGCATCACTGAGCTCCTGGACAGGCTGAGGTGTCAGATGGACCGAAACATAATGTCCCAGAGGTGTTTTATTGGATTTCGGTCAGACTAGCATGGGGACAAGTCAATCATATCAATTCCTTCATCCTCCAGTAACTGCCTGCATCCTCTCACCACTTGAGGCCCGGCATTGTCATGCACTAGGGAGAACCCAGGACCCACTGTACCAGCATATGGTCTGACAGTTGGTCCAAGGATTTCATTCCGATATCTAATGGCAGTCAAGGTACCGTTGTCTAGCCTGTAGAGATCCGTGCGTCCCTCCATGGATATGCCTCCCCAGACCATCACTGGTCATGCGGAATGATGTTACAGGCAGCATAACGTTCTCCACGGCTTCTCCAGACCCTTTCACGTCTGTCACATGTGCTCAGGGTGAACCTGCTCTCATCTGTGAAAAGCACAGAGCGCCAGTGGTAGACCTGCCAATTCTGATATTCCATGGCAAATGCCAATTGAGCTTCACGGTGCCGGGCAGTGAGCACAGGGCCCACTAGAGGACGTCGGGCCCTCAAGCCACCCTCATGAAGTCTGTTTCTGGTTGTTTGGTCAGAGACATTGACACCAGTGGCCTGCTGGAGGTCATTTTGTAGGACTCTGGCAGTGCTCATCCTGTTCCTCCTTGCCCAAAGGAGCAGATACCGGTCCTGCTGATGGGTTAAGGACTTTCTATGGCCCTGTCCAGCTCTCCTAGAGTAACTGCCTGTCTCCTGGAATCTCCTCCATTCCCTTGAGACTGTGCTGGGAGACACAGCAGACCTTCTGGCAATGACACGTATAGGTGTGCCATCCTGGAATAGTTGGACTACCTGCGCAACCTCTGTAGGGTCCAGGTATTGCATCACGGACTGTAGCCAAATGAAAAACTAGGGAAAAAATAGTCAGAAAAGATAAGGGGTTGGGGGTGGGGATGTCAGTGGCCTCCACCTGTTACACCATTCCTGTTTTGGGGTGTGGAATATGACCTGGATACAGACAGGCAGACACGTTAGATTTACCCCACACACGTTTATTTAGGGTCTTCATTACAATATGTCACTCTCACAAACCCCAATACTCCACAGTCCTTGGCCAACACAATGCCTTCTCTCTCAGTCTTCAGACCGCCTCCTTCTCCCCTCCAGAGACCTCGTCCAACTACGCTCTCGACTCAAGTCCCCCTCTGAAGGGAGGCGGCCCCTTTTAAATAAGCACCCAGATGTGCTCCAGGTGCGTCCCCGGCAATCTACCACCGACACGCCCCTGTGTGGCGGAAGTGCCGGCTGTATCCCCAGAGGCACTCTGGGTGTCCCTGTTCCTCTTCCCCCCCAGCACTTCCTGGTGTGGCGGAAGTGCTGGGGTCCAGGGTTCTCCAGGTATTGGGGTGACCACAGGCCCCTACAGGGTCGAGCTTCCCAGCTCTGTACCCGTGGCCCCCAGGGCAGTCGCCCCGTCGAGGTCTGGAGGAGGCACAAGCCCTTCTCGGGCGTCCCAGGTGGTTACCACCCCCAGCCGGGCACCACAGGGGGTTGTCTCATTGTTGCCCCTCTAGTGCACCTGTTGTTAGTTTCATTAACACCAAATCAGCTGAAACTGATTAACAACCCGCTCTGCTACTTACCTGACCAGATGAGTATCCAAGAAGTTTCACTGACTTGATGCTATACTCTGATTAAAAAGTGTTCCTTTAATTTTTTGAGCTATATATATATACTGTATATATACACACACAATAATATTCATATTTACTGATGTGACATTTGTGATTGCTTACTGTTTTTTGGGGGGGTTGGTCTCAGACAAGAGAGAACTTTTAAAGTAAGCAGTGCTTTTTGAAGGTGGGAGTGAAGTGGGAAATTTGATGTTTTGTGTGCAAATGTCCTTTAAACAATAAGCTTTTTGAGTAAATAGCGGCACCTAGAGGTTCAGTTTGCATGGACAGATAGAGGGATACCGGAGTAAACTGAAGCATGTGGCCCCACGTGGGCTTTTTAATACTCATGTTATCAGTTAGGCACGAGAGGGTGACATGTGGCCTGTTCTGTCGGTCCCCACACTAGGGACCCCACATCTGGACTGATGTGCGTGGTGCTGGTCATCACAGAACTAGAAGTCACTCATCTCGAACCAAAGGACACATGCCACTCAGACTGAATCCTCGTCATTCTCAAACAGGGAGCTTAACTCAGAGTCTTTAACATTTTTGAAAATGTTGATAAAATGAATCAATCAGAATTAAAGAGAATCGCATTCTCAAGGACACCGGTGTAAATTAAGGCGAAGTGCATTTAACAGTGAAGCCAGGAAACACGTCTTTACACAAAAGTTTATGACTACCTGCTTCAAACTACCAAGTCATGCAGCTTGACATAATTTATCTTCATAAAGATAAAAGGTCTGCAGGAGATACAAGCAAGCTTGGTGGTCTCCTCTCGTTTGTCAGACTCTTCCTATGTGGCTGCTCCTTGAGGAAGGCACTGATCTGCAGATGGAGTGTATTATGATTGGCATTCCAGAACATGCCACCCAAGTTTCATTTAGGCATTACGACAGTGGTGTGGTCGGGCATTGTCCTGTTTTGAGACCAGTCTGCACCGTCATAATGCGCATAAGAAGAAGGAGTGTTATCAACTGTTGAAAAAATGTCAATATGAGGCCACACCATGACATGACACCTGCCGTTAGCTTTATGATTATTGTTGGCCACACTGCACAGCTGTCTGTCATCTCCATGTACTAAACTGGGTGGCATCAAGGGGGACTCATTGCTGACAGTAGCTGGCCAGCTTGACACTGCACTTGTCACTCATACATAGTGACATAAGTGTGAGTCAGTGGTCATCATGATGCCGGGTGGTCAGCTTCATGTATTTCAGTATATGTTGGCTACTGTGTGCAGAAGTAACAGTCCAACAATGCTAGTGATGCTGTAGGCAGGGTCTGGCCTGTCCAAAAGGATCTTTGAGGCTTGCTGGCAGCCATCCCTGAAGATCAGTGCTTTGC
Source organism: Erpetoichthys calabaricus (assembly GCF_900747795.2). Classification (NCBI taxonomy): domain Eukaryota; kingdom Metazoa; phylum Chordata; class Cladistia; order Polypteriformes; family Polypteridae; genus Erpetoichthys; species Erpetoichthys calabaricus. Next base: position 100,553,142 of record NC_041401.2, read on the forward strand.
ATCATGTTCAGAAATGTTTCAGACATGTGGAGCTCTTCATAGTTTGCAAGGTGCCATCTCAGACTCTGGCTCAGTGACTCAGGGAAACTGCTGTGACATTTTCTATTGACTGCTTACCATCCCTGTCTGCATCTGGGCTGGATTTGGCTTGAAGTATTCTTGGTGTGCTGTAGAAGTTCTAAATCTGCCTGCTTAGGGTGAGCCCAGAGTGAGGCCCTTAGGTAGTCTGATGGACGTGTAAACTGAATCAATTCATGCCTGCTCATGCTGATCTGTCATAATAGTCTTCACACCCAACGAGCCACAGTTTCTCTGGGCAACTCTTTCACTGTCACACTAAATATTTGTTGGCACAGCTGCCACAATGGAGTAAACATTCCTAATCTGCAAATGTCCCCCTGACGTGGTGCTATGGGTGGGTTTGTTCAGATATGAGCCAAAATGAAGGGCCTGTAATGTTTATGAAGTCATTCCAATTTAATACAAATATAAAAGCATTCCATGGGACTCTGACCTGTGATTGGTCAGCCTGACCCACTGGGTGTAAAACTGCCCACTTTGCTTCAGTGGCTAGGTGGTCCTAATGAACCCTTTGTCACTCTCACTGCCCAAAACCCTCTGGATTCATCATTTCCATCAAACACCCACGAAATCCTTGTGCCTTGTCACCATTAATTTACTTGACTTCTCTCTTAAACAGAAGTCCTCCAATGAGTTGGGTGATAACTCTACCTGCGTACACAGTTCTGTTCTGAAAGGCACTTAATCCTGCGCACTGGTCAGTGTTCCTCCAAAGCCAGCAGGTGGACATTGCAGTGAGACTCATCACATGGTGCGTTTTCCTTTCTCTCCTTTTTCTCATGACAATCGAGGTTGAGCGATCAGCGCGGGAAACAACATGTGGTTTATCATACATCTGTCCAAAGCGACGGGGCCACATCACAGGACTCCCACCACCCTAGCCACAACACATCCACACTGAGACCAGTACCCCAGCACCCCTTTCAGGGGCCAGCTTTGGAAGTGAGCCCCTGGCTTACTTACCTCACTAGCCCGCCTATCACAGCTCTTACTTTGGCACTGCATATGCACTCTGGAGGGAGGCCTGATGAGTCTGAGGCAGCCGTGAGAGGCCAGGGTCCTGTGAACACATGAAGCCGGTGGTCTTTTATTAACCTGATGACATTTCATGGCCGGTGTTCACACCACCTGCTCTTGCACTTTAGCAACATGGTAATCAAAATATGAACGCCAAAAAAAAAATAAACAAAAAGAATCAATTTCTTCAGTTTGAGACTCTCTTCCATGCATTTTAATTAATAGCCGTCAGTTTGGGTTGGAGCTCTCAGCAGCTTCCCCTGCCTACCAGTCTCTTATGGCTGCTAATAATATTCCCCAGCCTCTCTGTGGCCCGTAGCTGACATTATTTCCTAATATACTCATTCACTTACTTCTACGGCTGACTGGTAAAAATTGTTGGATTAAGTTGCGGGCGAAATCTGGAAATGGATGCGTCTTTAAACCACAAATTGATCCGCCGAGACCGCCTGATGAATTGGAATGAGTCTCGGAGCACTGCGAGCTGACTGCAGAGAGGAAATTCAGAAATGAAATCCCCTCTCCTGCATGTGCGTTTACTCCGTCTCTCCCAAGAGCATCTCATGAAGAGGAAACGATGGCACGCCTCCCACTGCAGGGACTCGAGGGCATTCATCGTTAAAACACGCTGGCACTTCTGCTCCACACAGGCCTGACATGGCATTGCTAACTCCAGCATCTCCAGGGACATTGGGTACAAACGTCACATTTTTTTTTTACTTACTCCCCTTAATGTAATTTCAGGGTCACCAGAATCCAGCTCTAGGTGTGACAGATCAGTCATGCTTCATAGTAATGACACCTCCTTACAGTGCTCCCGGTAGAAATCCAGCCATTTTTCTGTCCAAGTTGTAACACGCTTATGGCAGCCTTTTGCTGGGGATGAAAACACTTCTGGTGCCGTTATCCAGCTTGACTTGGACACAATGGGTTACGTTTCTTTTGGGGTTTTTTTTTCAGTTGGAGAACAAGCAAGTGAAGCGACTTGCTCATGGTCACATGGTGTCAATGGCGGGATTTGAACCCACAACCTCAGGGTTGGAAGTCCAAAGTCTTAACATTTTTAAAATGTGGAAGGTCACTGATGGGTCCCAATAAACAAACTTACCAAATTAGACTAGAAAACCCCAGCCTAGTCGCTGATGCTGTGACTCTGCTTCATAAAGACCCCGTCTTGTTTACTACGCGGAGCACACTGTGACGTCTTGTAGCTGTTGTCATCAGTGAGTCTCATGCAACACAGAGTCTGAAAAGAGGCAGGAATACAAAAGAGGAGTCAAACCTCAATAACCCCACTGTGTGTTTTTTTGTTTTTTTTAAGAGCCCATTGCACCTCAGCTCCAGCAGCCCACCAGCCTGCCCACCTGTCGAAACGACTCTCTGCACTCCCAGCACTACTTCACTGGATCCATTCAGCCAGCCAGCCAGCCTGCAGAGACCCTGGCATCCTCAGCCTCCTCCTCACCAACATCCCTGCCACCTTTTCCTCGCGGGGAGACGGCCATAGGGGGCTTACGGAGCCGGAGTAACAGCTCTGAGCGACTGCTGGAGCCTCCAGGGGGCAGCTCAGAGGATTACCACGAGAGTGATGGCTCCCGCAGAACCCGAGCTGTGGAAAACCAGTACTCGTTCTACTGAGAGGTGTGCCTAGCTGGCCAGATCAGAACATGGATATATAGTGCCTGGCGCGGAGTAGCACAGTTGTGGGAGTGCTGTTCTTCTAGTTTGTTTTTAATGTCTTTTTTGCACACTTTTGGAATCCTTTGGTTTCCCACAATGACTTTTATACTTGGTAAACGGGACTGTGAGGGTGTCTCAGAATGAATCAACTACACTTTGGTGGCACATTTTGTTGGAAATGGGTCACACCTTTCCTGAAACAGAAATGGAACAATCTAGAGAATGCCGCATAGATGATGTTCTGTTTTCGGCTCCACTTCACAGCTGACTGACCATTGAACTGGCACTTAAACACACTTTATCACAAACGCCAACATCAACTCTTGGAGTGCCACAGTGCTTCCCATGTCTCACTCCTGTCTACGCCTTCCAGGCCTCTAATTAAAGAGCACGGCTCACGGTGGTGAGAATTTGAGCTGCTAGCACCTCAAGCTACAGGTCTGTCTGTTTTTAGATTTTACGCCATTTTAGACTGTAACATGTATACAGGTGCTGGTCATAAAATTAGAATATCATGCCAAAGTTGATTTATTTCAGTAATTCCATTCAAAAAGTTAAACTTGTATATTAGATTCATTCATTACACACAGACTGATGTATTTCAAATGTTTATTTCTTTTAATGTTGATCATTATAACTGACAACTAATGAAAGTCCCAAATTCAGTATCTCGGAAAATTAGAATATTGTGAAAAGGTTCAATATTGAAGACACCTGGAGCCACACTCTAATCAGCTAATTAACTCAAAACACCTGCAAAAGCCTTTAAATGGTCTCTCAGTCTAGTTCTGTAGGCTACACAATCATGGGGAAGACTGCTGACTTGACAGTTGTCCAAAAGATGACCATTGACACCTTGCACAAGGAGGGCAAGACACAAAAGGTCATTGCTAAAGAGGCTGGCTGTTCACAGAGCTCTGTGTCCAAGCACATTAATAGAGAGGCGAAGGGAAGGACAAGATGTGGTAGAAAAAAGTGTACAAGCAATAGGGATAACCGCACCTTGGAGAGGATTGTGAAACAAAACCCATTCAAAAATGTGGGGGAGATTCACAAAGAGTGGACTGCAGCTGGAGTCAGTGCTCCAAGAACCACCACGCACAGATGTATGCAAGACATGGGTTTCAGCTGTCGCATTCCTTGTGTCAAGCCACTCTTGAACAAGAGACAGCATCAGAAGCGTCTCGCCTTTGGACTGCTGCTGAGTGGTCCAAAGTTATGTTCTCTGATGAAAGTAAATTTAGTATTTCCTTTGGAAATCAAGGTCCCAGAGTCTGGAGGAAGAGAGGTGAGGCACAGAATCCACGTTGCGTGAGGTCCAGTGTAAAGTTTCCACAGTCAGTGATGGTTTGGGGTGCCATGTCATCTGCTGGTGTTGGTCCATTGTGTTTTCTGAGGTCCAAGGTCAACGCAGCCGTCTACCAGGAAGTTTTAGAGCACTTCATGCTTCCTGCTGCTGACGAACTTTATGGAGATGCAGATTTCATTTTCCAACAGGACCTGGCACCTGCACACAGTGCCAAAGCTACCAGTACCTGGTTTAAGGACCATGGTATCCCTGTTCTTGATTGGCCAGCAAACTCGCCTGACCTTAACCCCATAGAAGATCTATGGGGGTATTGTGAAGAGGAAGATGCAATACGCCAGACCCAACAATTCAGAAGAGCTGAAGGCCACTATCAGCAACGTGGGCTCTCATAACACCTGAGCAGTGCCACAGACTGATCGACTCCATGCCATGCCGCATTGCTGCAGTAATTCAGGCCAAAGGAGCCCCAACTAAATATTGAGTGCTGTACATGCTCATACTTTTCATGTTCATACCTTTCAGTTGGCCAACATTTCTAAAAATCCTTTTTTTGCATTGGTCTTAATTGATATTCTAATTTTCCGAGATACTGAATTTGGGACTTTCATTAGTTGTCAGTTATAATCATCAACATTAAAAGAAATAAACATTTGAAATACATCAGTCTGTGTGTAATGAATGAATCTAATATACAAGTTTCACTTTTTGAATGGAATTACTGAAATAAATCAACTGTGTCATGATATTCTAATTTTATGACCAGCACCTGTATATAATTCATTCTACACGAAGCATTCTGGCCATTGACAAAAGTCCACAATTTGAGCCAGCCATCGAGGCTGAAGTTCCTAACAGCAGTAGAGATTTCCCTGGCTCCTGTTCATTTCTGATCCAGTGAGTGGTCCCCAAATGTGGCCCAGTTGCTCATTTTTTATTCCAACCAGCGTATCACTTGGAGTCCAGTGCCTGCCTTTAGTCCCTACATTCGCTCATTTCTTGATCCTGCTTTCTTCAGAGTGGTGGTATGTTGCATGCTGATTAGAACATGCAAGTGAGACCTTCAGTGTACTCTGCACACGTGACAAGTGTGACCCCCATAAAAGACGAGCTGCTTTATGGCGGCTCTCAGTCCTCACACAGTGTCCAGGTAACGTCACCAAGCACACTGCTGTGCTAAAGGGATGTGACGCTTACTGCATTGGTGGTATGGAATCTCTCATACATGAACATTTTCAATCTTTTTTCTTCTTACTGCCATTGAGTGACAGTTTAAAAAGGGACCTCAGGCACCATCGCAAATGACAGTGCGTACTATGAAGCCGTTGACGTTTAGAAAGTCGAGTGCAGTCAGAAAACAAATCTGCTCACGTGAAGAAAACACGGCAAAATCAGGTAAGTTTTAGAAACCTAAACCCTCACCCTGCTCTGACACTTACACCATTAAACACAAGCATGGTGATTAAAGGCAGGGCTGCAGGCCTCCGGGGACACCAGAATCAGTTTTTTTAATTTTTAAACTGTCATTTTTCAGTTCAGACCTGTACAATCGCAGAAGTAGAAGCGAATGACATTCACGTAGCCGATCAGCCATCATTGCTATCTCTCCAGAGGCAGTGGGTTGGGGGAGCCATTAGGGGACGCCATTTGTTTTAGTCTGACCAATGTCTTCCAAATTACAAAGGGAAGAACCAGACTGGAATGAAAACTGGAGCATGAATGGAAAGCCCACAAATGACCAAGCGCGGCTCAGCCCCAGAACTTTGATGAAAGCCACCTCAGTTTTAATTCTTTTCTTCTGAGACTCATTGGGACAGCAGAAACCCGAGAAGTTGGACAGCATCAGGATGGCTCCCTCAAATGACTCTGTTTCCTAAACTTTGGCAAACGGTATACAGCCCTACCCTGTCACCCCACTCTAATGTCACTCTAGCAGCCATTCTGCAGACTGGATGTCACATTGTGCTACTTTGTCACCTCAGGGTGGGATGTACTAAAGCAGTTCAAACTTAAATGGAGCCCAAACATCAGTGAGTGACAGCTGCACAGAGGACCACCGTGATGCAGGATTTTTAACTTATAAGATGAAGTTCAAGTCTGAACTGCTCGTATTTTAATGCTGTGCCAAATCAACCTTTTTCTGTTTATCTAGAAGACCTTGTGCTGTCCGAGTAAACTATGGTGGGTTTTTGGAGACGGGCACTCAAGTCCACAACTTATCTGTGAATCGCACAGAATGCTGTGCTGTATTTGCAAATCTAATGCTGCATTTTCTGAGTGTATGTACAAAGATCAATGGTCCGTATTTATAGTGTAATATCGTATTGCCATTGTGCAGTGCAAGACTGTAGACGGTAACAATTAAAGAACTCTCTTTTACCTGCGTCTCCGGTCTTATTTGAGCTTGTGAACTCAAAGGTCCATGCAAGAAGTGAAGACCTCGCCACATTAAACTGTCACTCAGGCCAGCGTGGGGCACACCTGGAATAGGCCAGCTACAGAAAAGACCCCCTTCAGTGGCCAAGAACAAAGTCCTTTACCTGAGCCTGAGTGGGCCTGCTAGTGCCAGGCCTGTGTGGGGTGGGACAACTAGAGTAGATGAGCTCTCCCAATTACGTGAGAGGCTGGAATACAACAAGCACCTGTAACACCCTTGTGTAGGACCCCTAAATCAGCACAAGTGAACCAGAACAACACCATGGGCCCTAATGAAGTCACCAGGAGTGGCACTCCAGCATTAGACCTGTACAGAGCTTGCGCAGCCAAAGTGGGCATGTAACTGCCATGTGCAGGTCTACCTGGAATGGGTATGAGCAGGAAATGGCACACCTCAAACAGACTTGGCCACGACAGGCACCTGTAATGGGCCCTTGTGTGCAGAATGCCGCAGCTGGTACCTGTCACAGAGCTCTGTAACGCTCTCGAATCAACTAGGGTGGGCACAAAGGGTGCCTAGTCATACAGCACCCCTTATGCAGGACCCGAGAAAACTGAAGGTAGAGAATTAAAGTAAAAATATACAAGACAGGCCAGGCGCTAGAAAACCAACTGATCCTTTTAGTTCTTGCTAAGATTTGTAAATGCTGGGAGTTCCTTAGTTTTTTAAAGCTATGGTGTACATGAGGGACACAGCAGCCCCACAGCATCTTTGGTGACAGATCAGCAGTGCTGCCTCTGCCACCAAATCATCAGGTGCCACTTTTCACAGTGCAGGTGATGGAAAGAGGATGGCACTCCACACGGCCTGAGCCTCATGAGCAGTAGGTTGTGCCCAGACGTTGGTATGAAGTGAAGCACCGCTCTCCTCCAGAGCCCAGTGGTTCAAACATTCAGTTTTTCACTGTTTGCCTTGTCACAGTATTCTTTTACCTTTGAACGTTCTAGACCAAAATGTTAAAATGAGCAATACATTTTCTAACTGCAATTTGCTCTTTTCTATAAATATCCTAAGGATTAGAAATAAAACTTGAATATCTCAGAGAAGACCAAGTTAAAGTAGTCATGAGCGCACGAAGTACAGGACACCATTCTGAAGGTACAGTCCGAGTGTCTTTCAAGGCATTTATTGAAACGGTAACAAAAAATAAACCTTTTTTATTTAGTTCATAAAGTGCATTCTTATATAAAGCCTCAAATTTAGTTAAATAAATGTTAACAGACCTACAAGAAATGGAGGACACCAGCATCCCCAGATTAATTTGTCACACTTGAACAGAACTTGGCTCAAATGGCCCGGTGGGGGTTCTAGTTATCCACTTTTATGCACTACAAGTTCTTTTTTTTATATTTTCAGGAGTGAATCGGACTAAACTGAGGGCCTTGTCCTTCTGTGTCACACGAGGGTCACTGCAGCAGCACTGCAGGCTAAGGAGCTAAGGGACAATTTTCTGTTGGTAACCTGCTTAGAAAAAACGGGGGTCTCAAGCTTGTTAAAGGGAAGGCTGAAGTCTCAACTAGGCAAGTAAGTTCAAATATGGCAAATGGTTCAAACCCCAAACTAAAGCACTGAGCATAAGTGATTGTGACTTTTAACGTCTGTGGTCATACATATATATATATATATATTTTTTTTTAACAGCTTTTCTTAAAAAACAGATACCAGTTCCTTCTGGATTTAGTCTCAGTGTATGTGTTGCTTAAGTTCTTAAATATAATGTGTCATTACAGCTAATACCATTTCTTGCAGCCATGTCTCAAGTTCCTCTGAGGTTCCCCTACTGGTTGCTTGAATGATCCTTTTTAAAGATAACACATGTAAAATGAGTGACAGTAGTCGAGGATGAAGTATCAGTCAGTCCATAAAACCATTTACTACTGGGAAGAAGTCAAGACAAGCACCCCAAAGCACCTCCGTCGAGCCGTCACACCAACTGGGCTGCAGAGCGGAGGGGAGGCCAGCTGGCTTCAGCGGGTGCAGCTTTTCATTCCTGATTGTCTGGCTCATCATCTTAAAATACGCTGCTACTTCTTGACACAAAACATCTGACTAAAAGCAGCTTCATTTAAAAGTGTTTTTAATTTTTATCTTTACACCAGAAATGTCCGATTCCAGTCCAGTGCAGGCTGCTCCTTCTGCAGTCATCCATGGAGTTTTAAGTCTGTAAATTCTGTCCTCGAAAGACACACACGTACATGTAGAGAAACCTTCTCAAACCAGGGAATAGCCGCAGATGCAACCACATCCCACAGAAAGGTCCTCAGTTATGGCCAAGTGTGGCATAAGTTTCTACTAAGTTGAAGAATTCTGTGCAGTTCCCTTGCTGTGGTAGTTAAGTGTACTCCGTACCACCATCATACAACCATAAATAACAGAATCCTAATAAGGCACCATGCACTGAGGTGATCGGCCCTCTCCCTGTAATTGCTGTTGTGAAGAAGCTGCTCCAACAAAGGGACTTTGCCAGCGTTGGGGCTTCAATGGCTTGGGTGGAAACATTTAAAACCAGAAATGGCATTGTTTAACAGACTGTCATCCTATATGTGTGAACTGCCATCCAGCGATAAGGCAGCAATGCAATGACCCTGAAGGACGTGACTTCACTTTGGTGAAAAGCTACTCCTCCAAATCAAAGCCTCTCTTTGCTGCCAAGAGCTGGCACATTTGGAGCTGAAAGAAAGCATGTGCCAATCTGATTAAACCGAAACAGTTACTGTTCAACTACTGATTACTTTAAAACTGAAGCTGGCCATCGCCTTACAACACACGCCCGGTAGGGGGGGGGGGGGTTAAAAAAGGACACAAAGCTAACAAAAGTCACCAAGGCATTCGGTGAAGTGTCTGACTGCTCAAATGTGAACGACTGTGCAGAGGCCGCGGCTCACATACTCGAGCGCAAATTGTAGAATATGAGTAAACTTATGGCCAGGATGATTCCCGCGGACACCTCGGTCATCTTGTTCAGGTTGGTTTTCTTTTTCTCGTTCTCCTGGCGCTTTCTCTTTAACTCGCGCAACATTTTCTCTCGCTCCAGCTGCTGTCCGTAATGCGCTTTATAAAAGGCATCGAAGTCAAAGATCGGCTTGTCCCCGGTGTGGGTGACGGGTTTGCCGTTTCGTGTCCACTTCCGCTGACTGTGGCTTCCTTGGCTTCGCTCCTTGGACACTGATGGGCCCTCGTTGGGGGAAGGTCTGCCAGTACCCAGCAGGTCGGCTTTACTCAGGATGCCCCGGTCGTACTTTTTGCGGAGACTGATGCTGCCCAGTACCGTGTAGGCTTCACTAATGTCCGAGAAGCGCAGCGCAGCCTCCTCACTGCCAGCGTTTCTGTCAGGGTGGTACAAGAAAGACTGCTTGTAGTAGGCCGTCTTGATCTGTGCCTGAGTAGCGCTGGGGGTCACTTGGAGGATGTCGTAGTACGCCGTCTTGCTTCTGTATAGCTGCAGCTCCGGGGCTCCGCTGCCATTGCGTACGTAGGTCCTGCTCAACTGCGGCCCGAGGGTGAAGGGACCCCTGCCGGCCGTGACTCGAATTGCCGGCCAACCACTAAAGCTCTGCCGCAGACCCGACTCGAGTCTTCTCGCAGCGGTAAATATTAAGAGGTAGGCACCGCCGGCTTCGCAAAGGGCAGACTTCAGCCGGGTCACCCCCACTCTCCGGTTACCTTTTTCGGGACCGGGAATAGTGACCCGATCCTCCGGTGTCCTCACGCCGCCTTCGGTCCATAGGGTACTGGCAGGTACATGACAGCCACAGACAACACGGAGCAACCCAAGTCTATGAGACCGGGCAACCTCCGCCATCACAGCTCTGATGGCCTCCCTCACTTGTTTCCGGAAACGCGGCCAATCGTTGATGACTTCCGTTGATTGCCAACCAATCAGCAAAACAGACTCTAAAGTTGCGTGTGCAAGATCGACCGGTTTAAAGCGGCTCCTCTAGTTAGGGTAGCTCGCTGTCAGCTCTTGAAGGAGACAGGGAAGGATGCCGGTACTGAATGTTTTTTAAACTGCTTAAACAGTCATTTTGGGAAGGAATAATAAATTATATACATGTGTACTTAAACGTTTTGAATAGACAGCCGGTATGCTGCAGTACGTAAGGAGTTGGATTTTTAATCTCAAAGTACCGGCTCAATTTCCAGGAGTCAAGTGGAGAACTTTGTTTCACGGTGCAGGGAAAATTGTCTGCATCTTAACATCAGCAAAAACAAGGAATTGATTATTGACTCTTACTTAACCAAACCTCTTCTATGTCTGGTCACTATTCAAGGAGTGGATGTAGTTAGGAGTCCACATCAGTGTTCGGTTGGACTCGTCTGTAACACAGAGGAACTTTACAAGAAGGGGCAGTGCAGGCTCTTTTTTCTTAAGAGGGAAGTGACATCCTTCACAGCTACAATTCTGTGATTGCCAGTGCAATTGTCTGTGCTGTGGTGTGCTGGGCTGGTGACATCATATCAAGAGAGGTCTACTCAATCAACTGGCTAATTAAAAGGAATGCTCAGCTATAGGACACACGCTGGACCCCTGGAGGTCATAGCAAAGGACAGAGTTAAAACAAAACTGAGTGTCATTATGAACAATGCTTCACATCCTCTCATTGACACACTTAACCCTGAGTACCTTTAGATAACAGATTAGTCAGCAGAAGTACAGTTAGGTCCATAAATATTTGGACAGAGACAACTTTTTTCTAATTTTGGTTCTGTACATTACCACAATGAATTTTAAATGAAACAACTCAGATGCAGTTGAAGTGCAGACTTTCAGCTTTAATTCAGTGGGGTGAACAAAACGATTGCATAAAAAATGTGAGGCAACTAAAGCATTTTTTTAACACAATCCCTTCATTTCAGGGGCTCAAAAGTAATTGGACAATTGGCTCAAAGGCTATTTCATGGGCAGGTGTGGGCAAGTCCATCATCATGTCATTATCAATTAAGCAGATAAAAGGCCTGGAGTTGATCTGAGGTGTGGTGCTTGCATGTGGAAGATTTTGCTGTGAACAGACAACATGCGGTCAAAGGAGCTCTCCATGCAGGTGAAAGAAGCCATCCTTAAGCTGCGAAAACAGAAAAAACCCATCCGAGAAATTGCTACAATATTATGAGTAGCAAAATCTACAGTTTGGTACATCCTGAGAAAGAAACCAAACACTGGTGAACTGAGCAACGCAAAAAGACCTGGACGTCCATGGAAGACAACAGTGGTGGATGATTGCAGAATCATTTCCATGGTGAAGAGAAACCCCTTCACAACAGCCAACCAAGTGAACAACACTCTCCAGGGGGTAGGCGTATCGATATCCAAGTCTACCATAAAGAGAAGACTGCATGAAAGTAAATACAGAGGGTGCACTGCAAGGTGCAAGCCACTCATAAGCCTCAAGAATAGAAAGGCTATATTGGACTTTGCTAAAGAACATCTAAAAAGCCAGCACAGTTCTGGAAAAACATTCTTTGGACAGATGAAACCAGGATCAACCTCTACCAGAATGATGGCAAGAAAAAAGTATGGAGAAGGAGTGGAACAGCTCATTATCCAAAGCATACCACATCATCTGTAAAACACGGTGGAGGCAGTGTGATGGCTTGGGTGTGCATGGCTGCCAGTGGCACTGGGACACTAGTGTTTATTGATGATGTGACACAGGACAGAAGCAGCCAAATGAATTCTGAGGTGTTCAGAGACATACTGTCTGCTCAAATCCAGCTAAATGCAGTCAAATTGATTGGGCGGCGTTTCATGATACAGATGGACAATGACCCAAAACATACAGCCAAAGCAACCCAGGAGTTTATTAAAGCAAAGAAGTGGAAAATTCTTGAATGGCCAAGTCAGTCACCTGATCTTAACCCAATTGAGCAGGCATTTCACTTGTTGAAGACTAAACTTCAGACAGAAAGGCCCACAAACAAACAGCAACTGAAAGCCGCTACAGTAAAGGCCTGGCAGAGCAATAAAAAGGAGGAAACCCGGCATCTGGTGATGTCCATGAGTTCAAGACTTCAGGCTGTCATTGCCAGCAAAGGGTTTTCAACCAAGTATTAGAAATGAACATTTTATTTCCAGTTATTTAATTTGTCCAATTACTTTTGAGCCCCTGAAATGAAGGGATTGTGTTAAAAAAAATGCTTTAGTTGCCTCACATTTTTATGCAATCGTTTTGTTCACCCCACTGATTTAAAGCTGAAAGTCTGCACTTCAACTGCATCTGAGTTGTTTCATTTAAAATTCATTGTGGTAATGTACAGAACCAAAATTAGAAAAAAGTTGTCTCTGTCCAAATATTTATGGACCTAACTGTATGTCAAGAAACACTACTGGGGCTCCTTGATACCAACAGCAATACTGCATATACCTCACTGGGACTGTGGCTGCCAAGGCAGAAGTTTTCCTTCTTTTACATTCATTCTGCAGTGTGTTCAGACCACTGTGTGTGTGTGTGTATATATATGTATAAATGAGCACTTGAATAATATCACAGAAACTGCACTTGTTAAAGTAGTAAATGACTTGCAGGTAAATGCAGACAGAGGCCATTTATCTGTTCTCATCCTCCTAGATCTGAGTGCTGCATTTGATACCATTGATCACAATATTCTTATAAATCGCCTTAGTCAGTGTGTGGGCCTCTCTGGTAATGTTTTAAATTGGTTTGAATCTTACTTAACAGGTAAAAAAATTCTTTGTTAGTTATGGTAATTACACTTTGAAGACACAGGCTCTATCTTGGGTCCGCTGCTCTTTTCGATGTACATGCTTCTGTTACGTCAGATTATCTTAAGGCATAACGTGAGCACCACAGCTATGCTGATGACACACAACTGTATTTATCAATAGCGCCTGATGACCCCGACTCTCTTGGTTCACTGACTCAATGTCTTACTTGTGTTTCTGAGTGGATGAATAGTAGTTTTCTTAAACTAAATAAGGAGAAAACAGGAATCTTTGTTATTGGCAAAAATGGATATCATAAGGGTATTAGAAATAAACTTGATCCATTAGGCTTTAAAGTCAAAATGGATGTAAAGAATTTAGGGGTAATTATTGACTGAAATTTTAAATCACATATTAATCAGATCACTAGGACAGCTTTTTTCACTTAAGAAATATAGCAGAAATGACATCTCTTATCACATTGCAAGATGCTGAGAAATTAGTTCACGCTTTTGTTTTTAGTTGACTAGATTACTGTAACGCACTCCTCTCAGGACTACCAAAAAAAGACATCAATTGGTTGTAACGAGTGCAGAATGCAGCTGCCAGAATCTTAACTAGGAAAAGAAAATCCGAGCACATCTCTCCAGTTTTGATGTCACTACACTGGTTACCTGTGCCATTTAGAGTTGACTTTAAAATACTGCTTATGGTTTACAAAGCCTTAAATAATCTCTTTCCATCCAATATTTCAGAATGCCTCTCGCCTTACACTCAAAATCGTAACATTAGATTTTCAAATTAGTGTCTGCTTATTATTCCGAGAGCAAAACGTAAAAGAAGTGGTGAGGCAGCCTTCTGCTGTTATGCACCTAAAATCTGGAATATCTTACCGATAGAAATTCACCAGGCTGATACAGTGGAGCACTTAAAAAAACTATTAAAAAACCCCATCATTTTAATATAGCTTTCTTTTAGCTTCATTTTAGTGTAACCCTGATATTTTGTATATGCATTTAATTAGAATTTTTATTATCTCCATAATCCATACTAACCACTACATTCTCTGCTGTTCTTTGTCCAGTTTTCTGTGGTGGCGATCTGCACCACCACCACCTGATCAGGGCACCATGCAGTCCTTAAAATAATGGATTGAAGGCCAGATGTCCACATGACCGTGAAGCCTGAATACCATGAGGAGTGACTGAGATCATTTATGTTAGGTAGAATGCCTAGAGGGGTCTGGGTGGTCTCATGGCCTCAGAACCCCTGCAGATTTTGTTTTTCTTTCTCCAGTTCTCTAGTTTCTTTTTTGTTCTTTTTGTCCTCCTGGTCATCGGACCTTACTTTATTCTTTGTTATTTAGTATTGCCTAATCTTATTTTTATATTTTTCTTTATCTTGTAAAGCACTTTGAGATACATCATTTGTATGAAAACATGCTAGATAGATAAATGCTGCTGTTATCTATTTATGTATTTAAGGAGTTTCTACAAAGAGCCAAAGTTTCCTCTGGGGACAAATAAAGTTCTCTTCATCTGTCACTCACCATGTAACCCGTCACACTAACTACACATCATTGTCTTTGTATGTACAGAATGTGTAACTGACACACGTGTACCGCACTTTGTGCTCTATACTACCACTTTCATGAGCTACATTACATACATTTCACATACTGTAATATTTACCCACAAACACGTTAGTGAAATGTCATGTTGTGACTCCTCTCAGTGTGGTGATAGGCATTTCTTCAATGAGGTCCCCACACTTACACCCCAACTTTAACTCGACTAGCAGATTTAGAAATCTGTCACTTTTCGTTTCTTACGGGACAGGTGAATCATAACATGGGTGTTAGAAGGAACGGTCTGTTTTCAAATCAAGCTGTACCCAAGTATTCAATTCCAGTGTTTCCATTTACCCGTTTGAGGTCCAAGTAAACCATGCAGTGGCTAAAAGCACTCTGAGATGCGACTTACACCAGGGGTCGCCAAGTCCGGTGCAGGAGGACCACCGTGACTGCAGGTTTTCATTCTAACCCTTTTCTTAATGAGTGACCTGTTTTTGCTGCTAATTAACTTCTTTTGAACTCATTTTAATTGACTTGCGCTTGAAGACTCAGACCCCTTAATTGTTTTCTTTTTCCTTAATTAGCAGCCAAACAATAATGAGATACAAAATGAACCAAAACAACCGGTGTCCATCATACAATATCTGAAGATAAAGAAAGCTGAAGGTCTCCAGAATGTCGATCTTGTCAGTTCCCCAAAACATTTTACCAGCGCTGTTAGAAAGAGAAAATCAACAATTTCGGAAATGTCTGCTAATGCATCACGAGAGCAGCAACAAGCCATGAAATGAAAGAATGGGTTTAATTAACGACAAGAATTGGCGCCTCATTAAGCAGCTGGTTGGAGTGAAATTGGTTGGAGTTTGAGGCCCTCACTTAGTTGGTCTTCTGCTGGCTCCCTCATTTCACATTTCATTTCTGTTTGGGTGCCATTTAAGGAAAGAAATGAAGCAATTCAGAGGAACGATGAAGAAATTTGGGGGAATAAATCTTAAAAAAGCAATTCATCCATCCATCCATTTTCCAACCCGCTGAATCCGAACACAGGATCACGGGGTCTGCTGGAGCCAATCCCAATTAAAATGAATTCACGAGAAGTTAATTAGCAGTACAAACTGCACACTCATTAAAAAAGGGGTAAGAATGAAAACCTACAGCCACGGTGGTCCTCCAGGACCAGCCTCGGCGACCCCTGACTTAAACCACATTGTTGAGACGTTTGTTTTTTTCGATTTCTCCTACAGAAGCTTTTATCTGAAGCAGGAAACCCCCGCCCTCCACAGACTCTCTTTTTCCAATCGTAGGATGGCTGAGTGTTTCTAGAAGCAATGACCAGGCAGGCTAAGATAACCGCGCGCACTGGGCTCAGTCAGAGGTGTCCACAATGACTGTGAAGTCACAGGAAAGACGAGTGAACTCGAAATTGGAACCCACAGTTCTGCAACTATGAGAGGCAGCACTGCGTCGCCTTCTCGATGAACGCCCGCAGATAAAATCACGGAACCAATCTGCTTTGAAAAAAATTCTGCTAGAGTGTAGTGTCCGTCCACAGTTCTGCAATACTCCAGTTAATTTAAACAAAATCAATATTGATTACCGTAAGGATGTGTCAGCCAACCGGCAAACGAGTGGTCTATTTAAATAAATGAAGGCACTTGTGCGCGCATGCGTAAAGTCACCGAGTTGTCCTCCAATCATAGGAGAACGTCGCTCAGCGATGACGTCAAGAGGCATACGCGCCATGTGGTGACTGTAGATGGACGCAGGCACAATTTTTTCACATTTTAAGTAAATAAATCTTCGATTTTAGTTAGGGCAATTATGTCGTTCAGCTGCCGAAGACCGGAACATAAAGCGCCTCCAGAAGTGGTAAGGTGTTCGTGTTAACAAGTAGGGAGATTGGCATGTTTAGCGTTTTAAATCCACAAGTGAACGCTGTTGTGTTGAGTTCACGCATGCTTGTTACATCTTAAACCAGGCAGTTGAAATGGCAGAGATTTGTGAAAAAGTAGCTGTTAAGTCATCTACAGTCAATCGACCTTATCTAGTTTTACATTAAAGTTCTAAAGAGTTTATGATGCTTGTGTGTTTTTGTGCTGTGCTTCTTACAAGTTTTGTACCTTGGAATTGTCAGTTTAAATACTTCACGTTTTGTTACCAGTACAGAACCAGTCTGAGTCAGTACTGGCTGCAACAGCCTGCTTGATGCTACGTGTGAACCTGCTGACCAACCTCTTCATCTTGTTTACCTGCTGGAATGAGAAGGACGCCTTTGGCATTTTTGGAGTAAAAGTGAACATGGCTGAGCTAATTGTGGGCTACCAGAGCCGCCGTCCTTGTGTGGTGTGCGTGTCGTCTCTGTGTCTACTGCAGTTCTTCTCAGAGTGCTCCTCCACTTTACCTCCGTCACCCCAAAGATGTGCACGTTCGGTTGGGCGGTGACTGAAAATCGGCCCCCCGTGCGGACCGCAGTCCTGTCCATCCTGCCTTGTGCTGCTGAGATGAGCTGTGACCCCCAGCCCTCCGCTGGATTAGGCGTCTCCTTTCTGCCTCGCACTCTTAGTAAAGTGATCAGTGAGGTAGCTGATGGGATCTTTGTATGTTGTGTATATTTTTAGAAATGGGTGTTTCATTGTCTCTAGTTGTAAGCTTTATTATTATTTTATTCTAATTATTACTGTTTTAATAAAAGGTCAGCAATGTGACCTGCGTATTTATATGTCCCTGTGAGAAGGTTGTCACACACTGTGCATCTCTTTTTATTCACAGTATTACAATGAAGAAGAAGCCAGAAAGTACACCCAGAAGTAAGTGGCCTTGTGTTGCACGTCTTCATTCACACTCTCGGTGTGTTGGTTTTGTAGCGACGTGTGCGTTTCACTCAAACGCCAGCCTACAATGTCTTAACACCTCACCTTTGCCAGAAAGCTTACGTTCTAAAATAGAAAGGGAGGCCATTCTTCTGTCTGTGTCTTTAAAGCACCATTTCCATTTGTTTGGTTGTTTTTCATGCACAGCTTTGCTTGTCAAGCCACTGACCTGAACTGTGGCTCACTGGTACGTCTCTCCTTACATCCAGTTCTTAACAGATAATCTCCGAAGGTGGCTGGGGCTTGCAGTGAGTAGCCAGTGTGATGTGTTGACAGAAACGGCACCGTGAGGGTCGGCAGGGAGGCCTTTCAGCCTAGTGTCCCAGGTTCAGTGTCTGGACTTTTGCTTTGGTCAGATATCCCCTCACCAGTTCTGTCGGGGCCTCTGGCTGCCATGTTCTCCAGACTGACTTACTGCAATGTGGGGTTAGTGCACCAGAAGGAAAACCCCAGAATGTTTTATACAATAGTTGTGTACAAAAGTAACAAGTTTTAATAATGCATAATTTGTCATTTTACACTTTCTCATCAGTGCATTGCAGGGTTGTTTACAAACGTGTGCTCTGGGGGATTTTCACGTGTCCACTGTGTAATGTCTGACACGTAGGAGCAGGAGATCTGAAGCTCTCCAGTGTATGTAACCATAAGTTCATTTTTCAACACACAGTTCTGCTTCTCATTTAGACTCGTTTGTCACAAATCCAGATATTCTAAACTTCACGCCAGGAGGTGGGCTTCTCCACACCAGCATTTCTGTGCTCCTGCATTAGGAGGACCGGTGTGAACATTCACTTCCATCCACATTAGTGCAGCCCTCATTTATAATAACCACACGTCTCTTCTTGCACACACACACACACACACCCTGCTTTTAGGTGTAAATTGTACATATCCGTGTGCCTTCGGACCACCAGTGGGAGACCCCACCCTGTTATTCACAAAGCACAACAAAGGGAAGCAGCACTTCTTTGTTCCCACTTTGGGCAGTGGGTAAGGTAACTGTTACCAGCAGACCCTTGTAACTTTAGTTCTGTCCAAATCACTCAAACGACAGAATTTCACTGCCATGTCGATTTGCACAGTACTAGCGCAGCCTGCGGCCATTTTATTACAATCTGCTTATAGAAGGGAAAAGGCCCTGTGGTCTTTACTGAGATGCGACTGCGCAGGCTGTAAAAAGTTCCAGACAGGACTGAAATCGCAGAAGACCTCCAGTAAGAATCCGTTTACTTCAGCAGCTCCTGCTGTAAAACTAATTCTGTCCAAGAAGGGCATTCCTCTCTGGGCATGGCGAGTTGCTAAGTGTTGAAGTAAAGGTTACTCTCCTGCTGAAGCTGACTGTCGTCTCCGAGGTGAGCATCAAGGACCTGACTCGGTGTAGTCCCGTGTGCCATGCAGTGAGGGCTGACTCCTCTTTTTTGTGTCTGGGGTGGCTCTCCTTTAATCCTAATAGAAAGAAATCCGTTTAGAAGAACGGATGAAGAAAAGAATGTCAGCAAAAATGGTCCTTCGCTGGTCGGGCCCTGGTTTCTGCTGTGCCCTGAGTTTCGCTTGCGTTCTGTTTTGTAGCTCTCGAATGATCGAGATCCAGAGCCAGATGTCGGAGAGAGCAGTGGAACTTCTCAGTTTGCCAGAGAATCAGTCTTGCTTCTTGCTTGACATTGGGTAAGGCTTTCACTTCCTTTCATTTTTTTAGTAAACCCCGTTGAAAACCAATGTTTGACTCCTAGTCCTGTCCTGCACGCTGCGCCTGCTTTTTCCTCCTCAGGAGTGTGAAGTAATAAGAATTGGATGCCTGTTGTGATTAACATGTAGACCATAGAGAGCGGATTTCTCTTTTTGGATCAAATGGCACTTGTGGTATAGTTGGCACAGTGATGTGGTTAGTAGGGCGACTTCAGATTATCTTGACGTTTCCTGGTCTGTAATATTCTTTGTTCTGAGCAAAATGTCACTTGTTTAATTCATTAACCAAACGTAGCTGCCAACAGCAGGGGCATTTCTATCCAAGTTAATTCAGTTTTTCTGTGTGCTGTATATAATGTATTAATTAGTAATTTCATTATTTTACATTAATTTGCCTGAATAATCCAAACAGCAGGTAGTCCTAAGGACTCCATATAATAATGTCCCACCAATCTGTTTTGAATGCGAGTCCCATGATAGGTTGGTCAGTATTGGTCTAGTTATAATAATTTTTTTATGTATAATTTTATTTCATGCTTCTTTCCCTGCATTAAATATTCTGCCTCCAGGTGTGGATCAGGCCTGAGTGGAGACTACCTGTCTGAAGAAGGACACTACTGGGTTGGACTGGACATCAGCACAGCAATGCTGGGTATGGTAGGCTACAGAACCCACCACCAAGCTGTCTAGTTAGCCTTTGTCTCGGTCGGGGGACACTTGTTGTTTACAGTGGACATTATAACTTCAGATTTATACACCGTGTGTTCTCAAAGTATTCAGACCTCTTCACATTTTGCACACTTTATTTTGTTGCAGATTTCATTTTAAATTGATTCAAATGCCATTTTTACCCATCAGTCCACACTCAATAACCCATAATAACAAAGTGAAAACTTTTTTTTTTTAGAAAAGTTTGCAAATTTACCAAAACTCCAAACCCTGAAATTGCTCCAAGGAACTTTCTGTAGACTTCTATGGTAAAATTGTGCTGAGGCATAGATCAAGGCAAAGATACTGTATTATCGTGATATTTCCCTCTACTTACCCTTTACCTATTTTCTTCAGGGGTGTTGGTCTGCTGTTGCACCTTAAGATTAACACACACATAGAGACAGACCCTAACCACAAAAGTACCGTAATGAAGACGTATACACATGCACGTTACTCCCTAGCATTTAAACCCACTCAAGTACCGGATGAATACCACATGCACAGTCCACTTTCCCGAGACTCCAAGAGACTTACTTATGATAGGCACAAACAGTGTATGATGTCCTAGATATATCTCGGACCTAAATATTATTTTTGGTCTCCAAGAATATATTTGAACATACAAAGGCTCAACATCCTTGGCTATAGGCCATTTATCAGCCAATAAATGTCTTACTTTAACGCACTGTTCATTATCGGACAGAGCTCTTTGTCCTCACCTCGATCTTATGGCACATCTTACTGCTCCTGGTGCTCAAAAATAATTTACCTTATTACTTCAGTCATGCTAGATATGAAGACAAAGTACAGAAAGTTAAAAGCCATGGTATTTAATAAAGAACAATAATACAACCAGACAAAAACATGAAAGAAAATGTGGATAGCAAAGTCTGGAGATACATACAGTCATATGAAAAAGTTTGGGAACCCCTCTTAATTCTTTGGATTTTTGTTTCTCACTGGTTGAGCTTTCAAAGTAGCAACTTCCTTTTAATATATGACATGCCTTATGGAAACAGTAGTATTTCAACAGTGACATTAAGTTTATTGGATTAACAGAAAATATACAATATGCATCATAACAAAATTAGACAGGTGCATAAATTTGGGCAGAGATGTTACATCAATACTTAGTTGAGCCTCCTTATGCAAATATAACAGCCTCTAGACACCTCCCATAGCCTTTGATGAGTGTTTGGATTCTGGATGGAGGTATTTTTGACCGTTCTTCCATACACAATCTCTCCAGTTCAGTTAAATTTGATGGCTGCTGAGCATGGACAGCCTGCTTCAAATCATCCCATAGATTTTCGATGATATTCAAGTCAGAGGATTGTGACGGCTATTCCAGATTATTGTACTTCTCCCTCTGCATGAATGCCTTTGTAGATTTTGAGCTGTGTTTTTGGTCAATGTCTTGTTGGAATATCCAACCCCTGCGTAACTTCAACTTTGTGACTGATGCTTGAACATTATCCTGAAGAATTTGTTGATATTGGGTTGAATTCATCCGACCCCCAACTTTAACAAGGGCCTCAGTCCCTGAACTAGCCACACAGCCCCACAGCATGATGGAACCTCCACCAAATTTGACAGTAGGTAGCAGGTGTTCTTCTTCCGCCATGCAAAGCGCTTTTTGTTATGACCAAATACGGTAAGCCCTCGCTATATCGCGCTTCGCCTTTCGCGGTTTCACTCCATCGCGGAATTTATATGTAAGCATATTTAAATATATATCGCGGATTTTTTGCTGGTTCGCGGATTTCTGCGGACAATGGGTCTTTTAATTTCTGGTACATGCTTCCTCAGTTGGTTTGCCCAGTTGATTTCATACAAGGGACGCTATTGGCAGATGGCTGAGAAGCTACCCGGCTTACTTTTCTGTCTCTCTTGCGCTGACTTTCTCTGATCCTGACGTAGGAGGATTGAGCAGGGGGGCTGTTCGCACACCTAGACGATACGGACGCTTGTCTAAAAATGCTGAAAGATTATCTTCACGTTGCTATCTTTTGTTCAGCTGCTTCCTGAAACGACATGCTGCACAGTGCTTCGCATACTTAAAAGCTCGAAGGGCACGTATTGATTTTTGACTGAAAAACAAACTCTATCTCTCTCTCTCTCTTTCTCTCTTTGTCTGCTCCTGACGGAGGGGGTGTGAGCTGCCGCCTTCAACAGCTTTGTGCTGCGGTGCTTCGCATACTTAAAAGCCAACAGCCCTATTGATTTGTTTGCTAGAGATTGTTTTCTCTATCTATGTGGCATTCTGTGCTCCTGACACGCACTCCTTTGAAGAGGAAGATATGTTTGCATTCTTTTAATTGTGAGACAGAGCTGTCATCTCTGTCTTGTCATGGAGCACAGTTTAAACTTTTGAAAAAGAGACAAATGTTTGTTTGCAGTGTTTGAATAACGTTCCTGTCTCTCTACAACCTCCTGTGTTTCTGCGCAAATCTGTGACCCAAGCATGACAATATAAAAATAACCATATAAACATATGGTTTCTACTTTGCGGATTTTCTTATTTCGCGGGTGGCTCTGGAACGCAACCCCCGCGATGGAGGAGGGATTACTGTAACTCAATTTTTGTCTCATCAGTCCAAAGGACTTTGTTCCAAAATGAATCTGGTTTGTCTAAATGAGCATTTGCATACAACAAGCGACTCTGTTTGTGGCGTGAGTGCAAAAAGGGCTTCTTTCTCATCACCCTGCCATACAGATGTTCTTTGTGCAAATTGCGCTGAATTGTAGAATGATGTACAGATACACCATCTGCAGCAAGATGTTCTTGCAGGTCTTTGGAGGTGATCTGTGGGTTGTCCATAACCATTCTCACAATCCTGCACATATGCCGCTCCTGTATTTTTCTTGGCCTGCCAGACCTGGGTTTAACAGCAACTGTGCCTGTGGCCTTCCGTTTCCTGATTACATTCCTTACAGTTGAAACTGACAGTTTAAACCTCTGAGAGAGTTTTTTGTAGCCTTCCCCTAAGCCTTGATACTGAACAATCTTTGTTTTCAGATATTTTGAGAGTTGCTTTGAGGATCCCATGCTGTCACTCTTCAGAGGAGAGTCAAAGGGAAGCACAACTTGCAATTGACCACCTTAAATACCGTTTCTCATGATTGGACACACCTGTCTATGAAGTTCAAGGCTTAACGAGCTCATCCAACCAATTTGGTGTTGAAAGTAATCAGTATTGAGCAGTTACATGCATTCAAATCAGCACAATTACAAGGGGACCCAAAGTTTTTCACATTTGATTTAATTTCATACAAGTAAATACTGCTTCACTAAAAATCAGAAAACACTCCAGTACTCAGATGTTCCTAGGAAATGAAAGACATACCACTGTTATTTTGTTGAAAGTAGAGTAAATTATTATGCAGGCTAAGAGGGGTTCCCATACTTTTTCATATGACTGTATATAGTCTTTTTAGAAAACATTTACTGAAAGTTAAGTTGTCAAAGATGAATGTCCCAGGGTGGTGTTGATTTAGCAATCGATATTCATGGAAAGCTTTAGCTGACGATCAGTTGAAAACGGTTGAACATTGCTGGTGTCCTCTCCTGACATCAGTCTGTTCTCCTTGTTTACTCATCATATTTTCTGACCCTTTTGAATGTTCTCTGGGGCACAGTGGAATCCATAATTGTGAAACAGAAGAAGTTTGGAACCACCAGCACTCTTCCTATAGTAATTGGACAAGAAGGGCCTAAGTCTGGGAGGTGACCAAGGGAATACAATGGACACTGTAACAGAACTTGGGTTCTCCCATCATAGCAGAAGACATCTGGTCAGTTGGATGGCCATCTCATCAGGAGTCCATCAATTGGGCATTTATTTTAGAGTAGCTACACAGAAGCCAGTGTAGCCTCCTTAGAGTTCTATTTATCCCCAGAAAAAGTAGCCAGAATTTAATTTTTCTTGCTGGGAAAAAAAAAAAAATGTGTAACAAACTTGTAAATACCAAAACATCAGCATCAATACAGCAGGAAAGGTATGTCAATTGTCCACTGCTGTACTGGTTCTCATTTAGTAGATAGATAGATAGATACTTTATTAAATGCATCCTTCATGTGACATGTCTTTAGACAGCCACCAGCGCAGAGGCCGACATTGCAGTCCGGGTAGTAGATCTTTTCTGGGTGCCTATTTCTTATTTTCTGTTGCGTGTGAGTCAGATGGTAGTGTCAATGCCTGAGCCGCACGATGGGCTTGTGCCCCCTTTGTTATTGTAGGTTAGTGCAGCTCAAGGCTTGGTGACTGCTACGTTCTCTTTAACACGGACATTGACAGTTGCTGCTTTGTGAGCAGAAAGCAGTGTTATTAGGGCTAACATCTTTCTTGTCCTTGCACTTGATTGCAGTCATTTTGCCTTTTAGCCGTGTAGTTAATGTCCTACCACAGTGAAGCATCATGCGACTGAAGTCCTCAAGCAAATCACAGTGGTTCGGTCATACAGTTCTGTATGCATCACTTCCAGTTTGCATGTCTGCGTCTGCTAACCAATTCAGATTGTCATCGCCATCATTCGATTTGGTTCAAGCAATAGTTCAGTTTCATTTCCAAAACTGGCTTTATGGGTTCTCATTTGCCATTGTTCTTTGGTTGAAGGCTCCGCCCCATCCATGAATATTCATGAGCTATCATAGTTAATTTAAAGAGGCAGAATGCATAAAAATATTCATGATTGTTTTGTAGAATGTTATTTCATCCACAAGATGTCAGCAGCATACTGTCCCAAGAGTTACTCGTGTTTAACACCATAAAGGGGATCATTATACTCGCTCCGAGTCTGACTCAAGCTTAACTGTAATTACCCAGAATTCCAAGCCCGAATGAGACTTGGGGGATAATGCCAAAGAAGTTCATCTTTCGCCTTCTGGGCTCATCTCAAAGACAAAAATTGAATTCTTTGGGCGGAACTCAAAGCACCAAGACCAGGCACTGCTCATCACATGCGTAATACCATCCCTACAATGAACCATGGTGGTTGCAGCATCGTGCTGTGGGGATGCTTCTCAGCCACAGGGACAAGGAGACTTGTTAGGACCGAGGGAAGGCTGAATGTAGTCACGTACAGCAAGGTCCTTGAAGAAAACCTCCTCCAGTGTGCACACGTCTTCAGACTGGAGTGACGGTTCTCATTTCAGCATGACAATGACACAACACATACAGCCAAGACAATCCTGGAGTGGCTTTGGGACAGGTCTCTGACTGTCTTTGGGTGGCCCAACCACATCCCAGACTTAAGCCCCACTAGAACAAGTGTGGAGAGACCTGAAGGTGGGAGTTTACAGACACTTCAACTGAGCTTGAGAGGATC